>NC_134141.1:128884934-129192677 GCF_033958435.1 Carettochelys insculpta
CCCCGTCCTGTGCCCTGGCTGGGCTGCGTCATGCTCAGGGCCTGGGGTTCCTGTTGCGTTTCCTTCACACTAGCGCTGGAGTTGTGTGCTGGCCGGCTCGCCCAGGCCCTGGGGTAAGGGACCCCTTTGCCCCCCACTGGGGAAAGCCGCGCCGTGCCGCAGCAGATGGGGGGGGGGCAGTGCTCTGGCCCAACACAATGTGACTGGGTGGTTCTGCTGGCCCAGCCAGGGGAGCATGGGGGTGGGGGGGTAACGGCTGGCCGGGGGATGGGCGTGGGGGCTGGCAGGTGGAGGCTCAGGTGGGGCAGAGGTAGCTCAATGTGAGCATTGCTGGGCCTGGGGGGGGCGGGTGCCGTGGCGAGGGCTGTTCAGGGGTGTAGGGGCCAGCCCGTGACTGTGGGCGTCTGACCAACGGGAGCGCACATGGCACAGTGCAGCCAGGGCTGTGTGCTGCTGCCGGGCATTGGCCTGCCAGTGCTGGGCCAGCCCCTACCCGCCCTGCGTGGCTCTGCCAGCGTCGTACTGCCCCATCCCTGGGTGCAGCCTGCTCCCCCGCACAGGAAGGCTCCCGCTGCTCCGCCAACTTGCCCAGGCTGCGCTCCATGACCCTGGGGGGGTCTTCAGCCTGCTCCCCTGGGGTGCAGCCAGGCCAGGACACCAGCGGGCTCTGCTGCCCTGTGCTCGGCTGGCCAGCCCAGCCCCTCAGTAACCCCAGCGGCTCTCTGCAGGAAGGAGACACTGGCGGAGCTTTACCCTCCTGCTGGGCCCATGGAGTCGCGCTCCACAACCCATCGGGACTACCGCAAGGAGGGCTTCCAGGCTGTGCTGCTGCCCCACACCAGGGTGAGACCTGCCCCCGTGTGGGTGCCCGGCCTGCAGGCAAGGGGTGGGGGAAGAGGGAGAGGCAGCTGGCCTGGTTGAATAGGCAGCTGGTAGGGCACAGGGCACCTGGTGTCAGCCAGTGCTGCAGTGCCCCACAGCGTGGGTGGTGCCCTGGGGATGGTTGGGGCAGCCCCAGCAGAGTGCCTGGCCCTGGGTGCTGTAAGCCGTGAGCTGCAGCTCCCTGCACAGCGCCCGGCCATGCCCAGCTGATGGGCACAGTCTGCCTTTTGCTCCTCCCAGCCCCACGACTACCACCGTGAGCAGCCCCGCACCTTCTGGCTGGAGAGCGCCCGCCAGCTGACGGTGAGTAGCCGGGTCCGTGCCAGCCGGCTGCCTGCGGCAATGAGCTGGAGTCCCACCAGCTCCGCCACCCCACCTGTTGTCCGCCTGCAGCCACTGGCAGGGCTGGGCCTGCCCCAACGGACTGGCAGCCCCCCCAGCGGCAGGGGACGGCAGTGACTCCTGCTCCTCCCTGCCCAGCCCTGCGGAGCTCCGCCCGCCAGACCCCACGTTAGGCAGCCAGACGGGGGGGCACTCCCCTGCCCCCTTCCTCTTCTGCTCCAGCTAAACCTGCCCATCTGCAGCCCCCGTGCCCGGGGCTCTGCCCATCTGTGTGCCCTGTCCCTCGGCTGACAGCCCTGCCCGTCGGCCTCTGCCCCGTCTGTGTCTGCCTCATCCCTGCCCGCCCGCATCTGCAGCCCCCGTGCCCAGGGCTCTGCCCATCTGTGTGCCCTGTCCCTCGGCTGACAGCCCTGCCCGTCGGCCTCTGCCCCGTCTGTGTCTGCCTCATCCCTGCCCGCCCGCATCTGCAGCCCCCGTGCCCAGGGCTCTGCCCATCTGTGTGCCCTGTCCCTCGGCTGACAGCCCTGCCCGTCGGCCTCTGCCCCGTCTGTGTCTGCCTCATCCCTGCCCGCCCGCATCTGCCCTGTCCCTGCCCGTCGGCCTCTGCCCCCTCTGTGCCTGCCTCATCCCTGCCCGTCTGCATCTGCCCCCTCTGTGCCTGCCTCATCCCTGCCCGCCTGCATCTGCCCTGTCCCTGCCCGTCGGCCTCTGCCCCCTCTGTGCCTGCCTCATCCCTGCCCGTCAGCCTCTGCCCCCTCTGTGCCTGCCTCATCCCTGCCCGTCTGCATCTGCCCCCTCTGTGCCTGCCTCATCCCTGCCCGCCTGCATCTGCCCTGTCCCTGCCCGTCGGCCTCTGCCCCCTCTGTGCCTGCCTCATCCCTGCCCGCCTGCATCTGCCCCCTCTGCATCTGCCCTGTCCCTGCCCGTCGGCCTCTGCCCCCTCTGTGCCTGCCTCATCCCTGCCCGCCTGCATCTGCCCCCTCTGCATCTGCCCTGTCCCTGCCCGTCGGCCTCTGCCCCCTCTGTGCCTGCCTCATCCCTGCCCGCCTGCGTCTGCCCCCTCTGCATCTGCCCTGTCCCTGCCCGTCGGCCTCTGCCCCCTCTGTGTCTGCCTCATCCCTGCCTGTCCACATCTGCCCTGTCCCTGCCCGTCGGCCTCTGCCCCCTCTGTGCCTGCCTCATCCCTGCCTGTCCGCATCTGCCCTGTCCCTGCCCGCCAGCCTCTGCCCCCTCTGTGCCTGCCTCATCCCTGCCCGCCTGCGTCTGCCCTGTCCCTGCCCGTCGGCCTCTGTCCCATCCGTGTGCGCCTCATCTCTGCCCATCTGCCCTGTCCCTCGGCTGACAGCCGTCTGTTGGCCTGTACCCTGTCCCTGCCCCTGCCCCTCCGTGTCCGCCCTGCTCGTTGGCCTCTGCCCCATCCACATTTGCCCTGTGCCCCCAAAGGCCCTGCCCCACCCATCTGCATCTTCCCTGTCTCCCCGTCGAGTCCCCTGCTACACCCCTGCTCTGCTCACTTGGGCCACTGCCCAGTTCCTCCTCTTGCAGGGTGTCTCCAACTTCCGTAGCGGCGAGACCCCCTTCCGAAGGAACGCGACCTTCACCACCCCAGTCAGCGAGTACCTGGGCCAGCCCCTGCCCTGCGCCCCAGAGAACCACCCCACACTCTAGCTCCCGCAGGACAATAAAAGGGCTGGGGCCAGCTGGCTGGTGTGAGGTGGGGGTCTGTGCTTGGGGGGAGGGCAGCCCTGAATGGGGGCAGGGAGCTGGCTGGCCTGGGCAGTGAGCAGCAGGAAGCAGTGGTTAGGGCCCTGCGCAGACTCAGGGCCCTGCCAGCACCTGTGCACTGGGGGGGTATGGTGCTGTGCTGAGCCAGGCCCTGGCTGCCCCTGTAACGGGCCCTGTTAGCTCAGCCCTGCTGGTGATCCCAGGGCCAGGTATGGTGCTTCGTCCCCGCTGTCTCGGGCCTGAGGCCATGGCCTGCCCAAGCGCCTTCCTGAGCCTCCTGCAGGGGTAGTGCAGTGCAGAGTGAGGCTGGCTGCACGGGGCGGGTCTGGCCTGGCCCAGCCTTTGCCCTGGTGCCAGTGGGGCTGGCAGAGGCAGCAGGAGCTGACACCGGGCCGGGGAGGGGAGCAGGCTGGGCTGCTGAGCTCTGTGCGACTCTGTGACACCTGAGGCTCCCAGCGCTGCCTCCCTTGGGCCCAGCTGGCCCTGGGGGGCTCAGCTCCCTGCTGGCAGGCCTTGGCCAGACAGAGCCCTGGGCAAAGGGGCCTTCCCATAAGCTGCTGGTGCTGAGCTGGGGAGAGCGCCGCAGGCGGGGTGGCTGGAGAGGTGGTGGCCTGGCTCTGCTCCATGCCCCAGAGCCACATGGGTCCTCACTGCCAATGCTGCCCAGAGCCCCCCCGCCCGCAGTAGGTGCTGCTGGAGCTAGTGTTCACAGCAGCCAGGGTGGCACTGCCCTGCTCCCCGACAGCCACACGGGGTTGCACGAGGCAGCGTCTTCGAGCGCCCCTCCCAGTAAGACGCAGGGTCAGTGCAGGGTCCGAGTCAGGAAGTCTGTATTTCAGGCCGCTCCTGTACAGTTTGATCCCCACTTTCACACCCAAGCGCGGCTGTGGGCACTTCCTGGGCATGGGCCTTGCCCAGTCTGAAGAGTACTTCCAGGGCAAGGGGGGGATGTGAGCCTGGTACAAGGCAGGGCACGAGCAGCCGCTGTGTCACAGGGCAGCAGCAGAGGAAGCTGCTCCGCACGCCATGCCGAGGGCCAGCCCTGGCAGCAGCCCCCAGCTCGCTCCCCTCTGGGAGGGGCAGCTCCTGCCAGGTGCTGAGTGCGGCAGAAAGGCGCAGCCAGGCCCCTGGGGGATGGGCTCAGAGCCAGCTGGGCCTGGGGGCAGTGAGGCTGAGGGGCTCAGAGCCAGCTGAGCATGGGGAGGGGAATGGGTTACAGAGACGCAGGGCCCCAGGGGCTGGGTCTCAGGTGGTGCCCGGGGCCAGGCCAGCCCCTCCCTGGCGCAGGGTCAGCTGGGCTCCCCAGAGCACAGTGGGGTGGTGCCGACCCCGCTGGCCCCGTCAGGGCCTGGCGTCGGGTGCTGAGTGGAAGGAGCATGCAGCTGAGGCAGGCAGGGCCAGGCGGGCAGCACCGCCGAGTGCCAGCCCCGCATGTCTGCCGGCAGAACAGGGCCGTGTCGCTGGGACCCGTGGTGCTCAGCTGTTGGCTTTAGGTCTGCAGTCCATAGGCACAGCCCGGTGCCAGCCTGTGAGCCGCTGGCACATGGGGCGACGCTGAGCCATGGAATCTGCTCGCGGCAGAGCCCCCGTCACAGCCCGTGCACAGGGCAGGGCCAGCCTCAGATGACGCTGTTGTCTGTCCGTTCGCCCAGCAGCCAGTACGTCCGCATCTTCCCCTTCCCCTGGAAGCCAGAGGGGCCATCAGGCCAGCGCCAGCACCCCCGGCTCGCTCACACGCACGCCGCGCTCCCTGCCCGTACGAGAGCGTGGGGCTGTGCCCTTCGCTCCCAGCTGGGCAGCAAGCTCTGGCACTGCCCGCTCACGAGGTGATCTCTCCCTGGGGCTGAAGTGGGCACAGGGCTTGCTGGGCTCTCAAGGGCTGCGTCTACACGTGCACGCTACTTCGAAGTAGCGGCAGTAACTTCGAAATAGCGCCCGTCACGTCTACACGTGTTGGGCGCTATTTCGAAGTTGAAATCGACGTTAGGCGGCGAGACGTCGAAGTCGCTAACCCCATGAGGGGATGGGAATAGCGCCCTACTTCGACGTTCAACATCGAAGTAGGGACGTGTAGACGTTCCGCGTCCCGCAACATCGAAATAGCGGGGTCCTCCATGGCGGCCATCAGCTGGGGGGTTGAGAGATACTCTCTCTCCAGCCCTTGCGGGGCTCTGTGGTCACCGTGGGCAGCAGCCCTTAGCCCAGGGCTTCTGGCTGCTGCTGCTGCAGCTGGGGGTCCGTGCTGCATATACAGGGTCTGCAACTAGTTGTTGGCTCTGTGTATCTTGCACTGTTTAATGAAAGTGTGTCTGGGAGGGGCCCTTTAAGGGAGCGACTTGCTGTTGAGTCCGCCCCGTGACCCTGTCTGCAGCTGTGCCTGGCTCCCTTATTTCGATGTGTGCTACTTTGGCGTGTAGACGTTCCCTCGCTGTGCCTATTTCGATGTTGGGCTGAGCAACGTCGAAGCTGAACATCGACGTTGCCAGCCCTGGAGGACGTGTAGACGTTATTCATCGAAATAGCCTATTTCGATGTCGCAACATCGAAATAAGCTATTTCGAAGTTGGGTGCACGTGTAGACGTAGCCAAGCTGTGCAGGGGCCCTTCTCTGCATGACCACGGCCCTGGTACCCTGGGCTGCTGCTGCCCATGGCTGGTCCCCCCATCTGCTCCCAGCTCACACCTGCTGGTGGTGCCTGGCACCCCATCCCGGCCAGGGGCCCAGCTGGCCTGTGCTTGCCCAGCAGCACCAAGACACCAGCACCCCGTCCCCAGACTCACTTTCATCTCCACGTCTCCACGGAGCTCCAGCTCGAAGCAGCCCAGCTCGTCCAGGATCTCCTTGGTGGCGCAGGAGATGTGAATCTTCAGCGCTGATTGGAGGGAAGAGTCAGCTGGGGCCAAGGTGCGTTTGGGGGGTGGGCTGGAGCGACACCCCGGGCCCACTGCTCACCTCTGGGCTGGGGGTGGCTGCGCTAGACAGGCCCAACTGGGCGGTTCCAACAACACCCCTTCCCCGTGGCAGTGCGGGTCAGGCCCGGGCTGGGCAGGCTCGGCAGCCAGGGCCCGGCGGGGGGGGTACGCGGCGAGGCCGGGGCCAGGCGTGCGACTTACCCTGCCCGCTGGACTCCATGCGTGAGGCTGTGTTCACCGTGTCCCCAAACAGGCAGTACCGGGGCATCTTCAGTCCCACCACCCCGGCACAGACGGGCCCTGCCCAGGGAGAGAGCCGTCACCTCTGCACGGCGCCCGGCCCCCCAGCTCCCAGCCGGTGCCCTTCCAGGCAGCCCGTGCAGGCGGCGGGGTCTGGGGGCAGCTCACCGCTGTGGATGCCAATGCGCAGCCGGAGCTGGTCGCTGGGCCGGTGCTGGATCCGGAAGGTTTTCACGGCCTCCAGCAGTGCCAGGGCCATGCGGACGATCTCGCGGGCGTGCAGCTTCCCGTTCCGCACCGGCAGCCCCGACACCACCATGTAGGCGTCCCCGATCGTCTCCACCTGGGGGCCCGCAGAGTCAGGGCTCAGTGCAGCTATACAGCTGCTGCCTGCCAGCTGCGCCCCGCCTGAATGCCCGGCCCAGGGCCTTGTCCCCCGGCTCCAGCCCTGGGCCCCCCAGGCCCTGCCCTGCCCTGCCCTGCCCTGCGAGCGCCCAGCCCCTCACCTTGTACACATCGAAGTTGTCAATGATGGCGTCGAAACAGGTGTAGAGATCGTTCAGGAGGGTCACCACCTGTGGGGAGCACGGGTGAGGGTGGGCGCCAGCCTCCCGGGCCTCTCACCAGGCAGCTGCCCCCCTGCCCTGGCCAGCTGTGCTGAGCACCCCAGGGACTGGGCTGCTGGGGAAGTGGGGGCTACTCCCTGGCGACTCTCAGATGCCTCGCAAGGGGCTGTCCAGCTATCGGCAGTCAGGGCGTCCCTAGGGGTGCAGGGCATGGGACCACCCCCCACTCTTTGCCAGGCTCTGCCCCCCACCCCACCTCTTCCCACCTCCCCCATCCTCCAACCCCTCCACTCCGTCCTCTGGAGGGACAGCTCTGCCTCAGTTACCCCCAGGGGGTGCTCTGCCCCACCCCCACTCACCTGCACGGGGGGTGCTCCCCCCCCGGTTACCTGCATGGGGTGCTCCCCCACAGGACACTTGCATGGGGGTCCTCCCCCCAGCTTACCTGCATAAGGGTGCTCCCCCCCAGTTACCTGCATGGGGTGCTCCCCCACAGGATACCTGCGTGGGGTGCTCTCCCCAGTTACCTGCATGGGGTGCTCTCCCCAGTTACCTGCGTGGGGGGTGCTCCCCCACAGGATACCTGCGTGGGGTGCTCTCCCCAGTTACCTGCATGGGGTGCTCCCCCACAGGATACCTGCGTGGGGTGCCCCCCAGTTACCTGCATGGGGTGCTCCCCCACAGGATACCTGCATGGGGGTGCCCTCCCGGTTACCTGCGTGGGGTGCTCTCCCCAGTTACCTGCATGGGGTGCCCCCCGGTTACCTGCGTGGGGTGCTCTCCCCAGTTACCTACATGGGGTGCCCCCCAGTTACCTGCATGGGGGTGCTTTCAGCCGACAGGGCCGTGAACCCCACAATGTCGCTGAAGTAGATGGTGACGCTGTCAAAGGCCTCGGCCTGCACAGTCTCCCCACGCTTCAGCTGCTCGGCCACAGAGCTGGGGTTGGGGGGAGCCAGTGTCAGAGCTGCCGGCCCAGACTGGCAACCCCCTGCTGGGTAATGGGAGCAGGGCCAAGCGCCAGGCCCCTGCCCTGCCCCCAGCACTGTGCAGGGCAGGCCAGTGCTCAGGCCCCTAGCCCCTGTCCCCCCCCCTGCCGCAGGCGACTCAGCAGCGAGAATGCCCTGGCAGCCCCTGGCCCCCAGGCTGCTCCAAGGGCTGAGAGGGTCTCTGAAGGGCTGGGGGAGGGCCCAGGGACTGCCCAGCAGTGGCCCAGGCATCTCTTGCTGGGCACCCCCTCCCCACAACCATCCCTAGACCTGCCCCCCAACAAGCCTCCCCAGCCCAGCAGAGCGCAGCTCCGCGCTGCCTCCTCCCAGGCGAAGGGCAGGGGCACCCTGACCACAGGGACGTTAGTGGACTTCAAGCTGAACGTGCAAACCCCTGGTGCAAGCAGCGTCCTAGGCTTGCACCAAAGCTTGGGCCGCCTGCGGAAAGCGGGTGAGTCACTGGGTCGGGGATGCTGCTGTGTGGCCCTGGGGAGTTGTAAGTGCTGGCTCTGGGCTTGTGGGTGAAACTGTAGCCTCCAGGAGAGCTCCACAGTAGGAGGTGCGGCAACCTACGGTGAGAGGGTTTCTAGGCAGGGGGAGCCGCACTGACGGCCGAAGGGCCCCGTGTCACGTGGCTGGATTTCTGTACTGGCTGTAAACAAGTGCTCAGACACCACATCCACCGCCCAGCTGCCTGGGACTTGACTTGGCAGTGGGTGCAGCCCAATTGGAGGCTGTCTTCTGGGACTCACCCAATGGCCATTTGCCACAACAGCCCCCCTGGGTCAGGTGGGGACGGGCCCTGCAGGGACTATGGGAAGAAGAAAGGGGCTTTGTCCCTGAACACAAGAGAGAACTGCGAGAGAACAATGGTGTCCCAGCACGTGGACCCCAGCGGGCTGCACCTACAGTTCTCCAGTGACGGTATCTACGTGACCTGAAACGAACTCTCAGAGACACTCAAGAATCAGCAGATAACATCGCTGTGGCTGATGTGCATAAAGTGTCACTTTAACCATCCTTCTCCCTCACCCTGGTCTGTCTTTTCTGTTAGTAACTCTTTAGATATTTAGATCTGAGGAACTGGCGAGCGTGTTGTTTTGGGTAAGATCCAAGTCTATAGTGACCGGGGTCTGGGGCTGGACCCTTTGGGTCTGGGAGAATCTGTGCGGTGTTGGTGAAACAGGCTTAAGAGCCTCTCACCTAAGTTGGGGTTGTTGCTCTGGGCTGGTGCAGCAGCTGGGCAGTCTGTGGGTTTGCTCGTGTGGCTCTGGCTGGCCAGTGGGGCTGGCAGAGGTGCTGTGGTGGCTGGTTGGATTTGCCTTAGTGAGAAGGAAGTCCCAGCCCGGGCTGTGAGTGGCCCAGATTTTAAGCAAAGGTGCCCCGGACTGATTTCTCCAGCCGTGCCCAGAACCCCCGTTCTATCACACCTCATTGATTCCAATCCATGTCTGAGGAGGCTGGCTCTGAACAGGCCATGGCGGATTGCCTGAAAGGGACACAGACAGGTGACCTGCCCATGTGTTGGGCTCCATGTCTGCCACTGGGATTCCCTCCACATGGGCAAGGGGATAAAGCGGCCCTGGGGCTGTTCCACCTTTGTCTGCTGTGCGTGGGGCCTGGCCAGTCGCTGATCCGGCCTGAGAAGGCTGCACTCCGGAGACTTTTACATGGTGTTGCCAGATTTTTGAAAAGTTACATGGGACAGGCAGCCCCACCTGTGGGATCCCTGGCCAGGGCAGCCTGCCCTGCGTAACAGTGCTGAAAACCAGGGTGGAGCGGGATCCGCAGCCCTGCCGCTGGGAGTCAGCTGGCGCATGGAGCCCTGCTGGCAGTGCCAGCCGTGGGACCCCCAGCCATGTCAGGGCTGGGGGACGACCTACAGCCCTGCCCCTGGGAGCTGGCTTGGCACTGAGCCTGGCTGGGAAGGCAGGAATCCCTGCAGCACAGCCCGGCATCTCAGAGTAGCTGCGTGCCAATGACTGCCATTGGCAGCCTCAGCTGCAGGAACCCTGCTCAGTCAGTCAGTTGGTCAGTCGGTTGGTTGGTCCATTGGTTGGTAAGTCCGTTGGTTGTTTGGTCGGTCTGTCCATCCATCCATCCATCAGTCAGTCCATCCGTCCGTCCGGCGGTCAGTCGGTCGGTCCGTCCATCCATCTGTTTGGTCAGTTGGTCAGTCCATTGGTTGGTCGGTAGGTCGGTCAGTCCGTCTGTCTGTCCGTCCGTCCATCGGTCTGTTTGGTCGGTTGGTCAGTCGGTCGGTCCATCCATCCACCAGTCAGTCGGTCGGTCCGTTGGTCAGTCCCTCAGCCGGTCCATTGGTCGGTCGGTTGGTCTGTCTGTCCATTGGCTGGTACGTCGGTCGGTCGGTCGGTCAGTCGGTCCGTTTGGTTGGTCGGTCGGGAGGCAATTGTTACGACAATTCCCAGCAGGACATTTTTGTTCGAATGTGGGCCACGGGACTGGTTGTGGGAATGTGGGACTGAGCCGCACATTGTGGGACCGCTGGTAACCCTACTTGTATGGAAGTAGCCTGCTCCACCTCCGCCTCTGTGGCAACCGGCACCAAGAACTTTGGGACTGGGGTGTGTAATTTGGTGGCTTTAACAATTTTCCTCTCACCCGTGTCCTTCTTTCTGTTTATTCATAGCCCTCTGGATGGTAGATTGGAGAGGCCGGGCCTGGCTGCCCCGGGGTCAGGTCTGAGGTGCGCACCGACCCGGGGGTGGCTGGGCCCTCGGGAGGGAAGAGCCTGTGTGGATCTGGGGAGGTGGGTTTCCCACCTGCGTGCAGAGGGGACGGGCAGTGGCAGGAGGGAAGCTGGAGTGTGGCAGGGACGTGCTGGGGTGACTTTGTGCTGCTGGCCAGAGAGGCGACAGCCGTGCTGGGTGTGACGGGTTTTGTGCTTGTAGTGGAGGCCCCCGGCCTGGACTGTCAGTAGCCCCGTCTGAGCAGTTCGCCTGCTTTGGCTCTCTCAGGTGCGCCCAGAAAACCTCCCATATTCCGCCCCGCTGCGGGCAGGTGCCCGACTCACTGCCTGACTTCCTCTGGCTCCCCTCCTGCCCCTGCCCAAGGCTGGCCGCTGTGCTCCTGCAGGGGTGCTGGATCTCACAGGCCCCCTGCCCTGCCCCTCAACGCACACGTGGGGAGGCGCTTGGCACACCCAGCCCATGCGGGAGCTTGGCCGGTGCCTCGCGTGCGGGTCTCTTACTGAGGCAGGATCTGGTAGAGCAGGTTCTCGGCTTTGCGCTTCTCCTCCAGGTAGGCCTGGGTCCGCTCCTCCACCAGCTTCTCCAGGTTGTTGGCGTACTGCTCCATGCGCGACAGCAGGTTGTCCAGGATGCTGGTGCTGCCCTCCCTGCAGAGACAGGCCAGCAGCCGGCCCAGGGAGCAGAGGGGCCCCTTGTGTCCATGACACAGTGGGGCGCTGTAACACAGGCCCAGCCAGTGCCCACTCCCCAGGGCTGTGGCTCCGTCTCCTCTCGGGGGAGGCTGTGACACCCCACAATGCCCGACGGTATTCACACCAAGCTCTGAGTCATGTTCCTTGACCACTGTGTGCCTCAGTTTCCCTTATGGTCTGCATGGCGCCACGTGGATGTGGGGGGAGGCCAGCCTGTCTGCCCTTGGAGAGGCTGACACAGGCCTGGCTGTGGTCTGGCTCAGGGGCCAGCACCGTAGCAATGGAGGGTCTGAACGCCCAGAGTGGGCGTGAGCAGCCTGCACCCCCGGGCTCAGCTGCTGCCCAGCGGCCCACACACAATTGGGGAGGTGGGGGAGAAGAGACCCTGCCATCTTCCCACTTTCCGGGGGGCCACGTGGGCCACACCCCAACACCTCGGGATTCCCATTCCCCGAGGAGTCAGGAGAGCAACCTGTTCCCCACCCCGCCCAACCCTGGCCCCCGGGTGCCTCCTTCACACACCCTGGCGCCACTCCCAGCCGTCCCCAGGCCCTGAGGGGGAGCGGGCAGCCCCGTACCCCTCCCAGCACCCCAGGACCCAGCGGAGGGCCCCCCCCCCGGGACACCCACTTGTTGAATCTGCGGATGAAAATCTTGATCTGGCTGAAGTCGGGGCGGTCGGCGGGCTCCTGGGCCCAGCAGCGCTGCATGAGAGCGGCCAGTTCCTCGCTGTGCTGCCCCAGGTCGACGGAGGGCCGGAAATAGGGTGCCTGGCTATTGCGCACCTTCTGCACGACCTCTGCAGAGACAGGCGCATCACCCGGCCTGCCACACGCCCGCCAAAGGCATGGAGTCCAGTCAGGCGCCAGGCCCTGTCCCGGTGTGACCTCCCCCTGCCTGGGCCGGACACCCCCACTCGCTGCCCTGTGCCGGTCTGACCTCCCCCCGCCTGGGCCGGACACCCCCAGGGCACCCGCACTCGCTGCCCTGCGCCGGTCTGACCTCCCCCCGCCTGGGCTGGACGCCCCCAGGGCACCTGCACTCGCTGCCCTGTGCCGGTGTGACCTCCCCCCGCCTGGGCCGGACGCCCCCAGGGCACCCGCACTCGCTGCCCTGCGCCGGTCTGACCTCCCCCCGCCTGGGCCGGACGCCCCCAGGGCACCCGCACTCGCTGCCCTGCGCCAGTCTGACCTCCCCCCGCCTGGGCCGGACGCCCCCAGGGCACCCGCACTCGCTGCCCTGTGCCGGTCTGACCTCCCCCTGCCTGGGCCGGACAACCCCACTCGCTGCCCTGTGCCGGTCTGACCTCCCCCCGCCTGGGCCGGACGCCCCCAGGGCACCCGCACTCGCTGCCCTGCGCCAGTCTGACCTCCCCCCGCCTGGGCCGGACGCCCCCAGGGCACCTGCACTCGCTGCCCTGCGCCGGTCTGACCTCCCCCCGCCTGGGCCGGACGCCCCCAGGGCACCTGCACTCGCTGCCCTGCGCCGGTCTGACCTCCCCCCGCCTGGGCCGGACGCCCCCAGGGCACCTGCACTCGCTGCCCTGCGCCGGTCTGACCTCCCCCCGCCTGGGCTGGACGCCCCCAGGGCACCTGCACTCGCTGCCCTGTGCCGGTGTGACCTCCCCCCGCCTGGGCCGGACGCCCCCAGGGCACCCGCACTCGCTGCCCTGCGCCGGTCTGACCTCCCCCCACCTGGGCCGGACGCCCCCAGGGCACCCGCACTCGCTGCCCTGCACCGGTCTGACCTCCCCCCGCCTGGGCCGGACGCCCCCAGGGCACCCGCACTCGCTGCCCTGTGCCGGTCTGACCTCCCCCTGCCTGGGCCGGACAACCCCACTCGCTGCCCTGTGCCGGTCTGACCTCCCCCCGCCTGGGCCGGACGCCCCCAGGGCACCCGCACTCGCTGCCCTGCGCCAGTCTGACCTCCCCCCGCCTGGGCCGGACGCCCCCAGGGCACCTGCACTCGCTGCCCTGCGCCGGTCTGACCTCCCCCCGCCTGGGCCGGACGCCCCCAGGGCACCTGCACTCGCTGCCCTGCGCCGGTCTGACCTCCCCCCGCCTGGGCCGGACGCCCCCAGGGCACCTGCACTCGCTGCCCTGCGCCGGTCTGACCTCCCCCCGCCTGGGCCGGACGCCCCCAGGGCACCTGCACTTGCTGCCCTGCGCTGGTCTGACCTCCCCCCGCCTGGGCTGGACGCCCCCAAGGCACCCGCACTCGCTGCCCTGCGCCGGTCTGACCTCCCCCCGCCTGGGCCGAACGCCCCCAGGGCACCTGCACTTGCTGCCCTGCGCTGGTCTGACCTCCCCCCGCCTGGGCCGGACACCCCCAAGGCACCCGCACTTGCTGCCCTGCGCCGGTGTGACCTCCCCCCGCCTGGGCCGGACATCCCCAGGGCACCCTCACTCGCTGCCCTGCGCCAGTCTGACCTCCCCCTGCTTGGGCCGGACACCCCCAAGGCACCCGCACTCGCTGCCCTGCGCCGGTCTGACCTCCCCCCGCCTGGGCCGGACACCCCCAAGGCACCCGCACTTGCTGCCCTGCGCCGGTCTGACCTCCCCCTGCTTGGGCCGGACGCCCCTAGGGAACTGTCACTCACTGTCCTGCACCTAGGGAGTCTGCCCCCTATCCCTGCCCCACTCCTAGCAACCCAGCCCCACAATGCTCCTCCTCCCTGCCCACACTGTCCCCTCAGCACTCACACCTCAGGGCCCAATCCCTGCCACCCTGTCCTGGAGACACTACCCCCCCACAGCCCCAGGGACTCTCACCCTTGGGGCTCAGGTCCATGCCCTCGATGTAGAAGGGCCCATTTCGCAGGGCGATCTCCTGCAGGATGATGCCAAAGCTGTACACGTCGGCCTTCTGCATACCCTGCAGGGGCAGGCGCCCCTTCTGCAGGAGCTCTGGGGCCGTCCACAGCTTCTCTGGAAGGGCAAGAAGCACAGCTGAACCCATCTGGAGCCCCCTGGGCACAGCCCAGCCAGATCAGGGAGCCCCGCCGGAGGTGCGCACGGCCCGGCCGGCTAAGGGAGCCCCGCCAGAGGTGCGCACGGCCCGGCCAGCCGAGGGAGCCCTGCCGGAGGTGTGCACGGCCCAGCCGGCTGAGGGAGCCCCGCAGGAGGTGTGCACGGCCCAGCCGGCTGAGGGAGCCCCGCAGGAGGTGTGCACGGCCCAGCCGGCCGAGGGAGCCCCGCCAGAGGTGCGCACGGCCCGGCCGGCCGAGGGAGCCCCGCAGGAGGTGTGCACGGCCCGGCCAGCCGAGGGAGCCCTGCCGGAGGTGTGCACGGCCCAGCCGGCTGAGGGAGCCCCGCAGGAGGTGTGCACGGCCCAGCCGGCTGAGGGAGCCCCGCAGGAGGTGTGCACGGCCCAGCCGGCCGAGGGAGCCCCGCAGGAGGTGTGCACGGCCCAGCCGGCTGAGGGAGCCCCGCAGGAGGTGTGCACGGCCCAGCCGGCCGAGGGAGCCCCGCCGGAGGTGTGCACGGCCCAGCCGGCTGAGGGAGCCCCGCCGGAGGTGTGCACGGCCCAGCCGGCCGAGGGAGCCCCGCCGGAGGTGTGCACGGCCCAGCCGGCCGAGGGAGCCCCGCCGGAGGTGTGCACGGCCCAGCCGGCCGAGGGAGCCCCGCCGGAGGTGTGCACGGCCCAGCCGGCCGAGGGAGCCCCGCCGGAGGTGTGCACGGCCCAGCCGGCCGAGGGAGCCCCGCCGGAGGTGTGCACGGCCCAGGCTGGCGGCTGCTGAAGGAGGAGCTGTGGGGCAGCCCAGGAGCAAAGGCCTGGCTGAGCTGCCCTCAGGCCTGGCATGCTGGCAGCACCGGGCCGGGAGGGCAGTAGGGCACTCACTGGCGTACAGCGCGTAGCTGTCCTCGGCGTCGCTGCTGGAGCGGAAGCTGGCCAGCCCATAGTCCGTGATCTTCAGCACGAAGCGGCTGTCCACCACGCAGTTGGAGGACTTGAGGCTACCGTGGTGCCCAATGATGCTGTTGTGGAGAAAGGCCATTCCCTGTGCCAGAGAGGCACTGCTGAGACCTCGCCCGCTGGCCTCGGGGGCCAGGGCCTGACCTATGCCCCAGCCGGGACCTGGGGAGCCCCTGGGGTGGTACCTGCAGCCCCCGGGCGTGGGCACAGCCACCAAGGGGTCTCCAGCAGAGAGCTCACGGCCCATCTGGCTGGGGGCTGGGGCCAGGGGCTCTGCACTCCTGAGGCACTTGAAGCAAGGCCAGGTGGTTCCCTTCTCTAGAGTGTGGGCCCCCCGGCGCCAGCACCAGCGCCAGAGCAGGGCTGGTGCTGCCGTCTGGCTCTGGAACTCGCTCCTGACCAGCCCTGCTCCCCCAATGCCAGCAGGGCCCAGGAGAGGCACCCGCCCCCCAGCTCCGGGAGGGGTGCCCACCTCGCAGGTCCGGGAGAGGCGCCTGCCCCACAGCTCAGAGACCTGCCCCACGGCTCTGGGGGAGGTGCCCACCCCGCAGGTCCGGGAGAGGCGCCTGCCCCACAGCTCAGAGACCTGCCCCACGGCTCTGGGGGAGGTGCCCACCCCGCAGGTCCGGGAGAGGCGCCTGCCCCACGGCTCAGAGACCTGCCCCACGGCTCTGGGGGAGGTGCCCGCCCCGCGCTCGTACCTTGACGATGTCGTTGATGAGCGAGTAGCGGAACATCCAGTCCAGGTTGATGCTGTCGTTCTCCAGGATGTCCTGGGGGCGGAGAGGGGAGTGTGTTAGGAGTGGGCTCTGGGTCCCCAGCCAAGCAGCCGCCTGCCAGGCGCTCGCCTCAGGGCTGATGTGCCCCATCCCAGGGGACCTGCAGCTGCCAGCACCAGGAGTCCCACCCAGCCACACCGGAGCCCTCATGGCCCTGTGCCTGGCAGACCCCGCGCTGCGAGGCTGCTGTCAGGACCAGCCTGCCACGGTGACGTGGGCCCTCTCTCCCAGGGGCACAGGGCGTAAGGCCGGCAGGGCCCTGACCACATGGAGTCCCTCCGCAGCCCTGCACAGGGCACTGGGCCCTGAGCGACAGAGACCCCACCACAGCCCTCGCGCTCAGCTGCCCCCCTCAACGTTTACACTGGTTTCCCAAGTGGCACTTGCCTGGCACCAGCTTCCAGCCATTGGTTCCCACCAGCCTTTCCCTGCTAGCTTCAGAGCCCAGGCCCACCGTCCAGCCAGCACGCCCCCTCTGGGCCTGCGCGTGCCCTGGGGCAGGGAGGTGCGCTCCCCTGCGCCCAGCCCTGGGGAGCCCCACCCCAGGGACCACATCTGGTTCCAGTGTCTGCGTCTCAGCGGAGAGAGGCCGCGAAGGGCCAGGGCAGGGATCCGAGGGCTACAGAAACTGCTGGCCAGAGCAGCGTCCGGAGCATGGCGCGTACCGTGTGCAGACAGAAGCCCTGGTGTGATGGAGTGGGGGGGGTGCATGTGTGAGTCAGGCTGGATGTCCGAGGCAAGCAGCAGCTCCCAGTGGCTAAGGATGACCCTGGGGCTACAACTGGCAGATAACACCTCTGCCTGAACAAAGAGCAGGGAGGAGCTGAGCTGGGGGTTTTGAATCGGGGGCGGCAGTTAGAGGGAGGAAAAGGGAGAGCTGGAAGGCAGCCAGCCTGAGGAGGGGGAAAGCTACACCCCAGAGGGGCTCCCCTCGGGGTCTTCCCCCCAGAACAGGTCGGAAGGACTGTCTCTGGCTGCTGTGCTGTCGCTTCTGTGAGAAACTGGGCATCTGTTGTCTAATAAACCTTCTGTTGTACCTGCTGAATGAGAGTCTCTCCTGCCAGCGGACGGGGTGCAGTGCAGGGGGACCCCTGAACCCCATCACACCTGGCTCTGCCGGACTCCCCGCACTAGCAGGGAAAGCCGGGCAAATTCCAGCAGGGAATACAAGTGCCAGTCGTTGACACTGCCGCAGCGCAGTGGGACCACCACTGCTTGTGGAGACGAGCGCCTGGCTGCTGGGAGGGGCAGGCTGTCTGCGACGGAAGCTGGCTCCATTTCCAGGTGTGTGTCTGCAACCAGCCAGGCCCAGGGCCAGAGGAGAAAACGCTGCCAGTTGTCTGGCTGTGGGGTGGGGGGCAGCGTGCCCCTGCAGGAAGCTGGTCCTTTGTCTGAGCCAGGTGCCACTCAGCCTGTGGTGGCTGAGGATAACGCAGCTGTCCCAGAGTCGGCTCTGGACACAACTGGAGCCCAGAGAGGGACAGGTCCTAGCTTGGTGTCTGCTGGGGAGGACAACGCTTTAACTCGACTGAATCCAGCCAGCGTCATGAGAGAACCCCAGAGACTGAACAGTTCTGGTGCTGGGAGAGGGTGAGAAACCTGTCTGGTCAGGGTGATCCCCTAACCAGCGCACACAGAGAGCACGGGGTGATAGAACTGTGGTGCCGACAGACAGCAGGACAACTTGCAGCGAGGAGCTGCCCATCCTCGTGTGCCGAGCCTGGCCTGTAAGGATGGCTGGAAAGGGAATGGAAGTGCCTGTCACCTTCCCTGCAGTGAAGTGGAAACTGCAGTGGGAAGGAGCAAGCCTCTGAGCTTTTAGTTAGCAAAGCTGTTTGCCTGAGAGGCGCCCAGATGGGCCAGAGCTGGTTCTGGGTGCGAGCGAGGGAGCAATGCCCTCGAAAGCCAGGTGACAGCACAGTGCTGACCGAAGCTCCTGAAAAGGAGATTTCCCCAGGTCTTTGCAAGCCGTGTACGGAGACAGAAGGGGAGGCTGACCGAGGAAGAGCAGACCAAATGTCCGTCTGTCTCGAGAAGGCAGCAGTTTAGCTGGCAAGTAGTTTGTTTCAGTTCCTAACCAGCAGGATTTCTCTGCCGAGGGTGAAACCACTGGCCTTGGTTTGGAAGGTCCAATGTGGACAGCTTAGAGGAGGTTTCAGGCGGATGGAAAATTATTCCAAGGAAGCTGAATCTGTCGGAATTGGCAGAGCCCTGTGAGGACCATGTGGATGTGTCTGACCAGTCCGTGCTCCTGGGCATGGATGTTTCCGCGTCAGTTCTGTTCATGGGCAGTCAGTGTCGGGTTCAGAGGAAGGACTGGGTAGCTGAGTGTGCAGAACCAGAACAGCCGCATGGCTGATCTCTCTAGGGTGCAGGGGTGGTGGGTGAAGCCCCATCTCCAGACACTAAACATGGGTAATCTTTAATGGTCTCCACCTCTGATTCCCTGTGGAAGCAGAAGCTGGTGAGGGAAGGGCAACAGACCTGTGAGTGTGACCGGACAGTGAAAATGGACCTGAGCCTTTGGGACAGAGAGCAGCTTTGGAAGTAGTGACAGTTAAGGAGCTGGAAACTGATGAACATATCAGTGTCTGTGTCGACACCAACGACCCGACTGACTGGGGGGAGAAAGCCTCCCTGGGGGTTAGCAGCCCCATGGCCACTGTTAGCCCAGCCAGCGAGGGAGAGCCCTCAGGGCAAAGAGGAAGGAAAAAACGTGGCTTTGCAAAGGGAAGCCACAGGGGAACACTGAAGGCGTGGGGCCGAGGACGGGGCCTGACCAGAGAATTGGGCCTGTGCCCCAGCAATGGGTTTGCTCTTGTTAGTGATGTTAACTGTCGTGACTGCTGACCCCAAACCCTGTAAAGACGGAACATGTGCGTGATGTCTGGGGGCTCTGGACCACGGTGTGCGCCGAAAGAGCCTGTAATTCTAGAAGTGCACACTGGGTGCCTACAACTAGTTGTAGACCGTCTCCCTCGAGAAAGGACAGCTCACAGCTGGCATGTGGTATGAAAGGGGAAACTGAGGCACCCCCCAGCGCGTGCCTGGCTGAATGCCAGACTTCCCACCCCCTAAGGGAGGGGAACGTCTAACGGATGTCGTGGTATTTGGAGCGCAGCCATTCGCCAAGTTCGCTATTTTGTTTCGCTCTTGGCAAGATCACCTGAAACAGGGTCTGCAACCGAAAGAGCGAGCAGAGCCTTTTTGTCAGGCTGGGTTACGGAATCAACCCTCCACGAGCGCCGTGCGCGGGAGTCGCTGCAAAACGCTGCAGGTAAATACACACAAGTGAGCGACGGCGGCGAACGCCCGGTTGGTCGCCCGCTTTAAGAACGGCGCACGCAAGGATTGGCACCCGTCAGAACGTTGGTCCCCAGCCCAGGCTCTACTGCCCCACCCTGCAAACCCGCCTCCTGCCTCCTCAGGCCTACCCCGCTGAGCCCCAAACCACCATTCCAGCCCCAGATTTAACCCCTTCAGCCCCAAAGCCAGGATCTTCCAGGCTCGGCCAAGGAGCTCCTGCCCAGCCCCGGCAGAGCAGGCTCAGCCGCCCCTCCTCCCAGCTCTCCTGCAGGCTGCCCTCGCCCCGGCTCCCTGACCTGCCAGCTGTCCCCCACTGCCGCTGGGCGCTCAGCGGCTCCAGAGGCTGCTGCTGCTGCTGCAGCCAAACAACTAAATTCCCTTTTGACTGCCGGCGCTGTTTACCAGGCAGCAGCCTCCGAAGCCACTGCTGACCCCAAGCCGCAAGTGGCTCTGGAGCTGCAGGTTGCTGACCTCTGGCCTAAAACGTGTAGAAACCATGCTGCAGAAGCAGGTGCAATCCACAGTTGTTCTCACCCAGCATTACCTTGGATCTGTAAAAGAATATGACACTGCGCTGGGGCTGTCACCTTACTGGATGCTAAAATGAACATGCAGACACTGCTGCAACCACCATCCTAGGTTCGCATCAAACCGTGTGCCAAGGGGGCCAAGGGAGGTGTGTAATGAAAGCTGCTCACTCGCTGGGTCTGTTTATTCTGCTCCTACATTCGTATCGCTTTTATCTGTGGAGTTACAAGTATGGGCTCAGCGCTTGCATTTGAGATGTAAGTTTCTGGGAGACCTCAAGGGGAGGCCTGGTGCCCTGGCGTGAGAGGTCCCTAGTCAGGGGAAGCTGCACTTGACAAAACGTCTTATCGGGTGCCAAGCCACAGCTCAGCAATTTGGCTGTTGATTTGTAACCCACAGACAGGCGATGGCTGATTGCCTGAAAAGGACTTGGACAGGTGACCTGCCTATGCGAGAGGCTCTATCTGGGATGTGCTTCCACACAGGGAGAACAATGGAACTTCCTCCGCATAAGCAAAGGTATAGAGAGGGCCCTGAGGTTTCTCTGTCTTAGTCCAGCTCATCACTTCAGGAGCATCTCTGCTGTGAACTGAGCCCAGAAGGATCGCTGACCTGTCCCAGCAAAGGATGTGCTCCAGAGACTTTTACCATAGCAGCCTGCTCCACCTGCTGCAGCCTGCACCAAGAACCGTGTGATTGGTGTGTGTAATTTAGTTGCTTTGACGGTTTTTACTCTCGCCCTATTTGTTCTTTCTTTTTAGTCATAAACCTTTAGATGTTAGACGGTAACGGACTGACCTCACGTGCTGTTTTGGGTAAGGCCTGAGGCGTATGTTGATCTGGGATGTGGCTGGTCCCTTTGGTACTGGAAGAGCCTGTGTGGATTTGGTGAGATCGGGTTCATACCCTGTGTGTGGAGGGGTCGGGCTGTGGTATGAGGGAAGCTGGGGCGTCTCAGGGAGTTGCTGGGGTGACGTCTCGCTGGCCAGTGAGGTGACAGCCATGCTCGGTGTGACAGGTTTGGTGCCCTGTAGTGGAGGCCCCGCAGTCCGGGCTGGCAGTAGCCCTGTTTTAAGCAGTTCACTCTGATTTGGCCCTCTCAGCTGTGCCCAGAAAACCTATATTCCACCACTCCAATCCTGCGAGAACAGGGGTTGTCACCCCTGTGCACATTCCAATTCCCACCGCCAGCCACCCAGGCAGAGTTCCTGTTCCCATCCCATCTCCATCAGCCTTCTGCCGTCCTGTCCTCACTAGCCAGCGACGGGCTCTTCCCCGCGGTCCCCTCTGGCACACAGGGAGGCGGTTCTGGGCACCCCAGAAGCTCTGCTTTCAGGATTCCCACCCGCGGTCACATTGGTCTGTTGAAAACGTCCCTCCGGGCTCTGCTCTGGGAGACGCCCTTCTGGAGCTGGACATGCTGATCACACGGGCTGGAACCGCCCCTGCTTGCACCTACTGAACGTGGCCAGATCTCGGTCACAGGTCCTGGGCAGTGACCAGACTCCCAACCCGGGATTAACTGGTCTGCAGCCATGCCGACGTGCTCCCCTGTGCCGGGGGTAACCCCCTCACACTAGCAGAGCTTCTGTAGCGTCTCGTGACAGCGGATCCAGCAGCCCACGGGCAGGAGAGCCCCATCTGCCGTTACTGGGGACGATGCAGACCCTTCCCACCCCGGCAGAGGCGCTGGAGGAGGCGCTGTCCTGCCTGCTGGTTGGACCAGTGGCCCGTTACAGACCCTGCCAGCCCCTCGCCAGGGCTCACCTGCAGGCTGCCCCGCGGGCAGTACTCGGTCACGATGCAGATGTTGGGAGGGTCGATGCAGGCGCCGATGAACCTGGTCAGGTGGTTGAACTGGATGTCCCTCATCTGGGCCGGAAAGAGAAGCAGGGACCCTCAGAGCCTGGCTGGGCACCACTGCACCCCGAGGCCTGCAAGGGGAGGGACCAGCCTGGGCGCCTGGCGCTCAGCACAGCCGCCGTGAGGTCCCCGGGGCAGGAGCTCAGCCGCAGGCCACACTGCGAGGAGCAGCGCGCAGCTGTCCCTAGGCCTGGCCTGGGCCCAAGAGCCAGCGGAGGCACACGCGTACCACGCTTCGCACACCCCGTGAGCACACCAACCATGACCTGTGCCGCGTGGGGGGCCCAGGCTCCACAAGGCATCCCGCCAGCCGGGCCAGGCGCTGAGCCACACTGCACGCGGCCAGTGCTGGGAAGCCCCTAAGCCGGCCAGCGCCAGGCACTGCCCTCTCCCACCGCAGCCTGGCCCGGGTACCTACGTGCTTCAGCTCAAAGAGCACCTGCCGCGTCAGCTCGATCCGCTTCTTGTTCATGTGCTTGATGGCCACCACATTGCCCTGGGGGCAGGGAGAGGGTCAGTGCCTGCCCGCAGGGCTCGGCACCAGGGGAGGGAGCCGGGCAGGGCTCGGTGCCAGCGGAGGGAGCCGGGCAGGGCTAAGCGCCAGGGGACGGAGCCGGGGAGGGAGCCGGGCAGGGCTCGGCACCAGGGGAGGGAGCCGGGCAGGGCTAAGCGCCAGGGGACGGAGCCGGGCAGGGCTAGGCGCCAGGGGACGGAGCCGGGCAGGGCTAAGCGCCAGGGGACGGAGCCGGGGAGGGAGCCGGGCAGGGCTAAGCGCCAGGGGACGGAGCCAGGGAGGGAGCCGGGCAGGGCTCGGCGCCAGGGGACGGAGCCAGGCAGGGCTAAGCGCCAGGGGACGGAGCCGGGGAGGGAGCCGGGCAGGGCTCGGCACCAGGGGAGGGAGCCGGGCAGGGCTAAGCGCCAGGGGACGGAGCCGGGGAGGGAGCCGGGCAGGGCTAAGTGCCAGGGGAGGGAGCCGGGCAGGGCTCGGCGCCAGGGGAGGGAGCCGGGCAGGGCTCGGAGCCAGGGGAGGGAGCCGGGCAGGGCTCGGTGCCAGGGGAGGGAGCCGGGCAGGGCTAAGCGCCAGGGGACGGAGCCGGGGAGGGAGCCGGGCAGGGCTAAGCGCCAGGGGAGGGAGCCGGGCAGGGCTCGGAGCCAGGGGAGGGAGCCGGGCAGGGCTCGGTGCCAGGGGAGGGAGCCGGGCAGGGCTCGGTGCCAGGGGAGAGAGCCGGGCAGGGCTCGGCGCCAGGGGACGGAGCCAGGCAGGGCTAAGCGCCAGGGGAGGGAGCCGCGCAGGGCTCGGCGCCAGGGGACGGAGCCGCGCAGGGCTAAGCGCCAGGGGAGAGAGCCGGGCAGGGCTCGGCGCCAGGGGAGAGAGCCGCGCAGGGCTAAGCGCCAGGGGAGAGAGCCGGGCAGGGCTCGGCACCAGGGGACGGAGCCGCGCAGGGCTCGGCGCCAGGGGACGGAGCCGGGCAGGGCTCGGCGCCAGGGGAGGGAGCCGGGCAGGGCTCGGCGCCAGGGGAGAGAGCCGGGCAGGGCTCGGCGCCAGGGGACGGAGCCGCGCAGGGCTCGGCGCCAGGGGAGGGAGCCGGGCAGGGCTCGGCGCCAGGGGAGAGAGCCGGGCAGGGCTCGGCGCCAGGGGACGGAGCCGCGCAGGGCTAAGCGCCAGGGGAGGGAGCCGCGCAGGGCTCGGCGCCGGGCCAGGCCACAGGTAGGGAGAGCTGCAGGCACTCACCTTGAAGTGGCCGGTGTTGGCGAAGATCTGGTACTTGCCATGGGCCGTCATGAGGGAGCCGTAGCTGGAGCCTCGCTGGGAGGGAAGCAGTTGTTAGGCAGGGGCAGGCCGCTAGGCTGGGGACAGCAGAAGGGGCAGCAGCGTGGGATGGTCAGTGGGTGCCTGGAGGTGATGGGGCGGCTGCAGGGGCTGAGGGGTGCACAGAGCCTGGTACACAGGGACCAGCTCTCCAGGGCAGGGAGGGGCACAGGGCCCTGGAGGGGAGGGCTGGGGGGGGGGCAGGTCTCGGGGGAGGGGCGGGGCACAGATCCCCCTTCTCTGGGGGGAGGGCCCGGTTCAGGGGCGCAAGGGGTTCTCACCAGCGACAGGGTGAGCCGGCTGCCCGCCCCCTTGTGGTAGCGCTCGGCTGTCCCGAACTGCAGCTCGTCCCAGCGGATTCTCCACAGCATGCTGGCCAGCTCCTTCTCCACCCGCAGCTTCCTGGGGGCGCAGGCCGTCAGTGCGGCTCCAGGGCACCCCTCTAGGGTCTGGCCTGCCCCCAGCCCGCCGTCTGTCCAGGGCGCAGCCGGACCCTTGTGCCACCCTGCCCCCCACCGGGCTGGTCCCGTCACACTCAGCGTGCACACGCAGCGTAACGTGCCGTGGGTGTGCAGCACACGCGTGCTGGGGAACACAAACATGGGGGGGAGCCTGTGACTAAGGGGGGCTGAGCTGCACCCCTCTGAGGACGCAGTCACCCCCTGCTGCAGCCCTCTGGCAGCTGTGGCCAGTCGGATGGGAGGGGGGCCCGAGCACACTGCCCGGGCATGAGGCACCGGGTGGCACCCATGGCCGGTCACCCTGGCGAGCTTCCTCCCAGCCCTGCACTGGCACAGTGCTGCCAGCCCCTGCACCCCACAGCGCCTCTCCTCCATGGGGGCAGCTCTGCCCGGCAGCGGCACCTGCCAGCCTGGGGCTTGGGAAGAGCAGCACGAGCCAGGCCAGAGCTGTGCCGCCCCAGGGAGCGGGCGCTGCAGAGCCTGGCCTGGCACTCTGGGGTGGGCCAAGAGGCAGAGCCCTGCAGTCCTGGGGATCTGCTCAGGACCTGGCGCCTGTGGCTCATTGCTGCAGATGTGAGTCTGATACTGCACCCACTCTGGGCTCTACCCAGCGGGGCACAAAGCTCAGGGAGGGGTATCTGGCATCACTGGATGAGCGGCACGGGGGGACCGTTCTCAGGAAGCTGCAGGCCCCAGCGAGGGGCACAGAGCACAAGTCTGGGAGAGACACTAACAACCGCAGCCCCCAAGCGAAAATAGGCTGCCATGGCCAGCGTCGCTGCTCAAGAGGCCTGTGGTATTGGCACCGCGCCGGGGGGAGGGACGCGGCTCTGACACCGTGTAAAAGGGAGGGACATGGCTCCGACACCGCGCCGGGGGGAGGGACGCGGCTCCGACACCGTGTAAAAGGGAGGGACATGGCTCCGACACCGCGCCAGAGGGAAGGACATGGCTCCAACGCCACGCTGGGGGGAGGGATGCGGCTCCGACGCTGTGTAAAAGGGAGGGACGCGGCTCTGACACCACGCCGGGGGGAGGGACGCGGCTCCGACACCGTGCCATGAGGAAGGATGAGGCTCTGATACTGCGCTGGGGGGATGGACGCAGCTCTGACACTGCACCAAGGGGAGGGACGCGGCTCCGACACTGTGCAAAAGGGAGGGGTGCACCTCCGACACTGCACTGGGGGGAGGTACTTGGCTCCGACACTGCGCCGGGGGGAGGGACGCGGCTCCGACACTGCGCCGGGGGGAGGGACGCGGCTCCGACACTGCACCGGGGGGAGGGACGTGGCTCCGACACCACGCTGGGGGGGGTGAGGGACACGGCTCCGACACCGCGCCAAGGGGGAGGGGTGCACCTCCGACACCGCACCGGCGGAAGGGATGCGGCTCCGACACCGCGCCAAGGAGGAGGGACGCAGCTCCGACACCGCGCCGGGGGGGGAGGGATGTGGCTCCCACACTGCGACGGGGGGAGGGACGCGGCTCCGACACTGTGCAAAAGGGAGGGGTGCACCTCCGACACCGCGCCGGGGGAAGGACGCGGCTCCGACACCGCGCCAAGGGGGATGGACACGGCTCCGACACCGCGCCAAGGAGGAGGGACGCGGCTCTGACACCGCGCCGGGGGGGGAGGGGTGTGGCTCCCACACTGCGCCGGGGGGAGGGACACGGCTCCGACACCGCACCGGGGGGGGGGAAGGACACAGCTCCGACACTGTGCAAAAGGGAGGGGTGCACCTCCGACACTGCACGGGGGGGAGGTACTTGGCTCCGACACCGCGCCGGGGGAAGGACACGGCTCCGACACCGCGCCGGGGGTGGGGATGTGGCTCTGACACCGCGCCAGGGGGAGGGACGCAGCTCTGACATCACGCCAAGGGGGAGGGACGCGGCTCCGACACTGCAGCGGGGGGGGAGGGACGCGGCTCCAACACCGTGCCAAGGGGGAGGGACGCGGCTCCGACACCACACCGGGGGGAGGGACGCAGCTCTGACACCACGGCGGGGGGGGAGGGACACAGCTCCAACACCGTGCCATGAGGAAGGATGAGGCTCTGATACTGCGCCGGGGGGATGGACGCAGCTCTGACACTGCACCAAGGGGAGGGACACGGCTCCGACACTGTGCAAAAGGGAGGGGTGCACCTCCGACACCGCGCCGGGGGAAGGACGCGGCTCCGACACAGCACCGGGGGGGGGGGGACGCGGCTCCGACACAGCACCGGGCGGGGGGAGGGACACGGTTCCGACACCGCGCCGGGGGGGGGGAGGGACGCGGCTCCGACACCGCGCCGGGGGGAGGGACGCGGCTCCGACACGGTGCCGGAAGCAGAGCACACTGCCGGTGGCGGCCCCAGGGCAGGGTGCCATGGCAGGACGCAGCCTCTCACCTGAAAATCAGGAAGCTGGAGATCCCAAAGATGACGAGGGTGAGGCCGGTGCCCAGCGCCACGATGGCCAGCGTGGAGAACGGGGCTGGAAAGAGGAGCGCACAGCTCCTTAGTGGGAGGGGGCTCCCCAAGCATGCGCTGTGCCTGTCGCACGCTCAGCCCTTCCGCTGGGCTCCCACCATGAGCCGCCCCCAGCCTGGGCCTAGCCCCAGTCCTGAGGGTGGCAGCCCCAGGCCTGGCAGAGCCCCCCGAGCTCAGAGACCCGGGAAGAGTCGTGGGGAAGGTACCAGCCCCTAAGGCGGGGTTGACAAGCCAAAGAACCAGAAGAGCCACTCTTCCAATTCAGCACACACAGAGCGACTCGAGAGACCGGGGACGGTCCTCAGCGAGCAACGCCGCACCGCGCTTTCGTGACCCGTTTGAGAGCAGTGCACACGACGGCTTATGACGCGGGATGTGGCTAGCGCAGGGCACTCACGAGCTGGTTCCTCACACGGCCCACGTGCGTCTGCACCATCATC
This sequence comes from Carettochelys insculpta, assembly GCF_033958435.1. Classification (NCBI taxonomy): domain Eukaryota; kingdom Metazoa; phylum Chordata; order Testudines; family Carettochelyidae; genus Carettochelys; species Carettochelys insculpta. The sequence goes on from NC_134141.1 coordinate 128,911,573, forward strand.
CTCCTGCCTTTCACTCTCAGCCCACTACAGTTATGCCACTTTTACAGCACGTGTAATTTCCCTTTTCCCGCTTACAGCGTGCTGCCCTTCACAGCAGGAACGCCGCCAGCCGCCTTCGCCTTTGCCAAATCAAGGCATCGTCAGCAACACTTGCAAAGCTCAGCCGGGGAGGGCCAGCTCGGGGGTGTGAGCGTGGGCCTGCTAAACCCCGGGCTGTGAGCTCAGGGCGGCGCTGAGGGGGCTGGGGCAAATAGACTTGAAAAAACAAAAATCTGCCAGGGATGGTGCTTGGCCCTGCCAGGAGGGCAGGCCGCTGCACTCGATGACCTCTGCAGGTCCCTTGCAGCTCTGAGAGAGGCAGATCTCCATCCCGCTGTGCGGTGCACGTGTTAAAGGGGAGTTACCCAACATCTGGAGACCGCACATCGCTTGCAGGACGTTCACCAGGTATCGGAAATAATCAGGAGGCTTTTTCACTTTGCAATTACAATGTCGGGAGCCACAGAGGCCCTTAAAGAGACGCATGCAGCCCTTGCCCTAAGGAGAAGTGGGGGCTGGGGGGTGGCCACAGTCCTGGCAGAGCACCCCGAGCTCAGCCCCGAAGAAGAGGTGGGGGTGGGGGCCGGGGCCTGGCAGGGGAGCAGGTATCCCTGCAGTTCTGGGCAGTTTGCTGCGGGTGGGGCATGTGCCTCCCAGTGGAGAGGCTGCCGGCCCCAGGGCTGCACCCACACCCCGCCCCGGCTGCCTGCCGGGGAGCAGTGGTGTGGGTGGGGCTCAGGAGCCGGCCCTGGCAGACCTCTTACCTCCACTTTTGTCACAGGAGGGGTCGTCCACGTCGAAGACACAGGGGGGGCTGTCGAGGGGGGGTGCCCCCTTCACCCAGTGAATGGGCCTCCCTGGCCAGGTCAGCTTCTTCTCAGCCCCCACGTAGTGCGCGGCCACCTGCATGGAGAGGGAACGGCTGGGTCTCGGCTCCCGCCACGGCAATGCCCCGGCACCACCAGCCCCGCCCAGGCCCCAGCCAGCAGGTGCCCCCCATGCAGCCCCCGAGCAGGCCAGAAGCTGCCATGCACCTCCTGTCCCCCTGGGGCCCGGCTGGGGCTCCCCGCACTGGGGCAGCTCCTGCTGCAGAGGGCCAGGCCTGCACCCACCTCAAACTCCCCGCTCTGGGGGTCGCCCATCGCCCACAGGCTGAAGTCCGTGTCCCGGTCGTTGTTGCTGTCCATGCTCACCAGCCCGGTCACCCCTGGAAGGGAGGGACAGGTGAGCGCCCAGGGCTGCGAGGAAAGAGCTCCCTGCCCAGGCAGTGCTCAGTGGCTCCCCCCGAAAACGCGAGCGGCACCTGGGTCTGGGGGATCCCCTCCACCCCCAGCAGTCCCTGTGCCCAGCTGGGTGCTGCGCTCGATCGCCCTGGGGTCAGCGCAGGCGTGGCGGGGACGGGGGTGGGGCCCTGCCAGCCCCAGGCCGGGCAGCATCTCCCCCCGCCCCCCCGTACCATAGAACTTCCGGTCCCGCATCCTCTGCACGATGCGCAGCCCGTCCTTCTGGGAGCCGCCCTCGGCCAGCGTCTCGTTCAGCGCCAGGGCGTAGAGCAGCACGCCGTCGTGGAAGCAGCCGGCCACCAGGTTCATCTGCGCCGGAGACAGTCACGGTCCTGCGCCCGCTGCGGAGACGCGCGTGCCTACCCGCCGACGCCGCCTGCCCCAGGGACAGCCCCGCGCCCTCACCCGCCGACCCCAGGGACAGCCCCGCGCCCTCACCCGCCGACGCCGCCTGCCCCAGGGACAGCCCCGCGCCCTCACCCGCCGACGCCGCCTGCACCAGGGACAGCCCGGCGCCCTCACCCGCCGACCCCGCCTGCACCAGGGACAGCCCCGCGCCCTCACCCGCCGACGCCGCCTGCCCCAGGGACAGCCCCGCGCCCTCACCCGCCGACGCCGCCTGCCCCAGGGACAGCCCCGCGCCCTCACCCGCCGACGCTGCCTGCCCCAGGGACAGCCCCGCGCCCTCACCCGCCAACGCCGCCTGCACCAGGGACAGCCCCGCGCCCTCACCCGCCGACCCCAGGGACAGCCCCGCGCCCTCACCCGCCGACGCCGCCTGCCCCAGGGACAGCCCCGCGCCCTCACCCGCCGACACCGCCTGCACCAAGGACAGCCCCGTGCCCTCACCCGCCGACGCCGCCTGCACCAAGGACAGCCCCGCGCCCTCACCCGCCGACCCCGCCTGCACCAAGGACAGCCCCGCGCCCTCACCCGCCGACGCCGCCTGCACCAAGGACAGCCCCGCGCCCTCACCCGCTGACCCCGCCTGCACCAAGGACAGCCCCGCGCCCTCACCCGCCGATGCCGCCTGCACCAAGGACAGCCCCGCGCCCTCACCCGCCGACCCCGCCTGCACCAAGGACAGCCCCGCGGCGTTATCCGCCGACGCCGCCTGCCCCAGGGACAGCCCCGCGCCCTCACCCGCCGACACCGCCTGCCCCAGAGACAGCCCCACACCCAGCCTGGCTCCAGCCCCATGCCCTTACCCACCAACGCCGCCTGTACGCCTTCCCTGAATGACACGGAGACAGACCCTTATCCCCCAACCCCTGTACACCTTCCCTGCACCTGCCCCAAGGACAGCCCCACAACCGGCCTGGCTCCAGCCCAATGGCCCTTACCCCCCCCACAACACCTGTACGCCTTCCCAGTGTCCACCCCAAGCCTGCAGTGGAGACAGTCCCGCTTAGCCCCCAACTTCATGGTCCTTACCCCGATCCAGCCTGCACATAGCCTGGCCAGCTGCAGCCATCACCAGAGCTGCCCCCAGACCCTGTCCCAGCCACGTTCCATGCTTGCAGCCTGACCCCCTGTGGGAGGTGTCTGTGCCCTCTGCTCCGCATAGGAGCCAGCCAGGGCAGCAGCCGCAGCATCCCCACCTCAGCACTGCGCCCCTAACCGGGGGGTGGGTAGGGACTGCCAAGCAGCCTCGCAGCAGAGCCATAGTGGGGGTGCTACAAGCCCAACCACTCTCCAGAGACTCACCAACAGCCAGGACGACCCCCAGTGCCCTGGCTCCAGTCCCCTTCCCCAGCCAGTCCTCCTCCTAGGGACCACCCAGGGGGACCCCAAAAGGCAGAGAAAACCCCACAGCTGGCCCAGGCTGGCCCACGGGAGCTGAGAAGCTGCTTCTCGGCCTCCAAGGACACTCGGGAGCTGACTGAGAGGGCGCCTGAGCCGCTAGCCCTATGTCTGAAACACCACGGGAGACGGGAGAGGCTGCAGCAGAACTCTGCCCGCTACGGAAAGGGAATGAGGACAACCCAGAGCATCGCAGACAAGGCAGCTTCACCTCCGGAGCAAAGAACCCAGGAGTCGACCTGCACACGTCTGGAAGATAATTAGGCGCCAGGCAGCAGCCAGCATAGATTAGTAAGGAACCAATCGTGTCTAACCAGCCTCAGAGCTTCCTTGCACAGGCCGTCAGCCTTGTGGCTCGGGGAGCGGGAGATGTGGCGTACCTAATCTTAGCAAAGCGTGTGCTACGGTCTTGCACGACCTTCTCTTTGAGAAATGAGGGAACTACAACCTCAGGTGGGGCTCCTGTGAGGGGGTGCGTGGCTGGCTGGCTAGGAAGTTATCAGTGGTTCACAGTCAGGCTGGAAGGGAAAAGGTTCTGCAGCAGTCACTTCTGGGACCGGTTCTGTCCAATATCTTCCAGACCGATGTAGATACTGGCACAGAGCATTTGCGCATCACATCTGCTGAGGACACCAAGCTGGCGGGGTTGCAAGCAGCAAGGGAGGTTTAGTCTGGCCAGCAGGAAAATCTCTCTAACTGTCAGGGGCGTTAATTAAGCACTGGAGTCAGTCTCCTGGGGCAGCTGTGGGAGCTCCTGCTGACCGGCCTCTGACACTTCCGGGATATCGGACACAGAGAGTCTGTATTTTCTGCTATGAAAGCGAGACACAACGGTACTTCTTCATTGCTACGCGACCTCGTTACGCTGCCTCCTTTGGGTTTTGCTGTGTGTGTTGCTGTTTGTTTGGGGGGTGTTATGTATTTAGGTCTGATGTGATGCAGTGGGTGGGTGTCTGTGGATTTTATTCCCTGAGCTAGTATGCATGGGTTTCCTAGTGTCCTACAGTAACCTGAGGTGGCTGCCTCAGTTTCCCCAGGCACGACATTGGTGCACAGTGGGTAATGGGAGTTTCAGTGTGACGATGTTTCACACGTAGACAATGGAGCTCCAGGCTCTTTGTAACCTAGGCAACCAGGTGACACTGTTCTTCCTGGGGAAACAGGACAGAAGCGGGACGAAGGGCCAGGCTGGTGTGAATTGGAATGGGGTGGGGGTGGGGCGGGTGGGGGTGGCTGGGGAGGGAGGAAGGGGCCAGGGCCCAGCTCAGGGACCCCTGTGGGCCCCCCTCCCTGAGATGGATTATACCGACGGTTTCTGGTCCCTGTGCTGAGCAGTCTGTTCTGGAGCCACATCTGCCTGCAGGTGAGGGCAACGCCTGCCTGCCCCCTCACGTGGCCCTGGCCCACTCCAGGGCGTGTGACGACCTGCCGGGTGCTGCTTGCCCCACAGTGTGTGAACACTGCTCTAGGTGCTGCCTGGCCCTGCCGCGAGGACTTCTGGAGGTCCACCGATTCCTGGGGGTGCCTGGGCTCAGGCAGGAGCTCAGGTTCTAGGGCCCTACAGCATCCTGCAGCGCGAGAGGCAGCCTCACCCAGACCCCCCCAGCAGGGAAGCAGCCCCACCGCCCAAGTCCCAGGGCCCAAGTCAGCTGGCAGGGGCCCGCCGGACGCTGGCTTTGCTGTCTCATTCGCCCTAGACGTAGCCAAGCCTCCCTGCCATGCAGCCACCATGAGACCCTGCAGCAGTGAGTTCCACAGGCCAAGGGGAGCATTCCCTCTGTCCAGCTGAAAGCCTGCTGCCCTTTGCCGTCCCTGGAGCATGCTCGTGGTGCACAGGAGGGGAGAGAGACGCCCACAAACAGCCCCACCCACCTCACCGTACAGGCACAGCGCAAGTGACGGCCCAGGCAACCCCATCGCACACGTTGCCGCTTCTGAATCCAGGGCGTTGCTAAGCGACGCTCCCGGCGGCACATTCACCACGCAAGAAAGAAGAGGTCAAGGCTGCCCTCCCTCCTCTGCTTCCTGCCAACGCCACAGCCCACAGCAGCTGGCACTGTGCAGGGCACTGCAACAGCCTTACCTCTGACCCGCGCCCCGGCCGCGACGGCCTTACCTCTGACCCGCGCCCCGGCCGCGACGGCCTTAACTCTCACCCCAGCCCGGCCGCGGCGGCCTTAACTCTGACCCCAGCCCGGCCGCCTGGGCACAGCCGCTGCTGCTGCAGCCAGACTCTGCAGTGCACTGGCACCCTTCCCACCACTGCAGCTGCCACTTGAGGCTGAGAAGGGCAGTGCACGGTATGGCCAGTACACGTGTGGGGGCTTGAGGCCAGAGTACTTGTCAGGGCAGTGTGGGTGTACGTGTGTAAAGGCAATGTGTGGGGGAGTGCGCGCATGTGTGCAGTTTGCAGTATGGTCAGTGCACGTGTGTGGGTGTATGAGGGCAGCGTGTGATAAGGTCAGTGTATGTGTGTGGGTGTGCAGGAGCAGCATGTGATATGGTCAGTGTATGTGTGTGGGTGTGTAAGAGCAGTGTGTGGTACGGTCAGTGTGGGTGTGTAAGAGCAGCATGTGATATGGTCAGTGTAGGTGTGTGGGTGTATAAGAGCAGCGTGTGGTATAGTCAGGGTACGTGTGTGGGTGTGTAAGAGCAGCATATGGTATGGTCAGTGTGGGTGTGGGAGGGCAGCATGTGATACGGTCAGTGTACGTGTGTGGGTGTGCAAGGGCAGTGTGTGGTATGGTCAGTGTACATGTGTGGCTGTGCAAGGGCAGTGTGTGGTATGCTCAGTGTACATGTGTGGTTGTGCAAGGGCAGTGTGTGGTATGCTCAGTGTACATGTGTGGTTGTGCAAGGGCAGTGTGTGGTATGCTCAGTGTATGTGTGTGTGTGTAAGAGCAGCATGTGATATGGTCAGTGTAGGTGTGTGGGTGTATAAGAGCAGCGTGTGGTATAGTCATGGTATGTGTGTGGGTGTGGGAGGGCAGCATGTGATATGGTCAGTGTAGGTGTGTGGGTGTGTGAGCACAATGTGTGGTATGGTCAGCGTAAGTGTGTGGGTGTGTAAGAGCAGCATGTGGTATGGTCAGTGTACAACTGTGGGTGTGTAAGAGCAGCATATGGTATGGTCAGTGTGGGCGTGTGGGTGTGTAAGAGCAGCATGTGGTATGGTCACTGTATGTGTATAGGTGTATAAGAGCAGTGTGTGGTATGCCCAGCGTGGGTGTGTGGGTGTGTGGGTGTGAGGGCAGCGTGTGGTATGGTCAGTTTGGGTGTGTGAGGGCAGCATGTGGTATGGTCAGTGTGGGTGTGTGGGTATGTGAGGGCAGCATGTGGTATGGTCAGTGTGGGTGTGTGGGTGTGGATGAGCAGCGTGTGGTATGGTCAGTGTACAAGTGTGGGTGTGTAAGAGCAGCATGTGGTAGGTCAGTGTATGTGTGTGGGTGTGTAAGAGCAGTGTGTGGTATGGTCAGTTTACAAGTGTGGGTATGTAAGAGCAGCATATGATATGGTCAGTGTGGGGATGTGTAAGAGCAGCATGTGGTATGGTCACTGTATGTGTGTGGGTGTGTAAGAGCAGTGTGTGGTATGGCCAGCGTGGGTGTGTGGGTGTGTGAGGGCAGTGTGTGGTATGGTCAGTGTGGGTGTGTGAGGGCAGCGTGTGGTATGGTCAGTGTGGGTGTGTTGGTGTGTGAGGGCAGCGTGTGGTACAGTCAGTGTAGGTGTATGGGTGTGGAAGAGCAGTGTGTGTGAACGTGCGTACAAGGGCAGTGTGTGTAAGGGCCTCCTACGCGTTCAGGGCTGTCTGTATGTGAGCAGGGCACCGCCGCCCCACAGCGGAGACCTGAGCTGCACTGTGGGAAGCACATTGCCCCCAGAGGGAAGGGGCTGGGCGGTGCCCCTCAAGCCCAGCTGTGCTAGGGGGCTGGGCAGGACGCAGAGTTCCCCAGCTAGGAAGGGGGCTGCACGGGAAGGGGCCACTCGCGCCCCCAACCTGAGCTGGGTCCCTTCTCTCCTTCCCACGTGCACCTTGCCCTCCGCTTGGCTCACCCACCCGCCCCGGCCCCACTCCCGTGGGGAGCTGGAGCCCGCACACCCACCTCCTGTGCCAGCTGCGGACATGGGCAATGCGGCCAGGCCCAGCCCTCCCCGGCCCCACTCCCGTGGGGAGCTGGAGCCCGCACGCCCACCTCCTGTGCCAGCTGCGGGCATGGGCAATGCGGCCAGGCCCAGCCCAGGAACCACAGCAGAGTCCAGTACCCACATCTCCCAGGTGCAAGCCTGGCCCTGCCCCCGTCACACCAGGGCACCCCAGCAGTGGCCTGACGGAAGGGCCAGGTAGCTCGGAAACACGCACGCACACACATGCACACGTGTGTGCAGCCACACCCACTCACCAGGGAGTAGCCGAGCTCCACCCCATAGGCCTCCCTGGCTCGCTGGATCAGCTGGCTCTGGAAGTGCTGATACTCGGGGTTCTGGGGCTCGTGGTAGGTGATCACCAACACCGTCTGCAAGGCAAAGCACACGTCTTGGCCTCCTACCCGCGAGCGAGTACCCCACCTTGCTGGGCCGGAGAGGGGCTCACCTCGGGGTGGGGATTTTCTCTACCGTACGTGTGCACTCTAGGTGTGCCTCAGTTTCCCCTGTGTGCAGCAGTGTTGCCTAGTGGGTATTCAGGGCTGGTGCTCGCAGCAGAGGCTCAGTGGGAATGGCTCTCAGCTCCCTGGGGCTCAGCCCCATAACTAGGGAGCTTTTCAGAGGACAATGGCAACCAGGGTGACGTGTGAGGCCTAGGAACCAGCGACCATGGACCCCGGGAGAACAAGGGTGGGGTGGGCCTGGCTGCACACAGGGGCTGAAGGGACTCAGAGGTGGGGGGCAGCGCTCGGGGCTGACCAGGGGACCCAGCAGCAACGTCCTTTTCCCAGGGCTCCTCAGGGTCTTCCAGTGCTGTGCCCAGATGACGGCTATTGCGCCTGCCTGCCCGCCCGTCCGCCCACCCTCCCACAGCGTGTCCCCGCAGACGCTGCCCCCCACGTCCCCGCAGACGCTGCCCCCCACGTCCCCGCAGACGCTGCCCCCACTTCCCTGCAGACGCTGCCCCCCATGTCCCCGCAGACGCTGCCTCCCACTTCCCTGCAGACGCTGCCCCCCATGTCCCCGCAGACGCTGCCCCCTCTTCCCTGCAGACGCTGCCCCCCCTTCCCTGCAGACGCTGCCCCCCATGTCCCCGCAGACGCTGCCCCCCATGTCCCCGCAGACGCTGCCCCCTCTTCCCTGCAGACGCTGCCCCCCATGTCCCCGCAGACGCTGCCCCCACTTCCCTGCAGACGCTGCCCCCCACTTCCCCGCAGACGCTGCCCCCCACTTCCCCGCAGACGCTGCCCCCCCATGTCCCCGCAGACGCTGCCCCCTCTTCCCTGCAGACGCTGCCCCCACTTCCCCGCAGACGCTGCCCCCCATGTCCCCGCAGACGCTGCCCCCTCTTCCCTGCAGACGCTGCCCCCCATGTCCCCGCAGACGCTGCCCCCTCTTCCCTGCAGACGCTGCCCCCCATGTCCCCGCAGACGCTGCCCCCACTTCCCTGCAGACGCTGCCCCCCATGTCCCCGCAGACGCTGCCCCCTCTTCCCTGCAGACGCTGCCCCCCATGTCCCCGCAGACGCTGCCCCCACTTCCCTGCAGACGCTGCCCCCCATGTCCCCGCAGACGCTGCCCCCATTTCCCTGCAGACGCTGACCCCTACGTCCCCGCAGACGCTGCCCCCACTTCCCTGCAGACGCTGCCCCCCATGTCCCCGCAGACGCTGCCCCCACTTCCCTGCAGACGCTGCCCCCCATGTGCCTGCAGACGCTGCCCCCACTTCCCTGCAGACGCTGCCCCCTACGTCCCCGCAGACGCTGCCCCCACTTCCCTGCAGACACTGACCCCTACGTCCCCGCAGACGCTGCCCCCACTTCCCTGCAGACGCTGCCCCCCATGTCCCCGCAGACGCTGCCCCCACTTCCCTGCAGACGCTGCCCCCCATGTGCCTGCAGACGCTGCCCCCTACGTCCCCGCAGACGCTGCCCCCACTTCCCTGCAGACGCTGCCCCCCACTTCCCCGCAGACGCTGCCCCCCATGTCCCCGCAGACGCTGCCCCCACTTCCCTGCAGACGCTGCCCCCCACGTCCCCGCAGACGCTGCCCCCACTTCCCTGCAGACGCTGCCCCCCACGTCCCCGCAGACGCTGCCCCCACTTCCCTGCAGACGCTGCCCCCCATGTCCCCGCAGACGCTGCCCCCTACGTCCCTGCAGACGCTGCCCCCCATGTGCCTGCAGACGCTGCCCCCACTTCCCTGCAGACGCTGCCCCCTACGTCCCCGCAGACGCTGCCCCCACTTCCCTGCAGACGCTGCCCCCCACTTCCCCGCAGACGCTGCCCCCCATGTCCCTGCAGACGCTGCCCCCACTTCCCTGCAGACGCTGCCCCCCATGTCCCCGCAGACGCTGCCTCCACTTCCCTGCAGACGCTGCCCCCACTTCCCTGCAGACGCTGCCCCCTACGTCCCTGCAGACGCTGCCCCCTATGTCCCCGCAGACGCTGCCCCCCCTTCCCCGCAGACGCTGCCCCCCATGTCCCCGCAGACGCTGCCCCCACTTCCCTGCAGACGCTGCCCCCTATGTCCCCGCAGACACTGCCCCCACTTCCCCGCAGACGCTGCCCCCCATGTCCCCGCAGACGCTGCCCCCACTTCCCTGCAGACGCTGCCCCCAACGTCCCTGCAGACGCTGCCCCCCCACATCTCTACAGACGCTGCCCCCAACATCCCGGCAGACACTGCCCCCCATTCCCTGCAGACATTGCCCCCCGACATCCCTGCGGACACTGCCTTCCATTCCCTGCAGATGCTGCACCCCACATCCTCGCAGACGCTGTCCCCCATGTCCGTGCAGAGGCTACCCCCCACGTCCCTACAGAGGCTGCCCCCCACTCCCTGCAGACGCTGCCCCCCACGTCTCTACAGACACTGCACCCAATGTCCCCGCAGACGCTGCCCCCTACGTCCCTGCAGACGCTGCCCCCCATGTGCCTGTAGACGCTGCCCCCACTTCCCCGCAGACGCTGCCCCCTACGTCCCCGCAGACGCTTCCCCCACTTCCCCGCAGACACTGCCCCCCATGTCCCCGCAGACGCTGCCCCCACTTCCCTGCAGACGCTGCCCCCTATGTCCCCGCAGACACTGCCCCCGCTTCCCTGCAGACGCTGCCCCCTATATCCCCACAGACACTGCCCCCACTTCCCTGCAGACGTTGCCCCCTATGTCCCCGCAGACGCTGCCCCCACTTCCCTGCAGACGCTGCCCCCCATGTCCCTGCAGACGCTGCCCCCAATGTCCCTGCAGACGCTGCCCCCCCACATCTCTACAGACACTGCACCCAACATCCCGGCAGACACTGCCCCCCATTCCCTGCAGACATTGCCCCCCTACATCCCTGCAGACACTGCCTTCCATTCCCTGCAGATGCTGCACCCCACATCCTCGCAGACGCTGTCCCCCATGTCCGTGCAGAGGCTACCCCCCACGTCCCTACAGAGGCTGCCCCCCACTCCCTGCAGACGCTGCCCCCCACGTCTCTACAGACACTGCACCCAATGTCCCAGCAGATGCTGGCCCCCATGTCCCTACAGAGGCTGCCCCCCACGTATCTGCAGACGCAAACCCATGGCTGCCCCCCATGACCGCCCAGAAGCTGCCCATGTCCCCGCAGACGCTGCCCCCATTCCCTGCAGACGTTTCCCCCCACGGCCCCAGATGCTGCCCCCCAGGTTCCCATGGACACTGCCCCCCACGTCGCTGCACAAGCCTCTCTGGGGTTTGCACCGGTGGGACTCGCTGAGATGAGCTCTCGGAGCGCTGGGGGCTGCAGGCCCAGAGGTCCAGTCTGAGGAGGTGCTGCAGCCGTGCGGCTTGCGCTGGGGGGACAGCAAGACCCTGGGGGCTCGGACATCTCAGCGTCTGTGCAGCAGCTGCTCCAAAGCTGGGGACCCCAGGCCTGTCCTGGGGGTCTGACCCCACGTGAGCATCTGGGTGGGGTCCCACTGCTCTGTGCTTTGCTCCCGAGGGGGAGCTCCTGGGTGGGTCCCAGCCACGCTCCCAGGCATGGACATGGAAGGTCTGGCAGGGGCCTGACCCCGACCTCGACCCCGACCCCGACCCCGACCCCGGCCCCGGCCCCGGCCCAATGCAGGCCTGACCCTGACGCCCAGCCTGGCGCTGGCCCGACCCTGACCCCAACCCCGGCCCCAGCCCAATGCAGGCCTGACCCTGACCCCTGACCCCAACCCTGGCCCTGTCCCAATGCTGGCCTGACCCTGACCTGACCCCGATCCCCAGCCCCAGCCCAATGCAGGCCTGACCCTGACCCCTGGCCTGGCGCTGGCCTGACCCCTGACCCCAACCCTGGCCCTGTCCCAATGCAGGCCTGACCCTGACCCCTGGCCTGGCGCTGGCCTGACCCCTGACCCTCAGGCAAGCACAGCTCAGACTGCACACCTCACCTCTAACCCCCCAGCCCTGACCCCCGGGCCTGACCCACCACAGACCCAGCCCCGACCCCCAGGCCTGACCCACCACAGACCCAGCTCCGACCCCCGGGACTGACCCACCACAGGCCCAGCCCCGACCCCCAGGCCTGACCCACCACAGACCCAACCCTGACCCCCAGGCCTGACCCACCATAGACCCAGCCCCAACCCCCAGGCCTGACCCACCATAGACCCAGCCCCGACCCCCAGCCCCAAACCCTAGGCCTGACCCACTGCAGACCCAGACCCGACCCCCGGGCCTGACCCAGCACAGACCCAACCCTGACCCCCAGGCCTGACCCAGCCCCGACCCGCAGGCCTGACCCACTGCAGACCCAGACCCGACCCCCGGGCCTGACCCAGCACAGACCCAACCCTGACCCACCACAGACCCAGCCCCGACCCCCGGGCCTGACCCACCACAGACCCAGCCCCGACCCCCGGGCCTGACCCACCACAGACCCAGCCCCGACCCCCAGGCCTGACCCACCACAGACCCAGCTCCGACCCCCGGGACTGACCCACCACAGGCCCAGCCCCGACCCCCAGGCCTGACCCACCACAGACCCAACCCTGACCCCCAGGCCTGACCCACCATAGACCCAGCCCCAACCCCCAGGCCTGACCCACCATAGACCCAGCCCCAACCCCCAGGCCTGACCCACCATAGACCCAGCCCCGACCCCCAGGCCTGACCCAGGCCTGACCCAGCCCCAAACCCTAGGCCTGACCCACTGCAGACCCAGACCCGACCCCCGGGCCTGACCCAGCACAGACCCAACCCTGACCCCCAGGCCTGACCCAGCCCCGACCCGCAGGCCTGACCCACTGCAGACCCAGACCCGACCCCCGGGCCTGACCCAGCACAGACCCAACCCTGACCCACCACAGACCCAGCCCCGACCCCCGGGCCTGACCCACCACAGACCCAGCCCCGACCCCCGGGCCTGACCCAGAACAGACCCAGCCCCAACCCCCAGGCCTGACCCACCACAGACCCAGCTCCAACCCCCCGGCCTGACCCAGCCCCGACCCGCAGGCCTGACCCAGGCCTGACCCAGCCCCGACCCCTAGGCCTGATCCACCGCAGACCTAGCCCCGACCCCCAGGCCTGACCCACCACAGGCCCAGCCCCGACCCCCAGGCCTGACCCAGAACAGACCCAGCCCCAACCCCCAGGCCTGACCCACCACAGACCCAGCCCCGACCCCCAGGCCTGACCCACCACAGACCCAGCCCTGACCCCCAGGCCTGACCCACCACAGACCCAGCTCAGACCCCCCCGGCCTGACCCAGCCCCGACCCGCAGGCCTGACCCAGGCCAGATCCAGCCCCAACCCCTAGGCCTGATCCACCGCAGACCCAGACCCGACCCCCAGGCCTGACCCAGCACAGACCCAACCCCAACCCCCAGGCCTGACCCACCACAGACCCAGCCCCGACCCCCAGGCCTGACCCAGCCCCGACCCGCAGGCCTGACCCAGGCCTGACCCAGCCCCGACCCCTAGGCCTGATCCACCGCAGACCCAGCCCCGACCCCCAGGCCTGACCCACCACAGACCCAGCTCCGACCCCCGGGCCTGACCCACCACAGACTCAGCCCTGACCCCTAGGCCTGACCTGGAACAGACCCAGCCCCAACCCCCAGGCCTGACCCACCACAGACCCAGCTCCGACCCCCAGGCCTGACCCACCACAGACCCGACGCACCACAGACCCAGACCCAACTCCCAGGCCTGACCCAGCACAGACCCAGCTCCGATCCCCGGGACTGATCCACCATAGACCCAGCTCCGACCCCTGGGCCTGACCCACCACAGACTCAGCCCCGACCCCCGGGCCTGACCTGGAACAGACCCAGCCCCGACCCCCAGGCCTGACCTGGAACAGACCCAGCCCCGACCCCCAGGCCTGACCCACCACAGACCCAGCACTGACCCCCAGGCCTGACCTGGCACAGACTCAGTGTGATGGGGTTCAGGGGTCCCCCTGCACTGCACCCCGTCCGCTGGCAGGAGTGACTCTCACTCAGCAGGTACAACAGGAGGTTTCTTAGGCAACAGAAGCCCAGTTTCTCACAGAAGCAACAGTACAGCAGTCAGAGACAGTCCTTCCAACCCGTCCTGGGGAGAGGAGCCCGAGGGGTGCCCCTCTGGGGTGTAGCTTTCCCCCTCCTCAGGCTGGCTGCCTTCCAGCTCCTCTTTCCCCAGCCTCTAACTGCTGCCCCTGATTCAAACCCAGCTCCGCTCCTCCCTGCTCTGTGTTCAGGGCAGAGGTGTTACCTGCCAGTTGTAGCCCCAGGGTCATCCTTAGCCACTGGGAGCTGCTCTGCTTGTCTTACACACATCCAGCCTGAGTCTCTCACATGCACCCCCCCAGCACAGGCACCGGCGGCCTGGGGCGAGCGCGGCTCTCGCCCTGGGGTCGCGGCGCCGGGGGCCTGGGCCGAGCGCGGCTCTCGCCCTGGGGTCGCGGCGCCAGCGGCCTGGGCCGAGCGTGGCTCTCGCCCTGGGGTCGCGGCGCCGGCGGCCTGGGGTGAGCGCGGCTCTCACTCTGGGGTCGTGGCACCGGCAGCCTGGGCTGAGCGCGGCTCTCGCTCTGGGGTCGTGGCGCCGGCAGCCTGGGGTGAGCGCGGCTCTCGCTCTGGGGTCATGGCGCCGGCAGCCTGGGGTGAGCGCGGCACACAGAGACAGGGATGCACTCCTGCTGCTGGGCGCCTCAACAATGCAATCCCACCCACCGTTCGTGCTCTCCCCTGGAAGCAGTGCGGCGCAGTGTCTGCAGACGGGGTGCAGTGCTTGGGGACCTCTGAACCCCACGACAAGCGGTGCTCCCCCTTCTGCCCCGGGAAGGCCCCCAACAACCTGGGAGGGCCACCCATCCTTCAGGAATCTCCCCGCCGGGCGGGTGCCGCTCTGCCCTGCCCGTGTGCCCCAGGCGTGCAAGGCACATGGCAATACGCTGAGCTGGGCAGGACCCGGGCCCTTGCCAGAAGCACAGATGGGAGGGGGCGGGTCATTTGGGAAAGGTGCCGGGCGAAGGACGGCAGTGCGGGTGAAAGGGCGTGTGGGGGGCACGTCCCTCGCTCCCCAGCACCTCCGCACGGCTCCTTTCGGCCCACGCGGCGTCGCCACCAGAGCTCTCCCGACACCCGCCGTGCTGGACGGCGCAAGCCACAAGCTCAGGCTGGGCCCCTTCACCAGGCACTGCCGCAGCTCTCCAGAGGAGTATGCCCAGCGCCGTGTGCCCCCAAGGCCTAAGGAGGCTCCTGCAGGGCCCGGATGCAGCAATGGCCGTGGGGAGGGGCTGGGGAGAGCCTGGGAGCAGGCCAGGAGGGGGAGTGGTGTCGGGGCAATAGCAGAGAGGCGCTGCGCGGGGGCTGGAGGACAGTGGGACCCCAGGTGGGTCATGGCACGTTTCTTTGGACCATGCAGAGCTGGTTTAAGAAGCTCTGGATGGGGAGAGCAGAGGGGTGCTCCCAGGGACAGGCCCAGCCCTGAGTCCCAGCCCGGGGAGCGGGTACCTGGAAGGCCTCTTGCAGGCGGGAGTCCTGACTCTGCTTGTTCTGCCAGGGCTTCCGGGCATCGCGAGCGGCGCTGGCACGCAGGCTCTCCCCAAACACGTCCACGTAGAAGAAGACATAGTCACCGCTGGTCATGCTCTCCCGCTGGGCCAGCCTCATAACCTGGTGCAGCATCTCCAGGGGGCCACAGATATAGATCACTGAGGGGGGAACAGGCAGCATCAGTCACTGGGTGGGACGGAGTGGGATGGGAAGAGGGTGTCAGTCACTGTGGGGCAGAGACAGGCAGAGGTGGGGCACAGGCGGTGCCAGTCGCTGGGGGACAGAGACAGGCAGAGAAGGGGCACAGGCAGTGCCAGTCGCTGGGGGACAGAGACAGGCAGAGAAGGGGCACAGGCGGTGTCAGTCGCTGTGGGGCAGAGACAGGCAGAGAAGGGGCACAAGCGATGCCAGTCGCTGTGGGACAGAGACAGGCAGAGAAGGGGCACAGGCGGTGTCAATCACTGTGTGGTACAGACAGGCAGAGAAGGGGCACAGGGGGTGTCAGTCGCTGTGTGGTAGAGACATGCAGAGAAGGGGCACAGGCGGTGTCAGTCGCTGTGGGGCAGAGACATGCACAGAAGGGGCACAGGCCGTGTCAGTCGCTGTGGGGCAGAGACAGGAAGAGAAGGGGCACAGGCGGTGTCAGTCGCTCTGGGGCAGAGACAGGCAGAGAAGGGGCACAGGCGGTGTCAGTCGCTGCGTGGTAGAGACAGGCAGAGAAGGGGCACAGGCGGTGTCAGTCGCTGTGGGGCAGAGACAGGCAGAGAAGGGGCACAGGCGATGCCAGTCGCTGTGGCACAGAGACAGGCAGAGAAGGGGCACAGGCGATGCCAGTCGCTGTGGGACAGAGACAGGCAGAGAAGGGGCACAGGCGGTGCCAGTCGCTGTGTGGTAGAGACATGCAGAGAAGGGGCACAGGCGGTGTCAGTCGCTGTGGGACAGAGACAGGCAGAGAAGGGGCACAGGCGGTGCCAGTCGCTGGAGGACAGAGACAGGCAGAGAAGGGGCACAGGCGGTGTCAGTCGCTGTGGGGCAGAGACAGGCAGAGAAGGGGCACAGGCGGTGTCAGTCGCTGTGGGGCAGAGACATGCACAGAAGGGGCACAGGCGGTGCCAGTCGCTGGGGGACAGAGACAGGCAGAGAAGGGGCACAGGCGGTGCCAGTCGCTGTGGGACAGAGACAGGCAGAGAAGGGGCACAGGTGGTGTCAGTCGCTGTGTGGTAGAGACAGGCAGAGGTGGGGCACAGGCGGTGCCAGTCGCTGTGGGACAGAGACATGCACAGAAGGGGCACAGGCAGTGCCAGTCGCTCTGGGACAGAGACAGGCAGAGAAGGGGCACAGGCGGTGTCAGTCGCTGTGTGGTAGAGACAGGCAGAGGTGGGGCACAGGCGGTGCCAGTCGCTGTGGGACAGAGACATGCACAGAAGGGGCACAGGCAGTGCCAGTCGCTCTGGGACAGAGACAGGCAGAGAAGGGGCACAGGCGGTGTCAGTCGCTGTGTGGTAGAGACAGGCAGAGGTGGGGCACAGGCGGTGCCAGTCGCTGTGGGACAGAGACATGCACAGAAGGGGCACAGGCAGTGCCAGTCGCTCTGGGACAGAGACAGGCAGAGAAGGGGCACAGGCGGTGTCAATCACTGTGTGGTAGAGACATGCAGAGAAGGGGCACAGGCGGTGTCAGTCGCTGTGGGACAGAGACAGGCAGAGAAGGGGCACAGGCGGTGTCAGTCGCTGTGGGGCAGAGACAGGCAGAGAAGGGGCACAGGCGGTGCCAGTCGCTGGGGGACAGAGACATGCACAGAAGGGGCACAGGCGGTGCCAGTCGCTGGGGGACAGAGACAGGCAGAGAAGGGGCACAGGCGGTGTCAGTCGCTGTGGGGCAGAGACAGGCAGAGAAGGGGCACAGGCGGTGCCAGTCGCTGTGGGACAGAGACAGGCAGAGAAGGGGCACAGGCGGTGTCAGTCGCTGTGTGGTAGAGACAGGCAGAGGTGGGGCACAGGCGGTGCCAGTCGCTGTGGGACAGAGACATGCACAGAAGGGGCACAGGCAGTGCCAGTCGCTCTGGGACAGAGACAGGCAGAGAAGGGGCACAGGCGGTGCCAGTCGCTGTGTGGTAGAGACAGGCAGAGAAGGGGCACAGGCGGTGCCAGTCACTGTGGGACAGAGACAGGCAGAGAAGGGGCACAGGCGGTGTCAGTCGCTGTGGGAGGGAGACATGCAGAGAAGGGGCACAGGCGGTGTCAGTCGCTGTGGGGCAGAGACAGGCAGAGAAGGGGCACAGGCGGTGTCAATCACTGTGTGGTAGAGACATGCAGAGAAGGGGCACAGGCGGTGTCAGTCGCTGTGTGGTAGAGACAGGCAGAGAAGGGGCACAGGCGGTGTCAGTCGCTGTGGGACACAGACAGGCAGAGAAGGGGCACAGGCGGTGTCAGTCGCTGTGGGACAGAGACAGGAAGAGAAGGGGCACAGGCGGTGCCAGTCGCTGGGGGACAGAGACAGGCAGAGAAGGGGCACAGGCGGTGTTAGTCGCTGCGTGGTAGAGACAGGCAGAGAAGGGGCACAGGCGGTGTCAGTCGCTGTGGGGCAGAGACAGGCAGAGAAGGGGCACAGGCGATGCCAGTCGCTGTGGGACAGAGACAGGCAGAGAAGTGGCACAGGCGGTGTCAGTCGCTGTGTGGTAGAGACATGCAGAGAAGGGGCACAGGCGGTGTCAGTCGCTGTGGGACAGAGACAGGCAGAGAAGGGACACAGGCGGTGCCAGTTGCTGTGTGGTAGAGACAGGCAGAGAAGGGGCACAGGCGGTGTCAGTCGCTGTGGGACAGAGACAGGCAGAGAAGGGGCACAGGCGGTGCCAGTCGCTGTGGGACAGAGACATGCACAGAAGGGGCACAGGCGGTGCCAGTCGCTGTGTGGTAGAGACATGCACAGAAGGGGCACAGGCGGTGCCAGTCGCTGGGGGACAGAGACAGGCAGAGAAGGGGCACAGGCGGTGTCAGTCGCTGTGTGGTAGAGACAGGCAGAGGTGGGGCACAGGCGGTGCCAGTCGCTGTGGGACAGAGACATGCACAGAAGGGGCACAGGCGGTGCCAGTCGCTGTGGGGCAGAGACAGGCAGAGAAGGGGCACAGGCGGTGCCAGTCACTGTGGGACAGAGACAGGCAGAGAAGGGGCACAGGCGGTGTCAGTCGCTGTGGGGCAGAGACAGGCAGAGAAGGGGCACAGGCGGTGTCAGTCACTGTGGGACAGAGACATGCAGAGAAGGGGCACAGGCGGTGTCAGTCGCTGTGTGGTAGAGACAGGCAGAGAAGGGGCACAGGCGGTGTCAGTCGCTGTGTGGTAGAGACAGGCGGAGAAGGGGCACAGGCGGTGTCAGTCGCTGTGGGACAGAGACAGGAAGAGAAGGGGCACAGGCGGTGTCAGTCACTGGGGGAGGAAGACATGCAGAGAAGGGGCACAGGCGGTGTCAGTCACTGTGGGGCAGAGACAGGCAGAGAAGGGGCACAGGCGGTGTCAGTCACTGTGGGACAGAGACAGGCAGAGAAGGGGCACAGGTGGTGTCAGTCGCTGTGGGGCAGAAACAGGCGAACAGTATGAGCAGACCTCACTGCACAAAGGTGTGTCCCCGTTCACCCCCCCAGCCTGGCCTTTCCAAGGCTGGCTAGCTGGGCTCTGCTGTGCACCTCGGGGTGCAGGCTGGGCCCCGAGGAATACACAGGAAAGCCAGAGCCTGCCTGGAGCTGGCCACACAGGTCCCAGAGCCCTGGCCCCGATGGCAGGGGACTCACATCGACAGGTTGGCAGCCACAGCTGCTGCCAGACAGGGCCAACTCAGCATGTGTCAGCCCGGGGCCCTGCAGCAGCCAGTGTGGGATTAGCATCCAGGCTGGGGCCCAGCTCAGGCTCCAATGGTTAGAAACTGGATCGCCCCTGCGAAGAAATGTCCGGCTGCTGCCCGGCTGCCAGTGCCGCCACCTCCCGCCAGTCCCCTCGGAAAGCTGCTCATGGCTGCTCTGCGGGCGCCAGGGCGCAGTGAGTCCCACAGGCCCTTCACCAGCAATGCCAACGCCCTCCACTCAATCCACTCTCAACCTCCCTCTCCTCAGCCTCCTTGGGCGCCCCCCCGCGGGGGAGACTCCCAGCCCCCCTTGCCAAACTCCATCGCCCCAGCAGCGCCGCACCGCACCCCCCTCAGAACGGCACTCCTTGTCCCCGCCCCCTGCAGGTCCCCCCCGAGTCCCAACGAACCTCCCCCCCAGACAGCACATTCACACCCAACAGACCGATGCCAGGGCAGCGCCTCCCCCACCCCCATGCCCCTCCGGCCGCCCCCCCATGCACCCCAGGGCTGCCGCAGCAGGGGCTTGGAGCAGAAAGTCCAGCCCTTGGGAGCAGCCAGCCAGCAGCCTAGACTGCAGCCCACAAGCCAAATGCTGCCAGCTGCCGGGGCCCAGGAACAGCTGGGCTGAGCAGGCAGGCGTTGAGAGGAGTGAGGCAGAGCCAGCCGCAGGGCCAAGGAGAGCAGCCCGGGCTGTGGTCAGCCTGCTCCTGTGCTGCCGTCAGGTCCAGGTGAGTGGCCAGAGGAGATCACAGGGAAGGGCATCCTGCTCAGCCCAGACCGTGGCTCCATGCCCCCGGGCCGAGCGACTCCATCCGCAGGCAGCAATTTTCCTGCCCCACTAGCCCCTCTGCACACCCAGAGCCTGGAGCAGCTACAGCCCCTGGGGCTGCAACACGCCTGCGCGGCCCACTCCTGCAATGAGGCCCCTTGGCACCAGGCCTGCACCCTGGCCAGGGACCGAGATCTGACTGCCCCACTGCTCCTCCCCCAGGTGAAACACCACAGCGTCCCAGTGCGGCTACTGGGTGTTGGGCTGAGCTCACAAGCACTGCTACAACCACTGCTCTGTTCACAGCAAACCTTGGGCCAAGCGTGGCCTCAATGGACGATTCACTGGCCTCTCATGCTGCTCACACGCTGGGGTCACGTCTGTATGCGTAGTGACAAGTACAGGCTCTGTACTTGCATGTCAAACGTCTGCTTCTGGGGGCACCAACAGGACGGTGGCCGGATGTGAGTGCAGCCAGTTAGTGCTTGACTGACAAAGGGCCTTAACAGCGTCAATTCACTGGGAGGACTTGGCTGTGACCTTGCAGCCCAGTTGACAGGTGAGCTGATAGCCCAAAAAGGACCAGGACAGGCGACCTGCCCATGTGACAAACTCCACCTTGGGAGGTACCACTTCACAGGGAGAACAACAGATAAAGAGGGCTCTGGGGTTCCTCCATCTTCGTCTTCAGTCCAGCTCACCCCTTCTGGAGCATCTTTGCTATGGATGGAGCTGGGAAGGATCGCTGACCCAGCCTCACAAAGGCTGTGCTCCAGAGACTTCTAAAATGGGAGACTAGTCCACCTCTGCTGCAGCCTTCAGCAAGAACTTGATAATTGGTGCATGTAATCCGACTGCGGAAACCATTTCTCTCTTTCTTTGACTCTTTAGATGTTAGACACTAAGGGCCGGGCCCAGTGCGCTCTTTGGGGTAAGGTCTGATGCTCACATTGGCCTGAGAATGTGTCCGGACTTTTCAGGACCTTTAGGACTAGAAGAACCTCTGTGGATTGGTGAGATTGGTTTTCATAACCTCTCTCCGGTGTGAGGAAGGGACTGGCTGGGGCACAAGGGAAGAGTTTCCTGTTCTGTAACTGGTGGTCTTCAAGACGTGTTGCTCATGTGCATTCCAAACTGGCTCTTCTCAAAACTCGGTCAGACACGGCATCTGTCTTCCACGTGGCCCCTGCAGTACTGGTACCAGACACCCGAAATGACTGACTTTTGAAATGGACCCCACTTCTGGAGAAGTGCATCTGACGAAGCGGGTCTTTGCCACGAAAGCTCATGCTCCAAAATATCTGTCAGTCTATAAGGTGCCACAAGACTTCTCGCTGTTCACTTCTGGAGAATTGAAAGCAACACATCTGGGCGTAACGACCACTCGTGGTCCACGAAGGACCAGCTCAGATGGTCCGCCAGCAATTTGTGCAGCCCCTGCCGATGACAGGCCTGCAGGAGGAGCGGATGTCGAAAGCGGAACTCCCAGAGCCTGAGGGACCCATGACTCAGGGGAGAGGAACATGCACCCCGTTGTCTACGCCGTCCGTTGCTGTGGTGCTGCCCGTGCTCATGACACGCAACGTCCCGCTAGACTGTCCTGAAACACCTCGCAAGTGAGCCGGACGGCCCTGAGCATTCATGTGCAGCTGGACATCTGCCTTGTCCCACACAGCTTGAGTCCGGCGCGCCCCCAAACGTGCCCCCACCCCAGGTCTCAGGTGTCCTTTACTAGGGGGAGAGAGGGCGGGGGGACGCTGAAGGGAACTCCTGCGCAAACCGACTGGGCATCTAGCCACCAGCGCAGGGCTGACCAAGTCTGGGGTGGTGCCATCACCAACGACTCCACGTTGTGTCCCACAGGCCAGCACGCTGAGGCGAGCCATGGATGAAGAGGGCGCATCAGCAGTCTGGCGAGCTGGACTACGAATGTACATGCACCATGTTGCCCAGCCGCCTCCTGCAGCCTCTGGCCATCACGGTTAGGAACCCGCTCATCTCACAGACAAGAGACGCCATGGCCTGAAATCAGCTGCCTGGCAGGAAGGGCCCAGCACACTCCGCATCCAGGAGGGCCCCTGCAAACTTCACTGACTGAGTGGAAACCAAACCCGACTTTGCCTTGCTGACCAGGCCGAGGTCGGCAAACATGTGGCGGATCAGTTGTACATGCTGGAACACTTGGTTCTGCGAGTGTCCCCGACAAACCCGTCACTCAGGTACGGGAACAGTTGTACCCTGCGCCTGAGTAGGAAGGTCTGGGGGTGTGATGTGGGTGTGTGACAGGCCGAGCAGCTCACACTGGCTGGAGATGGTCCCCTGGAGCTGTAACATCTCTGTCCCTGCACAAGGAGCAGGAAGGAGCCCAGCTGGGTTTGAATCAGAGGGGGCAGTTAGGTGAGGGGGGAGTTGGAAGGCAGTTAGTCTGTGCTGGAGGGGCTACACCCTAGATGGGATACCCCTTGGGCCTTCCCTGCCCCAGATGGATTGGAATGACTGTCTCTGCCAGCTGTACTTACACCTCTGCGCTGCGCGTCTCTGTCGACTAATAAACTTCCTGTTCTACCTGCTGAGTGAAAAATCACTCCTGCCTGCGGACAGGGTGCAGAGCTTGGGGACCCCTGAATCCCATTACAGCTGGTGTCAGCAGTGGGATGCACTGCACCTGTGGATGGGCTCCCAGCAGCGACTGACTGGACACAGCAGAAGGAAGGAGGTGTACAAGAGCCAGCAGTGCCGAAGGCAGAACAAAGCGATTATTGGGAGCTGTGGGGTGCTGCAGCTTCGGCCAGTGAACCTGCACCCCAGAAAACAGGAGGGAGATGGATTACACCCGACTCCTGAAGGCAGACCTCTCTGGGCTGTGCAGAGAGGGGCCTGACCATGGGGGAGGTGACCAAGGCCCAGCTGATTACCCTGCTGGAAGAGAATGACTGGTCCAGGGGCCTGGATCCCCTCCCAACAGGAAGCACAGGGTCACCACCCGGGAGCATTTCAGATTCTCAGGCAGGACAGGGGGCTGGGGTCTGTCGGACAGACGCAGTGCCCACCAGGCCACACTCTACTAGCAGTGGTTCCTCATGGGCAGAGTCCCCTCGACAGAGTTGCAACAGCTGGAGATCGAGGTGCGATTGCAGAACTGGAAAAGCACGGGCAGGAGCACCAGGACTGAGAGAGACGACGGCTGCACAAGCAGACCATGGCAGATCTGAGGTTCTAAAGGTCATGGCTGCGGTGAGTGGGGAGAGGGCCAGGAGGCCCAGGACTGGCAGCCGCTTTGAGAAGCATGTGCTACCCCAGTGAAAGGATGCGGAGGACCTGGATGGGTTTCTCACCTACTTCGAGTGAGCCTGTGAGGTGCACCAGGTCCCGCCCCCCAGCCAACTGCCTCCTGCAGCTCACCCCCTTACTGGATCAGAAGGCTGCCGAGGTGCTCAACCAGCTGGAGGGGTGTGATGGAGTTCAGGGGACCCCCTGCACTGCACCCTGGCCGCAGGCAGGAGTGACTCTCACTCAGCAGGTACAACAGGAAGTTTATTAGGCAACAGAGGCCCAATTTCTCACAGACACGTCAGTGCAGCAGTCAGAGACAGTCGTTCCAACCCGTCCTGGGGAGAGGAGCCCGAGGGGTGCCCCTCTGGGGTGTAGCTTCCCCCTCCTCAGGCTGGCTCCTTCCAGCTCCCTCTCCCCCCAGCTTCTAACTGCCACCCCAGAATCAAACCCAGCTCGGCTCCTCCCTCCTCTTTGTTCAGGGCTGAGGTGTTACCTGCCAGCCTAGGTTATAACCCCAGGGTCATTCTTAGCCGCTGGGAGCTGCTCGGCTTGTCTCCCACACATGCAGCCTGAGTCTCACACATGCACCCCCCCACTCCATCACAAGGGGCTGCAGGCCAGGACTGCAAATGGGTCAAACAGGTCCTGCTGCGTAAGTTCGGGCTGACCCCCGAGACACACAGGAAGATGTTCCAGGAGGTGCAGAAGGGGCTGGAGGAGACCTGAGGAGACCTGGGCTCCCGCCTGATGCAGTTCTTCCCCCAGTGACTTTGGGATGGGAGCTCAGACCGCAGAGGACCTGGTTAAGCTGATGGTTCTGGAACGGTTCTATGGAGCGCTCCTGCCTGACCTGAGGCTGTGGTTCAAGGACCGGAAGCCAGAGGACTCACACGGTGCAGGGAAGCTGGCTGATGAGTTCACAGCCAGCCAGGACAGGTGTGAAAGGGAATCCTGGAGAGACTGAGTCCTGGCTGTATGACGGGGAGGCAAACCCAGGAAAGACGAGGCAGCCAACCATCCCCAGAGGGCCAGCCAGGGCCTGGATGGAGCAGCCAGCCCGAAGGAAGTAATGAGACCTGAGCTGTTATTGCTGTGGGCAGAAGGGGCATGGACAAGCCCAGTGCCCCACGTTCCCAGACAGGTCAAGCAGGCTGGTGGGGTGAGCCGGGTGGAGTCCCAGCGGCCAGAGGGGCTGGCTGCCCAGGCAGGTGGGGCTGATGGTGCATCCTCAGGTGAGGAGGAACCAGGCCCAAGGACCAGGTCCTGGGGGGACCCAGATGCGCAGGGCTCAGTTTGCAGAGTGGAGGCAGGGCTGCCTCTGCAGAGCGGGTGCTTCACACCCCTCGCGGTGGGCATGAGGAAGGTACAGATGTGACCCTGGCCTGGCCCGGCCCAGGGTGGTGACACCAGACCGGATGATGGCCCAATTCCCATCTGACTGTCACGGGAGTAGACTGGACCCGTCAAAGTGCCTGTGGTGAGGGTGCACCTGAAATGGGGGGGACAAGGAGGGCCCCAAGGAGGTGGGCGAGCACCATTATTTGCCCACTGATGTACTAATGGTGGTGAGATGGAGTGGGGGATACCTGTGTGTGCGTGAGGGGCTCACAGAGGGTGGGGGGCTCCTGCTGAGGGTCACCCTGACGACCAGGTGACACCTTTGTACTGCAGACAAAGGGGGAGGTGGAGCCTGAGGGGTTTGAACTGGAACTGGGAGTTGGAAGCAGTGAGTCTGGGCTGGGAGAGAGCGAGACCAAGGAGGGGGCAAGGCCCTGGCTCTGGGGGCCCCTCGGGGCCTCCTCTCCCCAGCATGGATGGGACTGGCTGTTTCTGACGGCTGCACTAACTCCTCTGTACAACGCTGTGTCCTGTCGGCTAATAAACCCGCTGTTCTCCTGCCAAGTGACAGTCACCCCTGCCTGCGGACAGGTGCAGAGCTTGGGGGACCCCGAACCCCATCACACTGCTGTCAGGAGTGGGATGTTCTGCACCCCAAGGATGGAGCGCCCAGCAGTAAGTGACGGGGGCCCAGGAGGAAGAAGGGGGGGCCAGCAAGACCCAGGTGTGCTGAAGGGCAGTGAGGTGCAGTTCCCCAAGGCAGAGGGGCCTGCGGCTGAACCCAAGCAACTGCGGGCTTGGTCCTCAAGAGGGGGTGTCACACCCGAGGAGGGGTTACTCCTGGGAGTCAGTTGGAGTTGGTCCCAGAAGGTGGAGGGGCCGAGAGCCCAAACCCCAGGAACAAGTGACCCGCGAGGAGGCTGACGCTGAATGAGTTCGTCCCAAGACAGTGTGGTCGTGGTCCTTGAGAGCGGGTGTCACACTGAAGAAGGGGTTCCTCTGAGAGTGTTGGAGTCGGTCCCAGAGGGCAGAGGGACCAACGGCCTAACTGCGGGGAGCTTGTGACCCGCAAGGAGTCTGGCACACTGAAGGGATTCTTCCAGGGATCGTGGGGTGCAGAGGGCATCAGCCTGAGAGCCTGCAACCACGCTGAGCAACTCTGTGAAGTGGCAGCACCTGGAAACCAAATCAAGATTAAAGAAGCTGGACAAGGCAGCGTGGATGTGCAGTGGCAGAGCTGAGGGTTAAGGAAACTCCTGCAGAGGTGAGCCCAGATCGGGTCAGGGAACCCGGGACTGCATGGAGCTCTGAACCGAGTGGCCTGCCACAGCTCAAGGAGGGAAGGAGCAATTCCAACCCATCATCTACTAGTGGCCAAGACAGACCTGCGAAGAGTTTTCCAGGCCTGGGCTGAGGACGGTGCCTGTGTGTCTGTGCAGGAAAGCAGCTTGTCCACTGGGAATGGCAAGTTGTCTGTGAGAGAAGCTGCCTCACCTTCTGGGCGTGGGTCTGAGACCAGCCAGTGGGGCTGGGACAAAGGACAGAGTCTCCCATTGTCTGTCTGTGTGAAACAGCAGCAGCAGCCTGGGGAGAGAGCAGAGCCTGCATTTGGAAAAGGTGCCAACGAGGAAACTCGTCCATTATCAGAGGAGAATTCCCCAGCCTGGGGTGGCTGGAGAGGGAACCCAGAAAGAGCATTCCAGGTGTGACTCTGAATGCAGCCATGGGGGCTGGAACAGAGGGAATGGCTCTGGGATGGGCAGTGGTATCCCTGATAAAGATGCTGGTCCTTGGTGCAAGAAAGGTGCTTGTCTGTAAGAGCCAGGACCTGCCTGAGTGTGAAACCACTGGCTGTGCTCTGTAAGGGTCCAAAGCAGGCAGGGTAAAGGTTTCTCAGGAATTGGAAGTTAGTCCAAGTAAAGTGAAAACTATCAGGGAATGTGAACAACCCTGTGAGGACCAAGTGAAACGGCTGCACAGTCAGTCTCTGTACGATGCAGGAGAGGGCCAGCAATTCCCTATCTCCAGATGGTGGAAACACTTATATTCTCATACTGGATTCGACTTCTGATTCCATGGGGAGGCAGTAGTTGGAGGTGGAAGGACAAAGGAGCTTTGGGCCTGGTGGGCCAGTAAGGGATAAACAGGGATTCCTCCATGTGGTTCCTTCATGTGGATTCTGCGTCTGGGACTCACAAAACAACTGAAGAAGTGGGTCTGTCCCACGAAAGCTCATCACCTAATAAACCATTTTGCTAGTCTTTAAAGTGCTACTTGACGGCTTTTTTTTTTTTTTTTTTAGAAAGCAGTTTGGTTTGCAAATTTCCAGACTGGCTGGGAGGGGGCCGTCTCCCTGAGATCATCAATGGCCCAGCTCTTGTTAGAAGGGAGGGCACAGACAGAGAGATCAGATTTCCACCCCAGGGGGCAAGAGAGAAGAATAGAACTTGATGGTGCACAGAAAGGCCTCAGCCATTTATCCCCAAAATAATTCTCAAGGAGGTTACACAAAGGTTGTGGTCTACCAAAGATCAATGTGAATGTACAGTTGCAATGGGTTTGTTCTGTTACTCACGCTGACGGCTGTAACCAAGGGGTGCTGCTACCAAAAGCTGTAGAATTGTACCATGTATTGAATGTTTGGAAAGAGCCATGTGACATGATGACATGGATGTAGAAGCATGAGTTGTATGTTGTGATGGAGTGGGGGGGGTGCATGTGTGAGTCAGGCTGGATGTCCGAGGCAAACAGCAGCTCCCAGTGGCTAAGGATGACCCTGGGGCTACAACTGGCAGATAACACCTCTGCCTAAACAAAGAGCAGGGAGGAGCTGAGCTGGGGTTTTTGAATCGGGGGCGGCAGTTAGAGGCGAGGAGAAGGGAGAGCTGGAAGGCAGCCAGCCTGAGGAGGGGAAAGCTACACCCCAGAGGGGCACCCCTCGGGGTCTTCCCCCCAGGACAGGTTGGAAGGACTGTCTCTGGCTGCTATGCTGTTGCTTCTGTGAGAAACTGGACATCCGTTGCCTAATAAACCTGCTGTTGTACCTGCTGAGTGAGAGTCACTCCTGCCAGCGGACGGGGTGCAGTGCAGGGGGACCCCTGAACCCCATCACACTGGTGTCAGAAGTGGGATGCACTGCACCCACGGATGAGCTCCCAGCAGTGGCTGACTGAGCACCAGAGAAGGAAGGAGTCTCACAAGAGTCAGAGGGAGAACAGAGCCATTCCTGCAGCTGCTGCTGGTGAGTGGATACCCCGGGAAATAGCGGGGAGATGGATTATACCCGACTCCTGAAGGCAGAGCTAGCAGGGCTGTGCAGAGAGAGGGGCCTGACCGTGGGGAAGGCGACCAAGGCCCAGCTGATTGCACAGCTGGAAGAGAATGACCGATCCGGGGGGGCAGAGCCTGTCCCGGCAGAAAGTGGCCGGTCAGCCTCGGGAAGCATTTCGGATTCTCCGACAGGAGCAGGGGCTCGACGCCGTCCGACAGACGCGGTGCCCACCAGGTCGCGCTCAGCTAGCGGTGGTCCATCGCGGGCAGAGTCCCCCGCCGCAGAGCTGAGACGGCTGGAACTCGAGGTGAAATTAAAGGAACTGGAGCACCAGGAACGGGAAAGAGAGCGTGAGCGCCAGGAACGAGAAAGAGAGCGTGAGCTTGAGCGCCAGGAACGAGAAAGAGAGCGTGAGCACGAGTGCCAGCTACAAGAGAGACAGCGGGAGGAGAGAGAGCGAGAGCGGGAGCATGAGCGAACCATGGCAGAGGCGAGACGCCAAGAGGCCCCAGCTGCGGTAAGCGGGGAGAGGGCCAGACGGCTCGGGGTGGCCAGTCACTTGGAGACGCGTGTGCTGGCCCAGTGTCAGGACACAGGGGACATGGACGAGTTCCTTACCGCCTTCGAGCGAGCCTGTGAGTTGCATGAGGTTCCCCCAGATGAGTGGCTCCGGCACCTCACCCCCTTGCTAGGCCGGAAGGGCGCAGCGGTGCTCAGCCAGCTGGTGGGGCTGCAGCCTGGGGACTATGAACGGTTCAAACAGGCCCTGCTGCATAAGTTCGGGCTGACTCCGGAGATGTACAAGAAGAAGTTCCAGGAGGCGCAGAAGAGGCCAGAGGAAACCCACGTAGATACAACCGCCCGCCTGAAGCAATACTACCAGAAGTGGGCATTCGGAATGGGAGTCCAGTCCGTAGAGGACCTGATCGAGCTGGCGGTTGTGGAGCGATTCTACGAGATGTGCGCACCTGACCTGAGGGTGTGGCTCGTGGACCGGAAGCCAGGGGACTCACATGATGCAGGGAAACTGGCAGATGACTTCACAAACAGCCGGGCCAGGTTTGAAAGTGAGCCCCACAAGGAGAGGGAGTCTCGGAGAGAGAGGGAGTCCCGGAGGGAGAGGGAGTCCTGGAGAAACCGAGAATCTCAGAGAGACCGGTCCCTAACTGTACGACAGAGGGGACCACCTCTTGGGCAAGCCCAGGAAAGAGGGGCCAGCCACCCACCCCCCAGAGAGCCAAACAGAGCCCGGACAGAGCAGCCGGCCCGAGGGACACAACCAGACCCAGGCTGTTACCGCTGTAGGCGAAAGGGGCATAGAGCAGCCCAGTGCCCCAGGCTCCCAGACAGGTTGAGCAGGCCGGGGGGTCATGGAGTCAACTGGGTGGGGTCCCAGAAGTCAGAGGGGCTGGCGGCCAAGGCGGGTGGTGCTGACAAGGGGCACTCAGATTGGGCCGAATCCGCCCCACAGACCAGCTCCTCAGGGGGACCAAAGGCTCAGAGGCCAGTTTACAGAGTGGGGGCAGCGCTACCTCTGTGGAGCAAGTGTCTCAAACACCTCGAGGTAGATGGGAAAAAGGTCACGGGGTTCTGGGACACAGGCGCTGACGTGACGCTGGCCCGACCCGGGGTGGTGGCACCGGGCTGCATGATACCCGATTCCCACCTGACGATAACAGGAATTGATGGGACCCCTTTCAAGGTGCCCATGGCCAGGGTGCACCTGAAATGGGGGAAGAAGGAAGGCCCCAAGGAAGTGGGCGTGCACAGCCATTTGCCGGCAGATGTACTGATGGGGGCTGACCTGGAGAACTGGCAAGGTGAACGCCCTCGTGCCCTGGTCCTGACCCGTAGCCAAAGAAAACGAGGGGTGCGCTCCCCAGATTCAGGGGTACAGGCCCAGCCAAAGCCACAGGGGCCAACCCTGAGAGAAAGGGGGCTCCCAAAAACCAGATCTCACAGGCCAGGGATGCTGGAGCCAGGCAGGGATGGGGAAGTAGCCTCCGCTCCTGCCCGAGCGGAAGAATTCCAGGCAGAGCAGCAGAGAGACCCCTCCTTGCAGAAGCTGAGGGAACTGGCCAGTCTCAGCCCAGCTCCGCAGCTGGGGGAGGGCTGCAGGGAGAGATTCCTGTGGGAAAAGGGATTCCTGTACCGGGAATGGGCTCCCAGACGCAAAGCGGAGCCATGGAAGGTCCAGAGGCAACTGGTGGTTCCCCAAAAGTACCGGCGCAGGCTGCTGTACCTAGCTCATGATGTCCCGCTCGCAGGACACCAGGGGATCCACCGCACCAGGAGAAGGTTGTTACAGAACTTTTTCTGGCCAGGGATCTTTGCAGCTGTCCGTCTGTATTGCCTGTCCTGCGATCCCTGCCAGAGGGTGGGGAAGAGCCGGGACAAGGGGAAAGCTGCCCTGCGGCCACTGCCCATCATAGAGGAGCCTTTCCAGAAAGTGGCTATAGACATAGTGGGCCCCTTCAGCAAGGCAACGCGTTCGGGGAAGAAATATATTTTGGTAGTGGTAGATTTTGCCACGCGATACCCAGAAGCAGTGGCCTTGACCTCTATCGACGCTGACACCGTGGCAGATGCACTGCTGTCCATTTTCAGCAGAGTGGGGTTCCCCAAGGAGGTCCTCACAGATCAGGGGTCCAACTTCATGTCGGCCCTACTGCAAAGCTTGTGGGACAAGTGTGGGGTCCGGCACACCTGGGCCACAGCCTACCACCCGCAGACCAATGGGCTGGTGGAGAGGTTCAATGGGACTCTGAAGCAGATGCTGAGAACCTTCATGAATCAATACCCCCATGACTGGGACAAGTACTTACCCCACCTGCTGTTTGCATACAGGGAGGTGCCCCAGGAATCCACGGGGTTCTCCCCGTTTGAGCTGCTGTATGGAAGGAGGGTACGGGGACCCTTGGACTTGCTCAGAGAAGAGTGGGAGGGGACGGCCTCCCCTGAAGGGGAGTCAGTGGTACAGTATGTACTGACCTTCCGGGAAAAACTCACCGAGCTCATGGGCCTGGCCAGGGAGAACCTCTCCATGGCCCAAAGGAAGCAAAAGGTCTGGTATGACCGTAACGCCAGGGCCCGAGCCTATGCCACCGGGGACCAAGTGATGGTCCTTATACCTGTGCGGCGGAACAAGCTGCAAGCGGCCTGGGATGGGCCCTTCAAGGTCGTCAAACAGCTAAATGACGTGAATTATGTGGTGGAACTGTCGAACCGGGCCCACCGCCACCGGGTCTATCATGTGAACATGATGAAACCTTACTGGGACAGGCAGAACTTGGTGCTGGCCGTGTGCAGACACTGGGAGGGGCAGGGGGAAGATCCCTTGGTGGATTTACTCACAAGGACTGGAGCCGGCTCCTTGCTGGAGTCTATTCCCCTCTCAGACCAGCTGACCCCTGCCCAGCAGACGGAGATCAAGGAGGTGCTGCATTCGCATCAACAGCTGTTCTCGGACAGACCCGGACGCACTGACCTGGCTGTCCACCGAATAGAGACAGGCACCCACGCCCCTATCAAGTGTGTGCCATTCAGAGCCACAGGGAGGACGGCTCAGGACATAGAGCGGGAGGTTGAAGACATGCTGGCTCTGGGGGTGATCCAACCCTCGTCCAGCCCCTGGGCCTCTCCCGTGGTGTTAGTCCCTAAAAAAGATGGGTCTGTTCGGTTTTGTGTGGACTATCGCAAGCTTAACGCCAGCACTGTCTCGGACGCCTACCCCATGCCCAGGCCTGATGACCTTTTAGACAAGCTGGGGGGAGCCCGTTACCTCACCACCATAGACCTCACCAAGGGGTACTGGCAAGTGCCATTAGACCAAGATGCCCGGCTGAAGTCGGCTTTCATCACTCCTGTGGGGCTCTACGAGTTCTTGGTCCTGCCCTTCGGCCTCAAGGGGGCACCCGCTACCTTCCAGCGTCTGGTGGACCGGCTACTGAAAGGGATGGAGAGCTTTGCCCTGGCTTACATGGACGACATTTGCATCTTCAGCCAGACGTGGGAGGACCATGTGTCCCAGGTCAAGCAGGTGCTGGACCGACTCCAGAAGGCTGGTCTGACTATCAAGGCAGGGAAGTGCAAGGTGGGAATGGCTGAGGTGACCTACCTGGGCCACAAGGTGGGCAGCGGCTGCTTAAAGCCAGAGCCAGCTAAAGTGGAGGCTGTCAGAGATTGGCCAACACCCCAGACTAAGAAGCAGGTCCAGGCCTTCATTGGGATGGCGGGGTACTACCGGAGGTTTGTGCCCCACTTTAGCTCCATCGCAGCCCCCCTCACGGAGCTGTGTAAAAAGGGAAAGCCTGACAAGGTGGTTTGGACCGAGCAGTGCCAAGAGGCCCTCTGCGCGCTGAAGGAGGCTCTGGTCAGGGCCCCAGTGCTGGCAAATCCAGACTTCAACAAGCCCTTCCTGGTGTTCACCGATGCCTCGGACGTGGGGCTGGGGGCGGTGCTAATGCAGGTGACTGACAAAGGGGAGAAACACCCCATTGTGTACCTGAGTAAGAAGCTGCTGCCCCGGGAGCAGAGCTACGCGGCCATAGAGAAGGAATGTCTGGCCATGGTGTGGGCGCTGGGGAAGCTGCAGCCGTACCTGTTTGGACGGCGTTTCACCGTGTACACCGATCACTCACCCCTGACCTGGCTGCATCACATGAAAGGGGCCAACGCCAAGCTCCTGCGGTGGAGTCTGCTCCTGCAGGACTACGACATGGAGGTGGTCCACGTCAAGGGGAACAACAACACCATAGCCGATGCCCTGTCACGCAGGGAGGGCCCCGAACTTCCCCAGGTCACTGGCTAAGTGACCCCGCTCAGTGCGGTCTGGAAGGGGGGAGAGATGTGATGGAGTGGGGGGGGTGCATGTGTGAGTCAGGCTGGATGTCCGAGGCAAACAGCAGCTCCCAGTGGCTAAGGATGACCCTGGGGCTACAACTGGCAGATAACACCTCTGCCCTGAACAAAGAGCAGGGAGGAGCTGAGCTGGGGTTTTTGAATCGGGGGCGGCAGTTAGAGGCGAGGAGAAGGGAGAGCTGGAAGGCAGCCAGCCTGAGGAGGGGGAAAGCTACACCCCAGAGGGGCACCCCTCGGGGTCTTCCCCCCAGGACAGGTTGGAAGGACTGTCTCTGGCTGCTATGCTGTTGCTTCTGTGAGAAACTGGACATCCGTTGCCTAATAAACCTGCTGTTGTACCTGCTGAGTGAGAGTCACTCCTGCCAGCGGACGGGGTGCAGTGCAGGGGGACCCCTGAACCCCATCACATATGTTGAAGGAGTTTGTAATTCTGAAATGTCACCATTGTTCCCTGTAACTCGTTTGCAACTTCTCACATGAGGAGGAACATTCCAAACCTATTGTGTGGCATGGAAGGGGAAACTGAGGCACACAACCATTTTGGTGGTCTGGCTAAATGCCAAGGGTGGAAACCATTTGTACCTTCCTTTACTGGACTGTAACTGAATTCCAAACGTTGGCTGGAGCAGCTTCATGGACTGGTGGGCAGATGGGGCAGGGCCCAGACCAGAGAAGAACTGTTTAATCTGCTGGTGCTGCAGCAGCTGTATGGGCTCTGCCTGCCCGACTTGAGAACGTGGCTGATGGACCAGAGACCAAAGCCGGGAGACCAACCAACCCGAGGGAACTAAAGGGACTTGCCCGGCCGCACCACACGAAAAGGGCCAAGACCAAGCTCCAGACTTGGAGCCTCCTCCAGCAGGATTATGACATGGAGGTAGTAACATCGAGGGGAGCACTGAGGGTACAGCCGATGCTCTATCCCATGGGGAAGACCCTGAACTTCCCCAGGTCACTGGCTGAGTGACCCTGCTCAGTTCGGTCTGGGAGGGGCGAGAGATGTGATGGAGTGGGGGATACCTGTGTGTGTGTGAGTGGCTCACAGAGGCTGTGGGGTTCCTGCTGAGGGTAACCTTGACGACCAGGTAACACCTTTGTACTGGAGACAAAGGAGGAGGTGGAGCCTGAGGGGTTTGAACTGGAACTGGGAGTTGGGAAGCAGTTAGTCTGGGCGGAC
Organism: Carettochelys insculpta; assembly: GCF_033958435.1. NCBI lineage: Eukaryota > Metazoa > Chordata > Testudines > Carettochelyidae > Carettochelys > Carettochelys insculpta. Next base: position 128,945,363 of record NC_134141.1, read on the forward strand.
AGAGAGCGAGACCAAGGAGGGGGCAAGGCCCCAGCTCTGGGGGGCCCCTCGGGGCCTCCTCTCCCCAGCATGGATTGAACTGGCTGTCTCTGCCGGCTCCACTGACTCCTCTGTATGATGCTGTGTCCTGCCAACTAATAAGCCTGCTGTTCTCCTGCTGAGTGAGAGTCACTCCTGCCTGCCGACAGCGTACAGAGCTTGGGGGACCCTGAACCCCAACACAGGAGGGTGACCTGGAACGCTGGCTGGGTGAATGTCCTCAGGCCCTGGTCTTGACCCACAGGCAAAGGTGAGGGGGGCTCTCCCCAGGTCCAGAGAGAACATCCCACCAGAGCCACAGAGGCCAACCTTGGGAGTCAGGGGGCCCCAAGAGCAGGGTCTCCCAGGCCGGCTCCCGCCCCTGCCCCAGCTGAGGAGTTGCAGGCAGAGTTGCAGAGAGACCCCTCCTTGCAGAAGAAGCTGAGGGAACTGCCAGTCTCTGCACGACCCCACCGCTGGGGGAGGGCTGCAGGGGCAGAGTCCTGTGGGAGAAGGGATTCCTGTCCTGGGAATGGGTTCCCATATGGAAAGCGAAGCTGGGGGGGGTCTGGGGGTGGCTGGTGGCTCCCCAGAACTTTTTCTGGCTGGGACTCTTTGCTGCTGCCATGGGTATTGCTGGTCCTGTGGCCCCTGCCAGAGGGTGGGGAAGGCCCAGGACAAGGGAAAAGCTGCTTTAAGACCACTGCCCATCATAGAGGAGCCTCGGAAAGCCCAGGCTGGGGGTGTGAACAGGGACATGTGTTTGGTGCTGGCCGTGTGCAGGCGCTGGGAGGGGCAGGGGATGATCTCTTGGTGAATCTGATACGAGAGCCAGCTCCTTACTGGAGTCTCTTCCCCTCTCTGACCAGCTGACCCCTGCCCAGCAGATGGGAGATCAGGGAGGTGCTGTGTTCATACCAACGGCCGTTCTCTGACCCGCCTGCACTCACTGACCTGGCTGTCCACCAAACACAGACAGGTGCCCACGCTCCTATAAAGTGTGTGCTGTTCAGAGCCACAGGGAAAACAGTGTGATGGGGTTCAGGGGTCCCCATGCGCTGCACCCTGGCCGCAGGCAGGAGTGACTCTCACTCAGCAGGTACAACAGGAGGTTTATTAGGTGACAAAGGCCCAGTTTCTCACAGAAGAGTCAGTGCAGCAATCAGAGACAGTCCTTCCAACCCGTCCTGGGGAGAGGAGCCCGAGGGGAGCCCCTCTGGGGTGCAGCTTCCCCCTCCTCAGGCTGGCTGCCTTCCAGCTCCTCTTCCCCCAGCCTCTAACTGCCACCCCAGAATCAAACCCAGCTCGGCTCCTCCTTCCTCTGTGTTCAGGGCAGAGGTGTTACCTGCCAGCCTGGGTTATAGCCCCAGGGTCATCCTTAGCCGCTGGGAGCTGCTCTGCCTGTCTCACACATCCAGCCTGAGTCTCACACGCACCCCCCTCACTCCATCACATCACACACGGAGCCAAACCTCAAAACTCCACGTGCAGAAATCACACGCGCACACATGGAGCCAATATTTATAATTCCACATGCAGAAATCAACCCCCCCAGCCCCCCACAGGCCTCCAGCCAGCCCCCCACATGCTGGGCCCCCCAACCCACACAGGCCTTCAGCCAGCCCCCATATGCTGGGTCCCCTGCCCCCCACAGGCCTCCAGCCAGTCCCCCACACGCTGGGCCCCAGCCAGCCCCACAGGCCTCCAGCCAGTCCCCCACAAGCTGGGTCCCCTGCCCCTCACAGGCCTCCAGCCAGCCCCCCGCACGCTGGAACCCAGCCAGCCCCACAGGCCTCCAGCCAGCCCCCCGCATGCTGGGCCCCCCAACCCACACTGGCCTCCAGCCAGCCCCCCACATGCTGGTCCCCTGCCCCCCACAGGCCTCCAGCCAGCCCACCGCATGCTGGGTCCCCTGCCCCCCACAGGCCTCCAGCCAGCCCCCCCCACACTGGGTCCCCTGCCCCCCACAGGCCTCCAGCCAGCCCCCCGCATGCTGGGCCCCCCAACCCACACTGGCCTCCAGCCAGCCCCCCCCCACACTGGGTCCCCTGCCCCCCACAGGCCTCCAGCCAGCCCCCCACTAGCAGACTCTGTCCCAGGCCCCCAGGATGTTCTGCGGCAGTACAGCAAGGACCGGCTCATCCCCACTGCATCAGCCTTGCCCCTGCTCCCCGGCCCCCATCTCCTGCTCTGGCGTCTCAGCCCCCCTCCGCCCGAGCCTGCCCCTCTTATTCTCTGGGTCTGGCCCAGCCCCTCTGCCCCCCCATGCTCACACCCCTGCTGTGGCTGGCCCAGCCCCCCGCCCTCCAGGCGCAGGGGGAGCCGGCTGAGCTGCCCTGGGCACCAGCCCGGTGCAGGCTGAATGATGGCTGGGCTGCGCAGGTCCCTGGATCCCTGCCCCTCGCGCCGCCCAGCACTAATTGGAACCAGAGCGGCTGCCCTGGCGGCGCCGGGGGACGGCCAGAGGGCTGTGGAGCCCGCACCCCCAGCGCTGCCAGCCGAGAGCCCCTCCCGCAGGCCTGCAGCAGGAATGTGGCACGCAGGCTTGCCCACGCCCTGACGGGGGAGGGCCGCCCGGGGGCTGGAGCCAGCTAGCAGCCAGACGGGGAGACGCCAGCCTCTGGCCCAGGCCTGGCGCAGGATGCAGACAGGAGGGCCCCCGGCCGGGCTGTGGACAAAGCACTTTCTCCCAAACCGGCCCAGCCCGGGGCCCCTTGCACCCTCACCAGCACCCAGCACAGACAGGCCTGGCCGGCAGGGCCGGGGCTCACCTGCCAGGCACAGGCACCACAGGCCACGAGCCCCCCGTGCCACCGGCAAAGGCCGGGAGCTAGGGCAGCCCAGGCACAGAGCAGGAGGAACCAGCCCCCTCTCCTCCACGTGCTGATGGCGAAGGCACAGTCGGCTCCACTGATGCTGCTGCCGTGGGGCAGGGTGGGACTCAACTGCCCCTGGGAGCACCCAGGCCTGAGTGCACAGTGCTGCGGAAGGAGGGCCACAGACTCACGGCTGCTCCCCGGCCTGCTGGGTCAGCGCCCAGAGCTGCAACCTCACAGCACACAAGAAACTCCAGTCAAACCTCAACGCAAGGGCACACGGCCAGAGCCACTCGCCAGGCCAGAGGGATGCGTGGGCCATGAGCATGTGGCGCGAAGCAGGGGGCCCTGGCCACACACCAGCAGGTGGGTACGGGGAACACGCTCCAGGGACCCAGGGCTGGAGCCGGACTCGCGGGGAGGACGGAGGCTGGAAGCGGAAGCACACGCCAGCAGCTGGGCACAGGGGGACGCGCTCCAGGGACCCAGGGCTGGAGCCGGACTCGCGGGGAGGACGGAGGCTGGAAGCGGAAGCACACGCCAGCAGCTGGGCACAGGGGGACGCGCTCCAGGGACCCACGGCCGGAGCCGGACTCGCGGGGAGGACGGAGGCTGGAAGCGGAAGCACACGCCAGCAGCTGGGTACAGGGGAACACGCTCCAGGGACCCACGGCCGGAGCCAGACTCACGGGGAGGACGGAGGCGGGAAGCGGAAGCACACGCCAGCAGCTGGGCACAGGGGGACGCGCTCCAGGGACCCACGGCCGGAGCCGGACTCGCGGGGAGGACGGAGGCTGGAAGCGGAAGCACACGCCAGCAGCTGGGCACAGGGGGACGCGCTCCAGGGACCCAGGGCTGGAGCCGGACTCGCGGGGAGGACGGAGGCTGGAAGCGGAAGCACACGCCAGCAGCTGGGCACAGGGGGACGCGCTCCAGGGACCCACGGCCGGAGCCGGACTCGCGGGGAGGACGGAGGCTGGAAGCGGAAGCACACGCCAGCAGCTGGGTACGGGGAACACGCTCCAGGGACCCACGGCCGGAGCCAGACTCACGGGGAGGACGGAGGCGGGAAGCGGAAGCACACGCCAGCAGCTGGGCACAGGGGGAACGTGCTCCAGGGACCCACGGCCGGAGCTGGGCACGGAGGGAAGCAAATGCTGGGAATTTCCACCCGGAACAGGTCGCCGGGTCAAGGGCAGCACCAGCTAGTTCCAACCTCAGACCAACACTTCCCAGGTCAGGCTCAGGCCCTGTGGCCCATGCCAAGGCCGGCTGGCCCCATAACAAGTGAGTAGAGCAAGAGCTTCCTCCCAGCCCTGACGCAGTGCCCAGAGCATTCACCTGGGGCCGGGGGAGGCTGGACACGTACAATGCGCCGAAGTCAGTCCTGGCACCTCCCCTCTCCAGCCGGGCCCACTGTGGCCAGGGCAGATATAAATAACTAAAGCTGCCCTGGAGCAGGGACTCAGCCTTGTGGCCCAGTGCGGGGGGGAGCGAGGACTCGACTCCCCAGGTTGGGCGCTACCTGTTTCCCACTGTCCCACGGCAAGACCAGGCGGGTGCCTCAGTTTCCCCAGGCACAGCAGCCGTGCGCGTGGTGAGGGGCGTGTCCGTCTGATGACCTCCCACAGGTACTCAATGGCCTCCTGCCCTTTGTAACCTCAGCAACCAGGTGCCACCTTCTTCCCCCCCCTCACAGGACAGGTGGGAGGAGGGGCCTGGCTGGTGTGACTGGAACTGGGGTGAGGGTGGGGAAGGGGCGGGGACCGGCTCCGGGCCCCTCCCCTCGAGACGGCATGTACTGATGGCGCCTGTGCTGACCTGTCTGTTCTGCACCGTGTCCCTTTCACCCACTAACCCTCCTGTTCTCCTGCCGAGGGAGTCGCCCCGCCTGCGAATGGGAGGTGCAGGGCTCGTGATCGCCCTGGCACTGCCCACCCGACCCGGGCATGGGGCATTCAGACCCCCCACTGGGCTGGGAACCGCTCGCGCTTGCAGGGATGTGACGCCCCCGCAGGCCAGGTCACCACAGACCCCAGCTCTGACCAATGCTTCAGTCCGGACCTGGGCCTGCAGCCCCCTTCCCCCTGCAGGACTGTGGGCAGCCCAGCGGCTCCACGCCCTCCCCCCGGGGGGCAGCCAGGCTTCCCAGGGAGCGGAGCGGAGCAGAGCGGTGCAGTGTGGCGCCCACCAGCCCCTCCCTGTTCTTCTTAATGACACAGCATCTCAGGGCCCATTAGCAAGCAGCTGCCTCCGGAATCAATAACCCCCCCCTCTCATCAATAATGAACCAGCCTCGGGCTGTCCTTGGGCTCCAGCTGCTCCGTAATCTTCTTTCTCCATTTCCTCCTGCGCCCGATATAGCCCGTCTCCCAGGGCCCCCACCCCCGGCCAGCAGCCGACAGCTTTATCAATCCATCAGCAGCCTGGCGCAGCCCCCGGCCTGGAATCCCAGAGCTGCCCGCCTGCCGGGAAAAGTCACGCTTGTTTCCAGCTCATCTCTCTGGGGGCTGGCGCATGTCACATTGCCCAGCCTAGCCTGGGGCATGCACCAGATTGGCCTTGCCCTGCTGCTGCTGCCTACAAAGGGCTTTCAGCCTACGCCACCTTCTCCAGGGCTCTGCTCAGGGCCAAAGGCCCATCTGGGCATGAATACGTCCTAGGTGCTCCTTGCCCACCCTCTGCCTCACCTCTCTGCTGCAGGGCGGTGCCCGGTATCGCGGATTCAGGCTCTCGCTGGGGGGCCGGGCAGCGCCGGGTGCCGCGGGGCCCTGCTCTCGCTGGGGGCCTCAGTGCTGCCGTGAGAACTAAACCCCCTGAAGTCCGACCCAGCGCCCTGAGCCTCACTAGCAGGAGCTGGAGGCCGGAGCGCCCTGCGCGGGCCTGGGGCCCCCGAAGCAGCAAGTCTGCGAAGCGCGGGTCGGGGGGAAGGGGCCGCGGCAGGTGGGTCAGGGCTACCTCGCTCCCCTCTGGCCTCACCCCTAGCCGGGCACAGAGCGCCGGCCCGCCCTGCCTCGCTCCCGGCTCCTGCTACCTCCCCTCCGCACCCTCCGCGTCCCCGCTTCCCGGCCCCCACCGCCCCGCGCTGAGCCCGGCGCCCTGCTCCCTCTGCGCCCCGCCCCGCCCCGCCCCGCCGCGGAGGCGAGGTCCAACGCCGGGCCCAGGAGCGCGGGGCGCTGCGCTCGGCCACCGCGCAGGAGACCAAGACGTGGCTTGTGGCTGGCACCGGGCGGGCACCGACGCTCCCGCGGGCCCGGCCAGGTCTGCTGCGCGGACACTCAGCCCGATTTCCCAGGAGCAGCGCCTCCGCGCCCGCCCAGAGAGCACAACGGGGTCCGGAGCCCTAAGTCCACCCGGCCACCCCTTGCGCTGCCGCATACAGCTCCCTGCCTCCCCTGTGCGCACCTCCCGGCACTGCGCCCCGCCCCGCGGTGCTCGGCGCTGCACACTACCCCTTACACCCACCGTGCCCTATCCCGTGCGCAGGTCCCAGCGCTGCGCCCTGACCCCACACGCCCTACCCCTTGCACACTTCCAAGCGCTGCGCCCCGCCCCGCCCCGCCCCGCGCACCCCACCCCGGGGCTAGGCGCTGCGCCCTGCCTCGTGCATCCCACCAGCGCTGCGCCCTGCCCCGCGCACTCCCGCCAGGTGCTCGGCTGCGCCCTGCCCCGTGCATCCCACCGGCGCTGCGCCTCTCCCCGCGCACTCTCGCCAGGTGCTCGGCTGCGCCCTGCCCCGTGCATCCCACCGGCGCTGCGCCCTGCCCCGCGCACTCCCGCCAGGTGCTCGGCTGCGCCCTGCCCCGTGCATCCCACCGGCGCTGCGCCCTGCCCCGTGCACTCCCCCCAGGTGCTCGGCGCTGCGCCTCTCCCCGCGCACTCCCCCCAAGCGCTCGGCTTCGCCCTGCCCCGCGCACCCCGCCGGCGCTGCGCTGTGCCCCGCCCGCCCAGGTGCTCGGCGCTGCGCCCTCACCGCGGCCGCTGGTGCGGATGAAGTGCACGGCCGCCTCGGCGCCGCCCTCCTCGGGCCCGTAGACGTGGTGGCGCAGGGTGAGGTTGGGCGCCTCCTGCAGCGCCTGGAACACGCCCTCCATGGCGAAGTAGTAGGGCCGGTCGTCCGTCTTGCGGTCGGCGTAGAGCAGCGCGGCGCGCGCGCTCCAGTTGAAGTGCGCGTGCAGCTGCCAGGCGAAGGCGCCCAGCTGCGGCGCCGAGGGCCCGGTGCGCACCGTGGTGCCGTAGTGGTCCCGCTTGTGGCCGAAGCCCGCGGCCGCCGCGCCCGCCGTGATGAGCGGCAGGCGCCAGTGCGAGGCGAAGCGCCCCACCGAGGCGGCCGCGTAGACGCAGCCGGGCCCGAAGAGCACGTCGGGGTCGTGGTAGAGCTTCAGGTCCACGGCGTGCAGGGGCGCCACGTACTCGGAGCAGGCGCCCTCCTGCTCGGAGCTGCGGACGTGCAGGCGCACGGCCAGCGGGCGCGGCAGCAGCGGCGGCTCCCCGCGCTGCAGCGCCTCCAGCGCCAGCCCGATGGCGGGCCCCACGCGCGGCCAGGCCCACGCGTAGCTCACGTTGCGCTCGGGCAGCACCACGGCCAGGCTCAGGCTCAGGCTCAGGTTCGCGCCCTCGGGCTGGGCGCGGCCGGCGGCGCACAGCGCGCCCAGGAGTAGGAGCGGCAGCAGCGGGCGCGGCGCGGCCATGGGGCCCGGCCCGGCTCGGCTCCGCTCGCGGCTCCTGCTGCCTCGGCCGCCGCGGGCTCCCGAATGCGCCGCGCTGCCGTGAGAGGCCGCCGCCGCCGCCTCCTCCCCCCGGCCCCCGCGGCGCGGCCCGGCCCGGCCCGGCCCGGCCCCGCGCCTCCCTCTCTCCCTCCGGACGCGACGGCGCAGCGCCCCCTGCCGCGCCGCCCTGAGCTCCCGCCCGCCTGGCCCGGCGCCGGGGGCTGCAGCGGGCCCGGGGACGGCGTCGGCGAAGGCGCCCCGGGAAAGCGGACCGCGCGCCCCCGCAGCGCCGCCCCCGTCCGGGTGCCCGTCCCGGGGGCTGGGGACCCGATGCGCCCCCCGGGATGAGCCTTGGCCTCACGCCGCCATCGCACACGCCTCCCGCGCAGCGACCGTGTGCGGCCCCTGGGGCTGCCTCCACCAGCGCCCCAGGCCTGGAAAGCCGGGAGCCTCCCCAGCCGGCGGCTCCCCACACCCTCAGTAGAGCCTTGGCTGCCCCTTGCAGAGCGGAAGGGCAGCCCCCAGCTCGCAGGCTCCCTGGCAGCATCCAGAAAGGCCTGGAGGAGTAGCCATGCACTGGAGCTTCACCGATCTGTGCCCGGGGCTGGGCATGGAGGGGGGACGTGTGGGTGCAGCAGAGGGACTCTGCTGGCAGAGCAGAGCAGAGCAGAGCAGAGCAGACCTTGCTGTCCGGGTGCCACTTCTCTTGCTCCTGCACAGGCAGGCCTGGTGGTCCTGTTAGTGGCAGCGCCTGAGGCTTGGCCACGTGGGTAGAGTGAGACCCGTTTTGGCAGTGTGCGAGTGGCACTGCCCTGGCGAGGAGAGGGTGCTGGCTAGGGAACGGATGCTGTGTTGCAGGGCAGAGGAGCTGCAGGGCTGCGCTCTCTGGGGCAGGCCTGAGCCTGCGCTGCCCAGGGCCCTGCTGTGGCTCTTTTCTCAGCTGGCTTCAGGCCTGGGCCTGGCAGCGCGGCACCTGCCTGAACAGGGGGCTGAGCTCTTGGGCAGCCAGCAGGGAGAGGGTCAGGAGCCCCCCAGCTGATCAGCAGAGCACCCACAGCCAGGAGCCTGTGTTTCCAGGGTGGTGAATGTCACATTTATTCCACCTGTGGCTAGAAGAATGGCGGGGTCCCTGGTCCAGATGCACGGGTGCTGCCGGCGTGGTACAGGTCCATGGTACAGAGCGAGCTGGGCGCCCGGCTCAGCACAGCTCTGCCAGAGTGCTCCCTGTGGGCAACTTAGCACCCAGCCTCCGGAGTGCCAGGCTGGCTCCTGTCGCTTTACTGAGCAGCTGCAGTGCAGGCAGGCAGGGTGGCCAGGGGTGAGCCCCTGGGTGCAGCAGTGACTCTTCTGTGGGGGCCCAGACACATCCGGACATGGCTACCCCACCAGTCTGAGCACGTCTGGTGCCCCACGTGGTCCCTGCTGAGAGCTGAGCATGAGCTGCTCCAGGGGTTTGGTGGGAGGTGTTTGCCAAGAAGGTGTTTAAGAGCTCTGTGCAAAGTAGTGTCTGAGGTTCCAAGTGACTGGAGCTGAAGCAGGTGACCTGAGGTGGGTCGGGGATCAGCTCACTCAAGCAAGAGCAAGAACGCTGACTGTGTGTCAAGCCAGTCCTGTTTGCTGGGCTTGTACCTGGCCTGGGCAGCAACAAAGACAAGAGCACCCCAGGAGAAGACTCTGAGCTGGAGCCTGAGAACTCCCCGGAAGTGAATGAAATGCCCAGTTAGGAAAGGGGCCTAGGCGTGGGACTGGATGAGTGAGGGCACAAGGCAGTACGGTTACAGAGGAGACCCCCTGCCCACCCACATCTCCTGAGTGGCAGACCCAGCTCTCCGGCCAGGCCAGGCCAGGCACTGTGTGGGCAGGACAGGAGGCTGTCAGCGCGCAGGTCGCCTGCAGAACTCGTCTTTCGTTGGCACTGGGGTTCCCAGCTGCCAACTGGCATTTGGTTTGGCTCCGTGTCTCAGGCTGTTGAACGCTTTGCTTTGGTTTGCCTGTGGATGGGGCCGAGGGCCTGGCTGAAGGAGAGCTGTGTGTTAGGGGGAACCAAGGCCCTGGCACCCTGCGCCCAGGTAGGCAGCAGGCCAGGGGAGGGCTGGCACTTGTGTAACCCAGTGAGACAGGACAGCGCCTCCCCCAACCCTGTGGGCACAGTCCAGGGCCTCACGGTTCACCCCAGGGCCTCATCTCGGGTAAACAGGGCCACAAGCACCTTGTCAGCAGGCCTCCAGGAGCCAGCGCAGCCTGTCGGCATCTAGCGCCAGGCGCCACAGCCAGTGGGGCCCTTTGCTCTCGCTGGCATGTGGCTCTGGGGCCAGGGAGCAGGCCAGCAGCTGGGGCTAGGGGCTGGGAGTGGGTGGGTGGGCAGCTGGGCCTGGGAAAGAGGAGGGGGCTGAGAGTGAGCCAATGAGGTGCCAAGGGGCTGGGAGCAGGCAGGTAGCTGGGCCTGGGGGACAGGGAGTGCTCCGTCTGGGAGCAGGCCAGCAACTAGGCCCAGGAGTCGAGGACGAAGCCAGTGAGGGGGTTGGGGGCTGGGAGCAGAGCGGTGGCTGGGCCCTGGGGGCTGGTAGTGGGCTGGCAAGAGGGCTGGGAGCAAGCTGGGGACTGGGGGCTGGGGGCTGGTAGTGGGCTGGGGGCTCGGAGCAGGCCAGCGGCTGGGGGCTGGTAGTGGGCTGGGGGATGGGAGCAGGCTGGCGGCTGGCTGGGGGCTGGTTGGGGGCTGGGAGCAGGCCGGCAGCTGGGGCCTGGCAGTGGGCTGGGGGCTCGGAGCAGGCCAGCGGCTGGGGGCTGGTAGCGGGCCGGGGGCTGGGAGCAGGCCAGCAGCTGGGGGCTGGTAGTGGGCTGGGGGCTGGGAGCAGGCCGGCAGCTGGGGGCTGGTAGTGGGCTGGGGGCTGGGAGCAGGCCGGCAGCTGGGGGCTGGAGGCTGGCTGGGGGCTGGGAGCAGGCCAGCAGCTGGAGGCTGGTAGTGGGCTGGGGGCTGGGAGCAGGCCGGCAGCTGGGGGCTGGAGGCTGGTAGTGGGCTGGGGGCTGGGAGCAGGCCGGCAGCTGGGGGCTGGTAGTGGGCTGGGGGCTGGGAGCAGGCCGGCAGCTGGGGGCTGGAGGCTGGCTGGGGGCTGGGAGCAGGCCGGCGGCTGGGGGCTGGTAGTGGGCTGGGGGCTGGGGGCTGGGAGCAGGCCGGCGGCTGGGGGCTGGGAGCAGGCCGGCGGCTAGGGGCTGGTAGTGGGCTGGGGGCTGGGAGCAGGCCGGCAGCTGGGGGCTGGCTGGGGGCTGGGAGCAGGCCGGCGGCTGGGGGCTGGCTGGGAGCAGGCCGGCGGCTGGGGGCTGGCTGGAGGCTGGGAGCAGGATGGCAGCTGGGGGCTGGCTGGGAGCAGGACGGTGGCTGGAGGCTGGCAGTGGGCTGGGGGCTCTTAGCAGGCCAGAGGCTGGGGGCTGGCAGTGGGCTGGGGGCTCTTAGCAGGCCAGCGGCTGGGGGCTGGCTGGGGGCTGGGAGCAGGACGGCAGCTGGGGGCTGGGGGCTGGCTGGGAGCAGGCTGGCGGCTGGGGCCTGGGGCTGGCTGGGAGCAGGCTGGGGGCTGGGGGCTGGAAGGGAGCCAGCAAGGGGGCTGGGAGAGGCTGGGTGGTTGGGCTGGAGCTGCAGGCTCCCGGAAAGTATCAGCTGGGCCAGAGCGCTGCTCCTGTGGGCTCAGCAGCAGAGGTGACAGCCCAGCCCCTGGCATCCAGCTCTGCACTGGTCCTCCCACGACCAGAGTCCTGCCCCAGGTCTGGCCTGATACTGCAGAGCTCCAGGCTGGGCCGGGGCTGCCTGAGAGGTGTCCCCCCGCCACAGCCAGCTCTCCCCAGCTGTGCCCTTCTGGAACCACGGACCTCTTCCCTGGGGGAGGCTCATGAGCGTGGCAGGCCTGGCCAGGGCTATGGGTCCTGCTCCCCAAAAGAGAGTGGCACCTCACCTCCCCACCCGCTGGCCTAGCTGCAAGCTCAGCTCTGTGCCCCGCGCGCCCCAGGTCCATGGCATTGGCAGGGTCTGCCCCGCCAGCCGGCAGGGAGAGAGCAAGTCTCCATTCTGCTTGCTGCGTCCTTGGGAAGTGCCTGGGTGCTACCCTGGCCAAGAGAGATGCTGCTAGTCCTGGGGGAGGAGCCCCCTTATGGGCTGCATGAGCTCTCCACAGCCAGGGCCACTGGCAGCTCTGTGTGCGCAGCACCTGGCACGCTGGGCCCTGGCCCCCGCGCACCACTGCAGGGCGTGTGTATGGGCTGGAGTAACCCTCCTGGACACAGCTGGTTTAACAGCCGCCCCTTCCCTCTGCAAACAGACCAGTTCTTGGGTGCAACCAGGTCCCTGAAACAATAGCAGCCTCTGTCCAAAGCACTGGCCGTGCCCAGGCACGTGGGGGAGGGTGCTGGCAGGGTATTGTCTGGGGAGGCGTCTCTGTCTCCATGACGGGCAGGAGCACCACAAAGGAAGTAGAGCTCTGCAGGTCCACAGATCTCCATGTTGTATGGCAGGGGCCAGTCTGCCTTCCCCGCCTGCCGTGCCAGGCCGTACCTCCTGCCCGCCCACTGCGCCTCACCATACCAGGCTGTGCTTCCTGCCTGCCGCGCCTCACCGTGCCAGGCTGCGCTTCCCACCCGCCTGCTGCGCCTCAATGTGCCAGGCCACGCTTCCCACCCGCCATAGCACACCGTGCCAGGCCACGCTTCCCACCCGCCATAGCACACCGTACCAGGCCATGCTTCCCGCCCGCCCGCCGCGCCTCAATGTGCCAGGCCGCGCTTCCCGCCCACCCGCCGTGCCTCAATGTGCCAGGCCGCGCTTCCCGCCCGCCATAGCACACCGTACCAGGCCATGCTTCCCGCCCGCCCGCCGCGCCTCAATGTGCCAGGCCGCGCTTCCCGCCCACCCGCCGTGCCTCAATGTGCCAGGCCACGCTTCCCACCCGCCATAGCACACCGTACCAGGCCATGCTTCCCGCCCGCCCGCCGTGCCTCAATGTGCCAGGCCGCGCTTCCCGCCCGCCTGCCGTGCCTCAATGTGCCAGGCCGCGCTTCCCGCCCGCCTGCCGTGCCTCAATGTGCCAGGCCGCGCTTCCCGCCCGCCATGGCACACCGTACCAGGCCGCGCTTCCCGCCCGCCCGCCGCGCCTCACCGTGCCAGGCCGTACTTCCCACCCGCCCACCGTGCCGCACTGTGCCAGGCCGTACTTCCTGCCTGCCGTGCCTCACCGTGCCAGGCCGAGCTTCCCGCCCGCCATGGCGCACCGTACCAGGCTGTGCTTCCCGCCCGCCCGCCATGCCTCACCGTGCCAGGCCAAGCTTCCCGCCCGCCATGGCGCACCGTACCAGGCCGCGCTTCCCGCCCGCCCGCCACGCCTCACCGTGCCAGGCCATACTTCCCGCCCGCACTTCCTGCCCGCCGTGCCTCCCCGTGCCAGGCCGAGCTTCCCGCCTGCCATGGCGCACCGTACCAGGCCGTGCTTCCCGCCCGCCTGCCGCGCCTCACCGTGCCAGGCCGAGCTTCCCGCCCGCCTGCCGCGCCTCACCGTGCCAGGCCGCGCTTCCCGCCCACCCGCCGTGCCTCAATGTGCCAGGCCGCGCTTCCCGCCCACCCGCCGTGCCTCAATGTGCCAGGCCGCGCTTCCCGCCCGCCCGCCGTGCCTCAATGTGCCAGGCCGCGCTTCCCGCCCGCCATAGCACACCGTACCAGGCCATGCTTCCCGCCCGCCTGCCGCGCCTCACCGTGCCAGGCCGCGCTTCCCGCCCACCCGCCGTGCCTCAATGTGCCAGGCCGCGCTTCCCGCCCACCCGCCGTGCCTCAATGTGCCAGGCCGCGCTTCCCGCCCGCCTGCCGTGCCTCAATGTGCCAGGCCGCGCTTCCCGCCCGCCCGCCGTGCCTCAATGTGCCAGGCCACGCTTCCCACCCGCCATAGCACACCGTGCCAGGCCACGCTTCCCACCCGCCATAGCACACCGTACCAGGCCATGCTTCCCGCCCGCCCGCCGCGCCTCAATGTGCCAGGCCGCGCTTCCCGCCCACCCGCCGTGCCTCAATGTGCCAGGCCGCGCTTCCCGCCCGCCATAGCACACCGTACCAGGCCATGCTTCCCGCCCGCCCGCCGCGCCTCAATGTGCCAGGCCGCGCTTCCCGCCCACCCGCCGTGCCTCAATGTGCCAGGCCACGCTTCCCACCCGCCATAGCACACCGTACCAGGCCATGCTTCCCGCCCGCCCGCCGTGCCTCAATGTGCCAGGCCGCGCTTCCCGCCCGCCTGCCGTGCCTCAATGTGCCAGGCCGCGCTTCCCGCCCGCCTGCCGTGCCTCAATGTGCCAGGCCGCGCTTCCCGCCCGCCATGGCACACCGTACCAGGCCGCGCTTCCCGCCCGCCCGCCGCGCCTCACCGTGCCAGGCCGTACTTCCCACCCGCCCACCGTGCCGCACTGTGCCAGGCCGTACTTCCTGCCTGCCGTGCCTCACCGTGCCAGGCCGAGCTTCCCGCCCGCCATGGCGCACCGTACCAGGCTGTGCTTCCCGCCCGCCTGCCATGCCTCACCGTGCCAGGCCAAGCTTCCCGCCCGCCCGCCATGCCTCACCGTGCCAGGCCGTACTTCCCACCCGCCCACCGTGCCGCACTGTGCCAGGCCGTACTTCCTGCCTGCCATGCCTCACCGTGCCAGGCCAAGCTTCCCGCCCGCCATGGCGCACCGTACCAGGCCGCGCTTCCCGCCCGCCCGCCACGCCTCACCGTGCCAGGCCGTACTTCCCGCCCGCACTTCCTGCCCGCCGTGCCTCCCCGTGCCAGGCCGAGCTTCCCACCTGCCATGGCGCACCGTACCAGGCTGTGCTTCCCGCCCGCCTGCCGTGCCTCACCGTGCCAGGCTGAGCTTCCCGCCCGCCATGGCGCACCATACCAGGCCGCGCTTCCCGCCTGCCCACCGCGCCTCACCGTGCCAGGCCGTACTTCCCACCCGCCCACCGCGCCGCACTGTGCCAGGCCGTACTTCCTGCCCGCCGTGCCAGGCCGAGCTTCCCGCCCGCCATGGCGCACCGTACCAGGCCGTGCTTCCCGCCCGCCTGCCATGCCTCACCGTACCAGGCCGTGCCTCCCGCCTGCCTGCGGTGCCTCACCGTACCAGGCCGTGCTTCCCGCCCACCATGCCAGGCTGCCTTCCCAAGCTGCGTCAGAGAAGCATCCCCCGGTTCCTGCCGTGTGTGAGGAAGTGAGGCCCAGCGGGTCAGGAGGGCAGGGCAGGCTGACGCAGCTGTTACCCTGTGGTGCGGTAAGGGGCAGACCCCCATTGCCTTTGCCACCCACCTCTCGGCTTTGGGTCCCTCCCGGCCATAGGATGGTTGGGGTGGCCACCAGAGTGTGGGGATGAGCGGGCAGGGCGCAGCCTGTGGTGGGGCAGAGGATGTCCTGGGCCCCACTCCTGGAGTACTGGGGGAAGTTACCCCAGGTCCTGCCCTCCCTCAGAATGGCCTTGCAGGCAGGCAAAGGCGGCAAGACAGGGCCGGTCGCCGCCGCGAGGCCGGACGAGACGCAGAAGACTACAGGGCGCCAGGGACTGTGGTGTGAGAAGGAGATGGCAGCAGCAGGGCAGGATGCGGAGCAGGGGCACAACGAACTGCCAGGCGATGCCCAGCCGCAGGCCCCGTCCTCCACACTGCTGCGGCCGGCCCCCCGCCTGTGCCCCGGCTCCCCTCCGCTGCCTCGCAGCCTGCCCCCCAACCCCCCACCTGTGCCCCGGCTCCCCTCCGCTGCCTCGCAGCCTGCCCCCCAACCCCCCGCCTGTGCCCCGGCTCCCCTCCGCTGCCTCGCAGCCTGGCCCCCAAACCCCCGCCTGTGCCCCGGCTCCCCTCCGCTGCCTCGCAGCCTGCCCCCCAAACCCCCCACCTGTGCCCCGGCTCCCCTCCGCTGCCTCGCAGCCTGCCCCCCAAACCCCCCGCCTGTGCCCCGGCTCCCCTCCGCTGCCTCGCAGCCTGCCCCCCAACCCCCCGCCTGTGCCCCGGCTCCCCTCCGCTGCCTCGCAGCCTGGCCCCCAAACCCCCGCCTGTGCCCCGGCTCCCCTCCGCTGCCTCGCAGCCTGACCCCCAAACCCCCGCCTGTGCCCCGGCTCCCCTCCGCTGCCTCGCAGCCTGACCCCCAACCCCCCGCCTGTGCCCCGGCTCCCCTCCGCTGCCTCGCAGCCTGGCCCCCAACCCCCCACCTGTGCCCCGGCTCCCCTCCGCTGCCTCGCAGCCTGGCCCCCAACCCCCCGCCTGTGCCCCGGCTCCCCTCCGCTGCCTCGCAGCCTGCCCCCCCCCGCCTGTGCCCCGGCTCCCCTCCGCTGCCTCGCAGCCTGCCCCCCCCCGCCTGTGCCCCGGCTCCCCTCTGCTGCCTCGCAGCCTGACCCCCCCCGCCTGTGCCCCGGCTCCCCTCCGCTGCCTCGCAGCCTGCCCCCCCCCGCCTGTGCCCCGGCTCCCCTCCGCTGCCTCGCAGCCTGCCCCCCCCCACCTGTGCCCCGGCTCCCCTCCGCTGCCTCGCAGCCTGGCCCCCAACCCCCCGCCTGTGCCCCGGCTCCCCTCCGCTGCCTCGCAGCCTGGCCCCCAACCCCCCGCCTGTGCCCCGGCTCCCCTCCGCTGCCTCGCAGCCTGGCCCCCAACCCCCCGCCTGTGCCCCGGCTCCCCTCCGCTGCCTCGCAGCCTGGCCCCCAACCCCCCGCCTGTGCCCCGGCTCCCCTCCGCTGCCTCGCAGCCTGACCCCCAAACCCCCCGCCTGTGCCCCGGCTCCCCTCCGCTGCCTCGCAGCCTGACCCCCAAACCCCCGCCTGTGCCCCGGCTCCCCTCCGCTGCCTCGCAGCCTGGCCCCCAACCCCCCACCTGTGCCCCGGCTCCCCTCCGCTGCCTCGCAGGCTGGCCCCCAACCCCCCGCCTGTGCCCCGGCTCCCCTCCGCTGCCTCGCAGCCTGACCCCCCCCACCTGTGCCCCGGCTCCCCTCCGCTGCCTCGCAGCCTGCCCCCCAACCCCCCACCTGTGCCCCGGCTCCCCTCCGCTGCCTCGCAGCCTGACCCCCAACCCCCCGCCTGTGCCCCGGCTCCCCTCCGCTGCCTCGCAGCCTGGCCCCCAACCCCCCGCCTGTGCCCCGGCTCCCCTCCGCTGCCTCGCAGCCTGGCCCCCAACCCCCCGCCTGTGCCCCGGCTCCCCTCCGCTGCCTCGCAGCCTGACCCCCAAACCCCCCGCCTGTGCCCCGGCTCCCCTCCGCTGCCTCGCAGCCTGACCCCCAAACCCCCCGCCTGTGCCCCGGCTCCCCTCCGCTGCCTCGCAGCCTGGCCCCCAACCCCCCACCTGTGCCCCGGCTCCCCTCCGCTGCCTCGCAGCCTGGCCCCCCCAACCCCCCGCCTGTGCCCCGGCTCCCCTCCGCTGCCTCGCAGCCTGACCCCCAAACCCCCCACCTGTGCCCCGGCTCCCCTCCGCTGCCTCGCAGCCTGACCCCCAAACCCCCACCTGTGCCCCGGCTCCCCTCCGCTGCCTCGCAGCATGACCCCCAACCCCCCGCCTGTGCCCCGGCTCCCCTCCGCTGCCTCGCAGCCTGACCCCCCCCCACCTGTGCCCCGGCTCCCCTCCGCTGCCTCGCAGCCTGCCCCCCAACCCCCACCTGTGCCCCGGCTCCCCTCCGCTGCCTCGCAGCCTGACCCCCAAACCCCCCGCCTGTGCCCCGGCTCCCCTCCGCTGCCTCGCAGCCTGCCCCCAACCCCCGCCTGTGCCCCGGCTCCCCTCCGCTGCCTCGCAGCCTGCCCCCCCCCACCTGTGCCCCGGCTCCCCTCCGCTGCCTCGCAGCCTGACCCCCAATCCCCTGCCTGTGCCCCGGCTCCCCTCCGCTGCCTCGCAGCCTGCCCCCCAATCCCCCCGCCTGTGCCCCGGCTCCCCTCCGCTGCCTCGCAGCCTGCCCCCCAATCCCCTGCCTGTGCCCCGGCTCCCCTCCGCTGCCTCGCAGCCTGGCCCCCCCCCACCTGTGCCCCGGCTCCCCTCCGCTGCCTCGCAGCCTGCCCCCCAAACCCCTGCCTGTGCCCCGGCTTCCCTCCGCTGCCTCGCAGCCTGACCCCCCCCACCTGTGCCCCGGCTCCCCTCCGCTGCCTCGCAGCCTGACCCCCAACCCCCCGCCTGTGCCCCGGCTCCCCTCCGCTGCCTCGCAGCCTGACCCCCAAACCCCCCTCCTGTGCCCCGGCTCCCCTCCGCTGCCTCGCAGCCTGGCCCCCCAACCCCCGCCTGTGCCCCGGCTCCCCTCCGCTGCCTCGCAGCCTGACCCCCAACCCCCCGCCTGTGCCCCGGCTCCCCTCCGCTGCCTCGCAGCCTGACCCCCAAACCCCCCACCTGTGCCCCGGCTCCCCTCCGCTGCCTCGCAGCCTGACCCCCAACCCCCCACCTGTGCCCCGGCTCCCCTCCGCTGCCTCGCAGCCTGACCCCCAACCCCCCGCCTGTGCCCCGGCTCCCCTCCGCTGCCTCGCAGCCTGCCCCCCAACCCCCCGCCTGTGCCCCGGCTCCCCTCCGCTGCCTCGCAGCCTGACCCCCAACCCCCCGCCTGTGCCCCGGCTCCCCTCCGCTGCCTCGCAGCCTGCCCCCCAACCCCCCGCCTGTGCCCCGGCTCCCCTCCGCTGCCTCGCAGCCTGACCCCCAACCCCCCGCCTGTGCCCCGGCTCCCCTCCGCTGCCTCGCAGCCTGACCCCCAACCCCCCGCCTGTGCCCCGGCTCCCCTCCGCTGCCTCGCAGCCTGACCCCCAACCCCCCGCCTGTGCCCCGGCTCCCCTCCGCTGCCTCGCAGCCTGACCCCCAAACCCCCCGCCTGTGCCCCGGCTCCCCTCCGCTGCCTCGCAGCCTGACCCCCAAACCCCCCGCCTGTGCCCCGGCTCCCCTCCGCTGCCTCGCAGCCTGCCCCCCAACCCCCCGCCTGTGCCCCGGCTCCCCTCCGCTGCCTCGCAGCCTGACCCCCAAACCCCCCGCCTGTGCCCCGGCTCCCCTCCGCTGCCTCGCAGCCTGACCCCCAAACCCCCCGCCTGTGCCCCGGCTCCCCTCCGCTGCCTCGCAGCCTGCCCCCCAACCCCCCGCCTGTGCCCCGGCTCCCCTCCGCTGCCTCGCAGCCTGACCCCCAAACCCCCCGCCTGTGCCCCGGCTCCCCTCCGCTGCCTCGCAGCCTGACCCCCAACCCCCCGCCTGTGCCCCGGCTCCCCTCCGCTGCCTCGCAGCCTGACCCCCAACCCCCCGCCTGTGCCCCGGCTCCCCTCCGCTGCCTCGCAGCCTGCCCCCCAAACCCCCGCCTGTGCCCCGGCTTCCCTCCGCTGCCTCGCAGCCTGCCCCCCAAACCCCCGCCTGTGCCCCGGCTCCCCTCCGCTGCCTCACAGCCTGCCCCCCAACCCCCCGCCTGTGCCCCGGCTCCCCTCCGCTGCCTCGCAGCCTGCCCCCCCCAACCCCCCGCCTGTGCCCCGGCTCCCCTCCGCTGCCTCGCAGCCTGCCCCCCCCAACCCCCCGCCTGTGCCCCGGCTCCCCTCCGCTGCCTCGCAGCCTGCCCCCCAACCCCCCGCCTGTGCCCCGGCTCCCCTCCGCTGCCTCGCAGCCTGACCCCCAACCCCCGCCTGTGCCCCGGCTCCCCTCCGCTGCCTCGCAGCCTGCCCCCCCCCACCTGTGCCCCGGCTCCCCTCCGCTGCCTCGCAGCCTGGCCCCCAACCCCCCACCTGTGCCCCGGCTCCCCTCCGCTGCCTCGCAGCCTGCCCCCCCCCACCTGTGCCCCGGCTCCCCTCCGCTGCCTCGCAGCCTGGCCCCCAACCCCCCGCCTGTGCCCCGGCTCCCCTCCGCTGCCTCGCAGCCTGCCCCCCCCCCACCTGTGCCCCGAGTCCCCTCCGCTTCCTCGCAGCCTGACCCCCAAACCCCTGCCTGTGCCCCGGCTCCCCTCCGCTGCCTCGCAGCCTGGCCCCCAAGCCCCTCCCAGCCTGTGCCCCGGCTCCCCTCCGCTGCCTCGCAGCCTGGCCCCCCCGCCTGTGCCCCGGCTCCCCTCCGCTGCCTCGCAGCCTGGCCCCCAAGCCCCTCCCAGCCTGTGCCCCGGCTCCCCTCTCCACATGTTGCCTTCACCCCTCTGTGGAGTCTGCAGCACAAGCTTCCCCCAGTCAGTGGCCAAGTGGGAGCTGAGTTGGGCCCCCCCCAGCTCCTGTCTTTGCCAGGCCATTGCAGCAAGCAGAAGGTCTGGGCCAGAGCAGCAGCAGGTTCCAGTGGGGCTCAAGCAGGGGCCAGGCGCTGCAGTGGGGGCCAGGATGCTGGGGCTGGAGTGGGGCGCTGGGGCTGGGGATGGAGTGGGGCCGGGGCCGGGGCCGGGGCTGAAGTGGGGGCTGGGGCACTGAGACTGGAGCGGGGCTGGGCCAGGGCGCACGGCTGGAGGTGAGACTGGGGTGCAGGGTTGGGGATGGGAGCCGGGGTGCTGAGGCTGGAGGGGGATGTGGTGTACAGGGGCAGGGAGGGGGGCCGGGGTGCAGGGCTGGAGGGGGATCTGGGGTGCAGGGGTGGGGAGGGGGGCTGGGGCTGGGGCTGGAGAGGACCCAGGGTACTGGGGCTGGAGGGGGATCTGGGGTGCAGGGGCAGGGCCGGGACACAGGGCTGGAGAGGGATCTGGGGTGCAGGGGCTGGGCCGGGGCACGGGGCTGGAGGGGGGACTGGGGTGCGGGGCTGGGGTGCTGGGGCTGGAGGGGGATCTGGGGTGCAGGGGCAGGGCCGGGACACAGGGCTGGAGAGGGATCTGGGGTGCAGGGGCTGGGCCGGGGCACGGGGCTGGAGGGGGGACTGGGGTGCGGGGCTGGGGTGCTGGGGCTGGAGGGGGATCTGGGGTGCAGGGCTGGGGCCGGGGCGCAGGGCTGGAGAGAAGGTGGGGTGCAGGGGCTGGGCCGGGGCACGGAGCTGGGGTGCTGGGACTGGAGGGGGATCTGGGGTGCAGGGGTGGGGCCAGGGTGCAGGGCTGGAGCGGGGCCAGGGCGCAGAGCCGGGGTGCTGGTGCTGGAAGGGGGACTGGGGTGCAGGGACGGTGCTGGTGCTGGAAGGGGGACTGGGGTGCAGGGGCGGGGAGGGGGACTGGGGCGCACGGCTGGAGCGGGGCCGGGGTGCTGGGGCTGGAGAGGAGCTGGAGCGCAGGGCTGGAGAGGACCCCGGGGTGCTGGGGCTGGAGGGGGATCCGGGGTGCAGGGGCAGGGAGGGGGACTGGGGCGCAGGGCTGGAGAGGACCCCGGGGTGCTGGGGCTGGAGGGGGATCCGGGGTGCAGGGGCAGGGAGGGGGACTGGGGCGCAGGGCTGGAGAGGAGCCGGGGTGCTGGGGCTGGAGGGGGATCCGGGGTGCAGGGGCAGGGAGGGGGACTGGGGCGCAGGGCTGGAGAGGACCCCGGGGGTGTTGGGGCTGGAGGGGGATCCGGGGCGCAGGGGCGGGGAGGGGGACTGGGGCGCAGGGCTGGAGAGGACCCCGGGGGTGTTGGGGCTGGAGGGGGATCCGGGGTGCAGGGGCGGGGAGGGGGACTGGGGCGCAGGGCTGGAGAGGACCCCGGGGGTGTTGGGGCTGGAGGGGGATCCGGGGTGCAGGGGCGGGGAGGGGGACTGGGGCGCAGGGCTGGAGAGGACCCCGGGGGTGTTGGGGCTGGAGGGGGATCCGGGGTGCAGGGGCGGGGAGGGGGACTGGGGCGCAGGGCTGGAGAGGACCCCGGGGGTGTTGGGGCTGGAGGGGGATCCGGGGTGCAGGGGCAGGGAGGGGGACTGGGGCGCAGGGCTGGAGAGGAGCCGGGGTGCTGGGGCTGGAGGGGGATCCGGGGTGCAGGGGCAGGGAGGGGGACTGGGGCGCAGGGCTGGAGAGGAGCCGGGGTGCTGGGGCTGGAGGGGGATCCGGGGTGCAGGGGCGGGGAGGGGGACTGGGGCGCAGGGCTGGAGAGGAGCCGGGGTGCTGGGGCTGGAGGGGGATCCGGGGTGCAGGGGCGGGGAGGGGGACTGGGGCGCAGGGCTGGAGAGGACCCCGGGGGTGTTGGGGCTGGAGGGGGATCCGGGGCGCAGGGGCGGGGAGGGGGACTGGGGCGCAGGGCTGGAGAGGACCCCGGGGGTGTTGGGGCTGGAGGGGGATCCGGGGCGCAGGGGCGGGGAGGGGGACTGGGGCCGCGGCCCAGCCTGGCTCTCCCGGGGCTGCGCAGCGCGAAGCAGCAGCTCGGCCTGCCGGCCTGGCGCGGCTCCGGGCGTTCCTCTCGTTCCTGGCCGGTCCCGCGGGGCGGAGCGGAGCGGGGCGGGCGGCCGGGAGCAGGGCCTGCAGCGCAGCGCAGCGCAGAGCAGCGCCAGCGCTTGTGAAGCTGGCGGCAGATGTGAGACCCGCTGCGGCCCCCGAGGCTGCTCCCCGCTGGGGCCCGGCCTGCCGCCCGGAGCAGGCATGTGGGAAGGTCCCCGGCCGTCTGGCTGGTGCGCTGGGCCGGCGGCGGCACCAGTCCGCACACGCTGTGCCAGGGAGCCAAGCGCAAGCGGCTGGCGATGCCGGGGGGGCGTCTGGCCAGCAGCACCTGGCGGCAGAGGCCGGGGCGCGGGGGGGCCAGGGGGAATGCCTGGGCTGGGCAGACAGGCGCTGAGGCCTGGCAGGAGCCGGGGGGGTCAGGGCCCCATAGTGAAGGGGGGTGGTGGCGTGTGCTAGGGGAGAAACTGTGTACAGGGGATAGGGGCAATTCCCCTGCATCCCCGTCCCCATGTGGAGACTCTAGGCCCAAGAGGGGCAGGTGGGACAGGCCCCTCCGTGGGGTGAGGCCCTGGCCCCAGGGGCACAGTCTAACCCTAGTGTGAGGAGGGGAGCGGGGAGTTGCCTGTAAAGCTATAAGCCTGGGGCAGGTGCAGATTCCCCACCCCCCACAACCCTATTGCCCATGGGAGGCAGTGGTGATGGTGGTGGGGATTTTATTCCCAGGGTCTGTGGCATTTCCCACTGTCCTGCAGAACTCCAGGGGTGCCTCAGTTTCCCCAGGCACACCAGCGGTGTGTGGCGGTGAGGGGGGTGTCTGTGGGCCAATGTCTCACTGTGATGGAGTGATTCTTGTGGGAAAAGGGATTCCTGGACCGGGAATGGGCTCCCAGAGGCAAAGCGGAGCCATGGAAGGTACAGAGGCAACTGGTGGTCCCCCAAAAGTACCGGCGCAGGTTGCTGTACCTAGCCCATGATGTCCCACTCGCAGGACACCAGGGGATCCACCGCACCAGAAGGTTGTTACAGAACTTTTTTTGGCCTGGGATCTTTGCAGCTGTCCGTCTGTATTGCCTGTCCTGCGATCCCTGCCAGAGGGTGGGGAAGACCTGGGACAAGGGGAAAGCTGCCTTGAGGCCACTGCCCATCATAGAGGAGCCTTTCCAGAAAGTGGCTATAGACATAGTGGGACCCTTCAGCAAGGCAACGCATTCGGGGAAGAAATATATTTTGGTGGTGGTAGATTTTGCCACACGATACCCAGAAGCAGTGGCCTTGACCTCTGTCGATGCTGACACCGTGGCGGATGCACTGCTGTCCATTTTCAGCAGAGTGGGGTTCCCCAAGGAGGTGCTCACAGATCAGGGGTCCAACTTCACGTCGGCCCTACTGCAAAGCTTGTGGGACAAGTGTGGGGTCTGGCACACCTGGGCCACAGCCTACCACCCGCAGACCAATGGACTGGTGGAGAGGTTCAATGGGACTCTGAAGCAGATGCTGAGAACCTTCATGAATCAATACCCCCATGACTGGGACAAGTACTTACCCCACCTGCTGTTTGCGTACAGGGAGGTGCCCCAGGAATCCACGGGGTTCTCCCCGTTTGAGCTGCTGTATGGAAGGAGGGTACGGGGACCCTTGGACTTGCTCAGAGAAGAGTGGGAGGGGACGGCCTCTCCTGAAGGGGAGTCAGTGGTACAGTATGTACTGACCTTCCGGGAAAAACTCACCGAGCTCATGGGCCTGGCCAGGGAGAACCTCTCCATGGCCCAAAGGAAGCAAAAGGTCTGGTATGACCGTAACGCCCGGGCCCGAGCCTATGCCACCGGGGATCAAGTGATGGTCCTTGTACCTGTGCGGCGGAACAAGCTGCAAGCGGCCTGGGATGGGCCGTTCAAGGTCGTCAAACAGCTAAATAACGTGAATTATATGGTGGAACTGTCAAACCGGGCCCACAGCCACTGGGTCTATCATGTGAACCTGATGAAACCTTACTGGGACAGAGAGAACTTGGTGCTGGCCGTGTGCAGACACTGGGAGGGGCAGGGGGATGATCCCTTGGTGGATTTGCTCACAAGGACTGGAGCCAGCTCCTTGCTGGAGTCTATTCCCCTCTCAGACCAGCTGACCCCTGCCCAGCAGACGGAGATCAAGGAGGTGCTGCATTCGCACCAACAGCTGTTCTCGGACAGACCCGGACGCACTGACCTGGCTGTCCACCGAATAGAGACAGGCACCCACGCCCCTATCAAGTGTGTGCCATTCAGATTCACAGGGAGGACGGCTCAGGACATAGAGCGGGAGGTTGAAGACATGCTGGCTCTGGGGGTGATCCAACCCTCGTCCAGCCCCTGGGCCTCTCCCGTGGTGTTAGTCCCTAAAAAAGATGGGTCTGTTCGGTTTTGTGTGGACTATCGCAAGCTTAACGCCATCACCGTATCGGACGCCTACCCTATGCCTAGGCCTGATGACCTCTTAGACAAGCTGGGGGGAGCCCGTTACCTCACCACCATAGACCTCACCAAGGGGTACTGGCAAGTGCCATTAGACGAAGATGCCCGGCTCAAGTCAGCTTTCATCACCCCTGTGGGGCTCTACGAGTTCCTGGTCCTGCCCTTCGGCCTCAAGGGGGCACCCGCTACCTTCCAGCGTCTGGTGGACCAGCTACTGAAGGGGATGGAGAGCTTTGCCCTGGCTTACATGGATGACGTTTGCATCTTCAGCCAGACGTGGGAGGACCATGTGTCCCAAGTCAAGCAGGTGCTGGACCGACTCCAGAAGGCCGGGCTGACTGTCAAGGCAGGGAAGTGCAAGGTGGGAATGGCTGAGGTGACCTACCTGGGCCACAAGGTGGGCAGCGGCTGCTTAAAGCCAGAGCCAGCTAAAGTGGAGGCTGTTAGAGATTGGCCCACACCCCAGACTAAGAAACAGGTCCAGGCCTTCATTGGGATGGCGGGGTACTACCGGAGGTTTGTGCCCCACTTTAGCTCCATCGCAGCCCCCCTCACGGAGCTGTGTAACAAGGGAAAGCCTGACAAGGTGGTTTGGACCGAGCAGTGCCAAGAGGCCCTCTGCGCTGAAGGAGGCTCTGGTCAGGGCCCCAGTGCTGGCAAATCCAGACTTTGACAAACCCTTCCTGGTGTTCACCGATGCCTCAGACGTGGGGCTGGGGGTGGTGCTAATGCAGGTGAATGACAAAGGGGAGAAATACCCCATCGTGTACCTGAGTAAGAAGCTGCTGCCCCAGGAGCAGAACTCCGCAGCCATAGAGAAGGAATGTCTGGCCATGGTGTGGGCGCTGGGGAAGCTGCAGCCGTACCTGTTTGGACGGCGTTTCACCGTGTACACCGATCACTCACCCCTGACCTGGCTGCATCACATGAAAGGGGCCAACGCCAAGCTCCTGCGGTGGAGTCTGCTCCTGCAGGACTACGACATGGAGGTGGTCCATGTGAAGGGGAACAACAACACCATAGCCGATGCCCTGTGTGATGGAGTGGGGGATACCTGTGTGTGTGTGAGTGGCTCACAGAGGGTGTGGGTCTCCTGCTGAGGGTAATCTTGATGATCAGGTAACACCTTTGTACTGCAGACAAAGGAGGAGGTGGAGCCTGAGGGGTTTGAATTGGAACTGGGAGTTGGAAGCAGTTAGTCTGGGCTGGGAGAGAGAGAGGGACAAAGGAGGGGGCCAGGCCCCAGCTCTGGGGGCCCCTCGGGGCCTCCTCTCCCCAACATGGATTGGACTGGCTGTCTCTGCCTGCTGCACTGACTCCTCTGTACGATGCTGTGTCCTGTCGGCTAATAAACCTGCTGTTTTCCTGCTGAGTGAGAGACTCTCCTGCCTGCGGACAGGGTGCAGAGCTTGGGAGACCCCAGAACCCCATCACACTGGTGTCAGAAGTGGGATGTTCTGCACCCTGAGGATGGAGCATCCAGCAGTAAGTGACCGGGGCCCCGGAAGAAGTGGGGCCTGCGAGACCCAGGTGTGCTGAAGGGCAGTGAAGTGCAGTTCCCCAAGGCGGAGGGGCCTGCGGCCAAACCCAAGCAACTGTGGTCGTGGTCCTTGAGAGGGGGTGTCACACCCGAGGAGGGGTTACTCCTGGGAATCTGTTGGAGTCGGTCCCAGAAGGTGGAGGGGCCGAGAGCCCAACCCCCAGGAACAAGTGACCCCTGAGGAGGCTGACGCTGAATGAGTTCTTCCCAAGACAGTGTGTTCATGGTCCCTGAGAGCGGGTGTCACACTGAAGAAGGGGTTCTGCTGGGAGTCTGTTGGAGTCGGTCCCAGCGGGCGGAGGGGCCTACGGCGGCCTAACCCTGGGCAGCTTGTGACCCGCAAGGAGCCTGGCACACTGAAGGGATTCTTCCAGGAATCGTGGGGTACAGAGGGCATCAGCCTGAGAGCCTGCAACCACGCTGAGCAACTCTGCTGTGAAGTGGCAGCACCTGGAAACCGAATCGAGATTAAAGAAGCTGGACAAGGCAGCGTGGATGTGCAGTGGCGGAGCTGAGGGCTGGGGAGAATCCTGCAGAGGTGAGCCCGAATCGGGGCAGGGAACCCTGGACTGCCTGGAGCTCTGAACCGAGTGGCCTGCCACAGCTCAAGGAGGGAAGGAGCGATTCCAACCCATCATCTACTAGTGGCCAAGACAGACCTGCAAAGAGTTTTCCAGGCCTGGGCCAAGGAAGGTGCCTGTGTGTCTGTGCAGGAAAGCAGCTGATCCACTGGGAATGGCAAGTTGTCTGTGAGAGAAGCTGCTCCACCTTCTGTGTGTGTGTGGAGACCAGCCGGGGGGCTGGGACAAAGGAGAGAGTGTCTCCCATTGTCTGTCTGTGTTGAACAGCAGCAGCAGCAGCCTGGGGAGAGAGCAGAGCCTGCATTTGGAAAAGGTGCCAATGAGGAAACTAGCCCATTGTCTGAGGAGGATTCCTCAGCCTGGGGTGGCTGGAGAAGGATCCACCAGAAAAGAGCATTCCAGGTGTGTCTCTGAATCCAGCCATGGGGGCTGGAGCAGAGGGAGTGGCTCTGGGATGGGCAGTGGTATCCCTGCTAAGGACACTGGTCCTTGGTGCAAGAAAAGTGCTTCTGCTTCTGGGGAAGTGAATCCTTTGCCTGAGCCTGTGGGGGCTCGAGATGGAGCCAAGGTCCCAGAGCTGGATCTGAGGGCAGCTGAAGCCCAGATGGGAAGTGGGCCTACCTCTGTGTCTCTCAGGGGGGATGATGCTTTAACTTGGTCTAATCCAGTTAGGATCATCAGGGAATCCCAGAGACCAGAAGATTCTGGTACTTGTTCTTTGCCTGATGCTGAGGTGTTATTGGGAGGGGGTGAGAGGACTCTGTCCTACCAGAGTCATCCTCTCGCCAGGACACAAGAACAGACGGGCAATGGAGTTATGCTGAGTGATGAAGATAAAGGAGCTGGTAGCAGAAGGGAGGAAAGGGACCCTGACCTTCTGTCTGGTGGTACTGGCTGTCTGCCTGGAGGGGGATTACGTGGGAATCTGCCTAACAGGCCAGAAGTGATCCTGGGTGTAGGTGAAACCCAGGAGCTGGTTGTGGCTCAAGGGAGTAGTGCCCCCGTGGAGGCAGACAGGGGTGAGTTATTGTTTGGGGGAGCTCTTGAGGAAAAGAATTTCCCTGAAACTTTTCCTGACCCGTCTGTGGGGACTGCAGAAAATGGGAGTGAGGTGAAGGAGAGTGAACAGGAAAGGTGCTTGTCTGTAAGCACCAGAGCAGCCCTTTGCCTGGGGAGAAGTTTGTTTCAGCTCCTGATGGCCAGGACCTGCCTGAGTGTGAAACCACTGGCTGTGCTCTGGAAGGGTCCAAAGCAGGCAGTGTAAAAGTTTCTCAGGAATTGGAAGCTGGTGCAAGTAAAGTAAAAACTATCAGGGAATGTGAGCAGCCCTGTGAGAACCAAGTAAAACAGTGGCACAGCCAATCTCTGTAGGATGCAGGAGAGGGCCAGCAATTCCCCATCTCCAGATGGTGGAAACACTTATATTCTCATACTGGATTCGACTTCTGATTCCATGGGGAGGCAGTAGTTGGAGGTGGAAGGACGAAGGAGCAGTGGGCCTGGTGGGCCAGTAAGGGATAAACAGGGATTCCTTCATGTGGATTCTGCGTCTGGGACTCACAAAACAACTCTCAGAAAGCAGTTTGGTTTGCAAATTTCCAGACTGGCTGGAAGGGGGCCGTCTCCCTGAGATCATCAATGGCCCAGCTCTTGTTAGACGGGAGGGCACAGCCAGAGAGATCAAATTTCCACCCCAGGGGGCAAGGGAGAAGATTAGAACTTGATGGTGCTAAGAAAGGCCTCAGCCATTTATCCCCAAAATACCAAATTCTCAAGGAGGTTACACAAAAGTTGTGGTCTACCAAAGAGCAACGTAAATGTACAGTTGCAATGGGTTTGTTCTGTTACTCACGCTGACTGCTGTAACCAAGGGGTGCTGCTACCAACAGCTGTAGAATTGTACCATAAGAACATAAGAACATAAGAATGGCCATACTGGGTCAGACCAAAGGTCCATCAAGCCCAGCATCCCATCTGCCGACGGTGGCCAATGCCAGGTGCCCCAGAGAAGGAGAACAGAAGACAAGTGATTTATCTCCTGCCATCCATCTCCTGCCCTTGTTATGAAGGCTAGGGCACCATACTTTATCCCTGGCTAATAGCCATTTATGGACCTGACCTGCAAAAATTTATCAAGCTCTTTTTTAAACCCTAATAGAGTCCTGGCCTTCACAGCCTCCTCGGGCAAGGAGTTCCACAGGTTGACTGTGCGCTGTGTGAAGAAAAATTTCCTTTTATTAGTTTTGAACCTACTACCCATCAATTTCATTTGGTGTCCCCTAGTTCTTGTATTATGGGAAAAGGTAAATAATTTTTCTATATTCACTTTCTCCACACCATTCATGATTTTATATACCTCTATCATATCGCCCCTCAATCGCCTCTTTTCCAAACTGAAAAGTCCCAGTCTCTCTAGCCTCTCCCCATATGGGACCCTTTCCAAGCCCCTAATCATCTTAGTCGCCCTTTTCTGAACCTTTTCTAATGCCAATATATCTTTTTTGAGGTGAGGAGACCACATCTGCACGCAGTACTCGAGATGTGGGCGTACCATAGTTTTATATAGGGGAAGTATGATATCTTTTGTCTTATTATCGATCCCTTTTTTAATAATTCCTAACATCCTATTTGCCTTACTAACTGCCGCTGCACACTGCGTGGATGTCTTCAGAGAACTATCCACTATAACTCCAAGATCCCTTTCCTGATCTGTCGTAGCTAAATTTGACCCCATCATGTAGTACGTGTAATTTGGGTTATTTTTTCCAACGTGCATTACCTTACACTTACCCACATTAAATTTCATTTGCCATTTTGCTGCCCAATCACTCAGTTTGCTGAGATCTCCTTGTAGTTCTTCACAATCCCTTTTGGTTTTGACTGTCCTGAACAACTTGGTGTCATCTGCAAACTTTGCCACCTCACTGCTTACCTCATTTTCTAGATCATTGATGAACAAGTTGAACAGGATCGGTCCCAGGACTGAGCCCTGGGGAACACCACTAGTTACCCCTCTCCATTGTGAAAATTTACCATTTATTCCAACCCTTTGTTTTCTGTCTTTTAACCAATTTCCGATCCATGAAAGGACCTTTCCTCCTATCCCATGACCACCTAATTTACATAAAAGCCTTTGGTGTGGGACCGTGTCAAAGGCTTTCTGGAAATCTAGGTATATTATGTCCACTGGGTGCCCCTTGTCCGCATGTTTATTAACCCCTTCAAAGAATTCTAATAGATTAGACAGACACGACTTCCCTCTGCAGAAACCATGCTGACTTTTGCCCAACAATTCGTGCTCTTCTATGTGCCTTGCAATTTTACTCTTTACTAGTGTTTCTACTAATTTACCTGGTACTGATGTTAAACTTATCGGTCTATAATTGCCAGGATCTCCTCTAGAGCCTTTTTTAAATATTGGTGTTATATTGGCCGTCTTCCAGTCATTTGGTACCAAAGTGGATTTAAAGGATAGGTTACAAACCACTGTTAATAACTCCGCAATTTCACATTTGAGTTCTTTCAGAACCCTTGGGTGAATGCCATCTGGTCCTGGAGACTTGTTACTATTCAGCTTATCAATTAATTCCAAAACCTCCTCTAATGTCACTTCAATCTGAGTGAGTTCCTCAGATTTGTCGCCTAAAAAGGCTGGCTCAGATTTAGGAACCTCTGTAACATCTTCAGCCGTGAAGACTGAAGCAAAGAAATCATTTAATCGCTCCGCAATGGCACTGTCTTCCTTGATCGCTCCTTTTATATCTTTATCATCCAAGGGCCCCACTGCTTTTTTAGCAGGCTTCCTGCTTCTAATGTATTTAAAAAACATTTTACTATTGTTTTTTGAATTTTTGGCTAGCTGTTCCTCAAACTCTTTTTTGGCTTTTCTTACTACATTATGACAGTTAATTTGGGAGTGTTTATGTTTATGTTATGTTTATGTTTATGTTTATGTTTAGTGTTTATGTTATGTGTTTATGTTCCTTTCTATTTTCTATTTTCCTATTTACCATGTACTGAATGTTTGGAAAGAGCCATGTGACATGATGACATTGATGTAAAAGCATAAATTGTATGTTAAAGAAGTCTGTAACTCTAAAATGTCACCATTGTTCCCTGTAACTAGTCTTGCAACCTCTGACATGAGAAGGAACATTCCAAACCTATTGTGTGGCATGGAAGGGGAAACTGAGGCACACAGCCATTGTGGTGGTCTGGCTAAATGCCAGGGATGGAAGCATTTGTACCTTCCGTTACTGGACTGTAACTGAATTCCAGACATTGGCTGGAGCAGCTGTATGGACTGGTGGTCAGATGGGGCAGGACCCAAACCACAAAAAACCTGTTTAATCTGTTGGTGCTGCAGCATCTGTATGGGCTCTGCCCGCCCGACTTGAGAACGTGGCTAACGGACCGGGGCCGAAGCAGGGAGACCGACCAACCCAAGGGAACTAAAGGAACTTGCCCGGCTGCATCACATGAAAAGGGCCAAGACCAAGCTCCTGACTTGGAGCCTCCCCCAGCAGGCCTATAATGTGGAGGTGGTACACATCGAGGGGAGAACAAAGGGTACAGCTGATGCCCTGTCACAAGGGGAGAGCCCCAAACTTCCCCAGGTCACCAGTTGAGTGACCCCGCTCAGTTCGGTCTGGAAGGGGGGAGAGGTGTGATGGAGTGGGGGATACCTGTGTGTGTGTGAGTGGCTCACAGAGGGTGTGGGTCTCCTGCTGAGGGTAATCTTGATGATCAGGTAACACCTTTGTACTGCAGACAAAGGAGGAGGTGGAGCCTGAGGGGTTTGAATTGGAACTGGGAGTTGGAAGCAGTTAGTCTGGGCTGGAAGAGAGAGAGGGACAAAGGAGGGGGCCAGGCCCCAGCTCTGGGGGCCCCTCGGGGCCTCCTCTCCGCAACATGGATTGGACTGGCTGTCTCTGCCTGCTGCACTGACTCCTCTGTACGATGCTGTGTCCTGTCGGCTAATAAACCTGCTGTTTTCCTGCTGAGTGAGAGACTCTCCTGCCTGCGGACGGGGTGCAGAGCTTGGGGGACCCCAGAACCCCATCACACCCTGTCACGCAGGGAGGGCCCCGAACTTCCCCAGGTCACTGGCTAAGTGACCCCACTCAGTTCGGTCTGGAAGCGGGGAGAGATGTGATGGAGTGGGGGTGGTGCGTGTGTGAGTCAGGCTGGATGTCTGAGGCAAGCAGCAGCTCCCAGTGGCTAAGGATGACCCTGGGGCTACAACTGGCAGGTAACACCTCTGCCCTGAACAAAGAGGAGGGAAGAGCTGAGCTGGGTTTGAATCAGGGTCGGCAGTTAGGAAGCTGGGGGAAGAGGAGCTGGAAGGCAGCGAGCCGGAGGAGGGGAAAGCTACACCCCAGAGGGGCACCCCTCGGGGTCTTCTCCCCAGGACGGGTTGGAAGGACTGTCTCTGGCTGCTGTACTGACGCTTCTGTGAGAAACTGGGCATCTGTTGCCTACTAAACCTCCTGTTGTACCTGCTGAGTGAGAGTCACTCCTGTCAGCGGACGGGGTGCAGTGCAGGGGGACCCCTGAACCCCATCACAAGGGGGCTGGTGGTTGGGATTTGGACAGGGCAGTGGGGGCGAGGGACAGGCTGGGCCAGCTGGAGAGGGAGGGGGCAGAGCCAGGCCCTGGCTGGGGGACCCCTCTGGGCCCCTCTCCCCGAGGTGGATGGTGCTGACGGCATCTGGTGTCTGTGCTAAGTCTGTTCTGCACTGGGGCCCTGTCGCCTGATCCCCTCCTGTTCTCCTGCCGAGTGAGAGCCACGTCCGCCTGCTTGCGGGGGGCAGGGCCTGGGGACCCCCACTTGGTGGCAGCCTGACTGGAGCTGCCCCCCAGCAGCAGCTGGCCGGGTACAGCCCTCTGCCAGCACAGAAGCCTGCCTGCAGCAGCCACGGAGGGGCAGAGAAGGGAAGTGACCACGCAGAGCGTGTCGGGCAGCCAGTAGGAAGAGGAAAGGGAGCAGGACAGATCCTGACGAGAGTCCGGCCCTGACGTGGAGCGTCCCTCCCTGCGGGCGGCTAAGTGCAGCCCAGTCGAAGGGCTGCGAGCCACGGAAACGTCCCCTCGGGCATGACGAAGGGTCCCCGCCTGAGGAGCGAGTCAGGCCGGGCACCGGGGCCATGCACAGCCCCCCTGCCCCAGAGCTGCGCCTGCACCGCTGTCCCAGCTGCGGGCACGGGGGGCTTTGCTGGCACCAGACAACAGCCGGTGGCCAGTGTGGGGGGTCCACACTCCCTCCAGCCCCATCAGCGCCTGGGGCAGTGGCCAAAGGCCGCCAAGGCCAAACCCCGTGAGCGAGCGAGCCATGGCCTGGCCTCCGGCTGTGCAGCGCCCGAGGCAGCTCAAGGCCACCGCCCTGCTGCCAGCCTCCCGGGCCCAGCTCAGGTTACACGGGGCTGGATATGGCACTGGGCTCTGGGCCTCCCCCGCCACGTCCTCTGCCATTGGCTCTGCCCCCCCCCGCAGCTGTGCTCTGCTTCCTCCCCCCAAAGCAATTAACTGTCCCAGCCCCTCTGGCCTCTCCCCCGCCAGGAATTAACACGGCTCTTCAGTTACACTCTTCTCAGTCCTTAGAAATGGTCTCACACACACACACACACACACACACACCCCAATTACACTCTTCTCAGTCCTTAGAAATGGTCTCACACACACACACACACACACACACACCCCAATTACACTCTTCTCAGTCCTTAGAAATGGTCTCACACACACACACACACACACACACACACACACACACACCCCAATTACACTCTTCTCAGTCCTTAGAAATGGTCTCACACACACACACACACACACACACACCCCAATTACACTCTTCTCAGTCCTTAGAAATGGTCTCTCACACACACACACACACACACACACACACACACACACACCCCAATTACACTCTTCTCAGTCCTTAGAAATGGTCTCACACACACACACACACACACACCCCCCAATTACACTCTTCTCAGTCCTTAGAAATGGTCTCACACACACACACACACACACACACACACACACACACACACACACCAATTACACTCTTCTCAGTCCTTAGAAATGGTCTCACACACACACACACACACACACACACACACACACACACACACCCCAATTACACTCTTCTCAGTCCTTAGAAATGGTCTCTCTCACACACACACACACACACACACACACACACACCAATTACAATCTTCTCAGTCCTTAGAAATGGTCTCACACCCCCCCCCCCAATTACACTCTTCTCAGTCCTTAGAAATGGTCACACACACACACACACACACACACACACACACCAATTACACTCTTCTCAGTCCTTAGAAATGGTCTCACACACACACACACACACACACACACACACCCCAATTACACTCTTCTCAGTCCTTAGAAATGGTCTCTCTCTCGCTCTCTCTCTCACACACACACACACACACACACACACACACACACCGCCCCAATTACACTCTTCTCAGTCCTTAGGAGTTGTCTCTCTCTCGCTCGCACAAAAAACCTGGACAGACATGAGGACCGGTCTGACCCCTGCACAGCACAGACCCTAGGACTGGTCTGTCCCCCGCACAGCGCAGGCCCCAGGACCGGTCTGTCCCCTGCACAGCGCAGGCCCCAGGACCGGTCTGACCCCCGCAGAGCGCAGGCCCCAGGACCGGTCTGTCCCCCGTACAGCGCAGGCCCTAGGACCGGTCTGTCCCCTGCACAGCGCAGGCCCCAGGACCGGTCTGTCCCCCGTACAGCGCAGGCCCTAGGACCGGTCTGTCCCCCGTACAGCGCAGGCCCTAGGACCGGTCTGTCCCCTGCACAGCGCAGGCCCCAGGACCGGTCTGTCCCCCGTACAGCGCAGGCCCTAGGACCGGTCTGTCCCCCGTACAGCGCAGGCCCTAGGACCGGTCTGTCCCCCGCACAGCGCAGGCCCCAGGACTGGTCTGACCCCCGTACAGCGCAGGCCCTAGGACCGGTCTGTTCCCTGCACAGCGCAGGCCCCAGGACCGGTCTGTCCCCCGTACAGCGCAGGCCCTAGGACCGGTCTGTCCCCCGTACAGCGCAGGCCCTAGGACCGGTCTGTCCCCTGCACAGCGCAGGCCCCAGGACCGGTCTGTCCCCCGTACAGCGCAGGCCCTAGGACCGGTCTGTCCCCCGTACAGCGCAGGCCCTAGGACCGGTCTGTCCCCCGTACAGCGCAGGCCCCAGGACCGGTCTGTCCCCTGCACAGCGCAGGCCCCAGGACCGGTCTGTCCCCCGTACAGCGCAGGCCCTAGGACCGGTCTGTCCCCCGTACAGCGCAGGCCCTAGGACCGGTCTGTCCCCCGCACAGCGCAGGCCCCAGGACTGGTCTGACCCCCGTACAGCGCAGGCCCTAGCACCGGTCTGTCCCCCGTACAGCGCAGGCCCTAGGACCGGTCTGACCCCCGCACAGCGCAGGCCCCAGGACCGGTCTGTCCCCCGTACAGCGCAGGCCCTAGGACCGGTCTGTCCCCTGTACAGCGCAGGCCCAAGGACCGGTCTGTCCCCTGCACAGTGCAGGTCCCAGGACCGGTCTGTCCCCTGTACAACGCAGGCCCTAGGACCGGTCTGTCCCCCGTACAGTGCAGGCCCCAGGACCGGTCTGACCCCCGTACAGTGCAGGCCCCAGGACCGGTCTGACCCCCGTACAGCGCAGGCCCTAGGACCGGTCTGTCCCCCGTACAGCGCAGGCCCTAGGACCGGTCTGACCCCCGTACAGCGCAGGCCCTAGGACCGGTCTGTCCCCCGTACAGCGCAGGCCCTAGGACCGGTCTGACCCCCGCACAGCGCAGGCCCCAGGACCGGTCTGTCCCCCGTACAGCGCAGGCCCTAGGACCGGTCTGTCCCCCGTACAGCGCAGGCCCCAGGACCGGTCTGTCCCCCGTACAGTGCAGGCCCCAGGACCGGTCTGTCCCCCGTACAGCGCAGGCCCTAGGACCGGTCTGACCCCCGTACAGCGCAGGCCCTAGGACCGGTCTGACCCCTGCACAGCGCAGGCCCCAGGACCGGTCTGTCCCCTGCACAGCGCAGGCCCTAGGACCGGTCTGACCCCCGCACAGCGTAGGCCCCAGGACCGGTCTGACCCCCGTACAGCGCAGGCCCTAGGACCGGTCTGTCCCCTGCACAGCGCAGGCCCAAGGACCGGTCTGTCCCCTGCACAGTGCAGGCCCTAGGACCGGTCTGTCCCCCGTACAGCGCAGGCCCTAGGACCGGTCTGTCCCCCGTACAGCGCAGGCCCCAGGACCGGTCTGACCCCTGCACAGCGCAGGCCCTAGGACTGGTCTGTCCCCCGTACAGCGCAGGCCCTAGGACCGGTCTGTCCCCCGTACAGCGCAGGCCCTAGGACCGGTCTGACCCCCGCACAGCGCAGGCCCTAGGACCGGTCTGTCCCCCGTACAGCGCAGGCCCTAGGACCGGTCTGACCCCCGTACAGCGCAGGCCCTAGGATCGGTCTGACCCCCGCACAGCGCAGGCCCTAGGACCGGTCTGACCCCCGTACAGCGCAGGCCCTAGGACCGGTCTGACCCCTGCACAGCGCAGGCCCTAGGACCGGTCTGTCCCCCGTACAGCGCAGGCCCTAGGACCGGTCTGTCCCCCGTACAGCGCAGGCCCTAGGACCGGTCTGACCCCTGCACAGCGCAGGCCCTAAGACCGGTCTGACCCCCGTACAGCGCAGGCCCTAGGACCGGTCTGTCCCCCGTACAGCGCAGGCCATACGATCGGTCTGACCCCCGTACAGCGCAGGCCCTAGGATCGGTCTGACCCCCGCACAGCGCAGGCCCTAGGACCGGTCTGACCCCCGTACAGCGCAGGCCCTAGGACCGGTCTGTCCCCTGCACAGCGCAGGCCCAAGGACCGGTCTGTCCCCTGCACAGTGCAGGCCCTAGGACCGGTCTGTCCCCCGTACAGCGCAGGCCCTAGGACCGGTCTGTCCCCCGTACAGCGCAGGCCCCAGGACCGGTCTGACCCCTGCACAGCGCAGGCCCTAGGACCGGTCTGTCCCCCGTACAGCGCAGGCGCTAGGACCGGTCTGTCCCCCGTACAGCGCAGGCCCTAGGACCGGTCTGACCCCCGCACAGCGCAGGCCCTAGGACCGGTCTGTCCCCCGTACAGCGCAGGCCCTAGGACCGGTCTGACCCCCGTACAGCGCAGGCCCTAGGATCGGTCTGACCCCCGCACAGCGCAGGCCCTAGGACCGGTCTGACCCCCGTACAGCGCAGGCCCTAGGACCGGTCTGACCCCTGCACAGCGCAGGCCCTAGGACCGGTCTGTCCCCCGTACAGCGCAGGCCCTAGGACCGGTCTGTCCCCCGTACAGCGCAGGCCCTAGGACCGGTCTGTCCCCCGTACAGCGCAGGCCCTAGGACCGGTCTGACCCCTGCACAGCGCAGGCCCTAAGACCGGTCTGACCCCCGTACAGCGCAGGCCCTAGGACCGGTCTGTCCCCCGTACAGCGCAGGCCCTAGGACCGGTCTGACCCCCGTACAGCGCAGGCCCTAGGATCGGTCTGACCCCCGCACAGCGCAGGCCCTAGGACCGGTCTGACCCCCGTACAGCGCAGGCCCTAGGACCGGTCTGACCCCTGCACAGCGCAGGCCCTAGGACCGGTCTGTCCCCCGTACAGCGCAGGCCCTAGGACCGGTCTGTCCCCCGTACAGCGCAGGCCCTAGGACCGGTCTGACCCCTGCACAGCGCAGGCCCTAGGACCGGTCTGACCCCCGTACAGCGCAGGCCCTAGGACCGGTCTGTCCCCCGTACAGCGCAGGCCCTAGGACCGGTCTGACCCCCGTACAGCGCAGGCCCTAGGATCGGTCTGACCCCCGCACAGCGCAGGCCCTAGGACCGGTCTGACCCCTGCACAGCGCAGGCCCTAGGACCGGTCTGTCCCCCGTACAGCGCAGGCCCTAGGACCGGTCTGTCCCCCGTACAGCGCAGGCCCTAGGACCGGTCTGACCCCTGCACAGCGCAGGCCCTAGGACCGGTCTGTCCCCCGTACAGCGCAGGCCCTAGGACCGGTCTGTCCCCCGTACAGCGCAGGCCCTAGGACCGGTCTGACCCCTGCACAGCGCAGGCCCTAAGACCGGTCTGACCCCTGTACAGCGCAGGCCCTAGGACCGGTCTGACCCCCGCACAGCGCAGGCCCCAGGACCGGTCTGTCCCCCGTACAGCGCAGGCCCTAGGACCGGTCTGTCCCCCGCACAGAGCAGGCCCCAGGACCGGTCTGTCCCTCGTACAACGCAGGTCCCAGGTCCGGTCTGTCCCCCGTACAGCGCAGGCCCTAGGACCGGTCTGACCCCCGTACAGCGCAGGCCCTAGGACCGGTCTGTCCCCCGTACGGCGCAGGCCCTAGGACCGGTCTGACCCCCGTACAGCGCAGGCCCTAGGACCGGTCTGTCCCCTGCACAGCGCAGGCCCTAGGACCGGTCTGTCCCCCGTACAGCGCAGGCCCTAGGACTGGTCTGTCCCCTGCACAGCGCAGGCTCCAGGACCGGTGTGTCCCCTGCACAGCGCAGGCCCTAGGACCGGTCTGACCCCCGCACAGCGCAGGCCCTAGGACCGGTCTGTCCCCTGCACAGCGCAGGCCCTAGGACCGGTCTGACCCCCGTACAGCGCAGGCTCCAGGACCGGTCTGTCCCCCGTACGGCACAGGATAAAATAGTGCTTGGAGCAGACCTGTTTGGGAAACGTCACAGCGAGCGGCAGATCTCCCGATGACCGGGGTCAGTTGTTGCGAACCATTCAGCCTGCACTTGCTTGGCTTCGACTTCCAGCCCCGGCCACGCTACACCTCCTCTGTGAGCCTGTGGGGCCCAGAGTTCAGCAGCTGTGCCCTTCCAGGGGCTGACCGCCTGGAATCACAGCCCCTGGGGCCCTGTGCCCTGCACCTGTCACTAGCAGGCAGGTTTCCAACCCTTTCATTGCCGCAGGGCTCTTCCCTGACGCCCCGCACCTTACCAGCCTCCTTTCCAGCAGCAGCTGCACTGGGGCCGATAGCCTCCATGCTGCACCGAGAGGCTCCCACGTCGCCGGCACCAGGAGGTACCTTCAGGTCCCAGTACCTCTTCCAGGGAGACACAGGCCAGGTCCTGCCTGTCGGCTGGAGGCACGGGGTGCCCTAGTCTGCCCCAGGGCTCCTGTGCTGGGCTTGAGATGCAGCAGGCCCGCCTGGGAGGTGCTCACCATGCGGCCTTGCCCCAGAGGGCCCTGGGGCGCAGGGCCCCAGCATTTCCAGGTCTGGTAGAGGAGACGTGGGGGCGGTGCTGGGAAACACAACAGAGGGGATGCAAGGCTGCTGTTGTAGCATGTGTGGACCAATGAGGCAGCATTGCTGAATGCCCCCTTTGCCCCGGGCCTGGGGCAGTTCCACCCCAGGGGGCTTGCAGCAGCTGGGAGACTGACAGACACCCCCCCCCATTCCTGGGGCAATTCCACCCCAGGGGGCTTACAGCGGCTGGGAGACTGACAGACCCCTGGTCCTGGGGCAATTCCACCCCAGGGGGCTTGCAGCGGTTGGGAGGCTGACAGACCCCCAGTCCTGGGGCAATTCCACCCCAGGGGGCTTGCAGCAGCTGGGCAGCTGACAGACCCACCCCCCCCCGGTCCTGGGCAATTCCACCCCAGGGGCCTTGTAGCGGTGGGGAGGCTGACAGACCCCCAGTCCTGGGGCAATTCCACCCCAGGGAGCTTGCAGCGGCTGGGAGGCTGATAGACCCCCAGTCCTGGGGCAGTTCCACCCCAGAGGGCTTGCAGCGGCTGGGCGGCTGACAGACCCCAGTGGCTGGGGTGGAACTGAACCGGGAGGTCTGGAGCTTAGTACAATAACGAACGCTACAGTGTGAGCCAAAAGCAGCTGGCTGCAGAGCAGGGTCCTTATGCTCACTGTAAGGGGCTTGGTGGGACTGGATGGGCTGGGACATCTGGTGTGTGAGTGCCACAGCCTCCGCTCTGTCCGCTTCAAACCTGTGCCACCCTGCAAGAGTCAGTATGCCCCTCGTGGGCACTGGGGCAGCACCTCCTCCCTGGCACACTCTGTACGCCAGGGCCCAGGCGAACGGGGCAGCCGCCAGCCCTGTGTGCAGCTGAGCACACCCGGTGCGACCTGGACCAAGGGTGCATGGGGCAGATTGTGGCGATCTCCCCATCATGGCCTGTAACGTGGGGCTCTGCACCATGCGGGGCTGTGCCTCGGTGAAGCCACGCAGGGCCCTCAAGCTAAGCAGGGCTGTGTAAACAGATGGTGCCTGTTACGCCCCCGGGGCCAGGGGCCCGCGGGAGCTGGCTGGGGCGGGCAGTGGGGAGGCCCTCCATGCCCAGCCACAGCGGACACCTGTGTTCCTGGAGGCGGGGTGGGCTGCCTGGGGGGCATGGCAAAAGGCTGCTCTGTGTCCCCCTCAGCTCACAGGATGCCAGGCCTGCCAGTCTGGCATTGCAAGGCCTCTAGTCAGGCTTTGCCTGAGCTGCCCACGCCCGCTGCTGGGACATCTGCCTGCACAGTCCCAGGTCACAGTCCTGGTGAGCCCTGCAGCTTGCGTCCCTGGGCATTTCCTTGCCCAGAGTCACTGCCAGCGTGGGGGTCTGTAGTCCTCCTGCTAAGGGCACCCGCCTCCTGCCCAAAGCTGTGCTGCACAGATGGGTGGCAGCCTGCCCAGAGCCTCAGGGGTCCTCGGGGCACATTCGCTGGGCTGGGGAGGGAGTGGTCCATCTCTTGGCCAGGGTCTGACCCAGGGCAGACCTTTGCTTCCCACTCGGACCCTGACCTTCCTGCAGGAGGGGCAGGGGCTCTGGGAGGAGCAACATGAGATGGCTGGTGCCGCAGCCAGTGGGCAGCAGCAGAGTGCAGAGAGCAGGCGGAGGGTGAGGGCAGCGGTGGGGAGTGGGAGCAGAGAGGGGCTGGGCGGGTGAAGGGCAGGCGGGGGTTGCTGCAGGGAAGAACCGAGGGAGAGGGCACTGCCCGGCCTAGCGGGGTGGGACTTTAGCTCGGCTTGTGTTCGTGGGGGTTCGCACCAAGTCACGTCTCTCCCTTTCATTAACAGCTCCTTTCCTATGGGGCTGGGGTGTGAGTCTCCCAGGTTACTGCTGGGGGCTCAATCTGGGTCTGCCTTGGACAGCTGGAGAGGGACCCTTAGCTCTTGAACCAGCCCTGGCTGCTGCTGGCTGCGCCTGGCACAAGGGTTCCATGGTCATTTGTGCTCATTCCAAGTGGACTGAGGCACTCGTCCTGCCCACCTGTCCTGCAGCTGAGAAGCGTGGCTGGCTCTTGCTGCTCCACGGGAGTGCAAACGATCCAGCTCACCAGTGCAGAGCAGGACTTTAGTTAGCACCAAAACAGCACCCACGACATTGGGCCTGCGCCCTGCCCCCTTGCAACAGCCACGCACCGTGGGCTGTGTGCTCAGCAGAGGGCATGAGGAAGGAGCCAAGCAGGGCAGGCCATGGGCCACCTGACACTCCAGCAGGAAAAGCAACAAGACGACTTGTGGCACCTTGTGATGGAGTGGGGGATACCTGTGTGTGTGTGAGGGGCTCACAGAGGGTGGGGGGCTCCTGCTGAGGGTCACCCTGATGACCAAGAAACACCTTTGTACTGCAGACAAAGGAGGAGGTGGAGCCTGAGGGGTTTGAACTGGAACTGGGAGTTGTAAGCAATTAGTCTGGGCTGAAAGAGAGAGAGAGAGACCAAGGAGGGGGCCAGGCCCTGGCTCTGGGGGCCCCACGGGGCCTCCTCTCCCCAACATGGATTTGACTGGCTGTCTCTGCCGGCTGCACTGACTCCTCTGTATGATGCTGTGCCCTGTTGTCTAATAAACCTGCTGTTTTCCTGCTGAGTGAGAGACTCTCCTGCCTGCGGACGGGGTGCAGAGCTTGGGGAACCCCAAACCCCACCACAGTGGTGTCAGAAGTGGGATGTTCTGCACCCCGAGGATGGAACATCCAGCAGTAAGTGACCGGGGCCCCGGAAGAAGAAGGGGGGCCTGCGAGACCCAGGTGTGCTGACGGGCAGTGAGGTGCAGTTCTGAGGTGGAGGGGCCTGCAGCTGAACCCGAGCAACTGCGGTCGTGGTCCTCGAGAGGGGGTGTCACACCTGAGGAGGGGTTACTCCTGGGAGTCCGTTGGAGTCAGTCCCAGAAGGTGGAGGGGCCGAGGGCCCAACCCCCAGGAACAAGTGACCCTCAAGGAGGCTGACACGCTGAATGAGTCCTTCCCAAGACAGTGTGGTCATGGTCGTTGAGAGCGGGTGTCACACTGAAGAAGGGGTTCCTCTGGGAGTCTGTTGGAGTCGGTCCCAGAGGGCGGAGGGGCCTACGGCCTAACCCTGGGCAGCTTGTGACCCGCAAGGAGCCTGGCACACTGACGGGATTCTTCCAGGAATCATGGGGTGCAGAGGGCATCAGCCTGAGAGCCTGCAACCACGCTGAGCAACTCCGCTGTGAAGTGGCAGCACCTGGAAACCAAATCAAGATTAAAGGAGCTGGACAAGGCAGCGTGGATGTGCAGTGGCAGAGCTGAGGGTTAAGGAAAATCCTGCAGGGTGAGCCCAGATTGGGGCAGGGAACCCGGGACTGCCTGGAGCTCTGAACTGAGTGGCCTGCCGCAGCTCAAGGAGGGAAGGAGCGATTCCAACCCATCATCTACTAGTGGCCAAGACAGACCTGCGAAAAGTTTTCCAGGCCTGGGCCGAGGAAGGTGCCTGTGTGTCTGTGCAGAAAAGCAGCTTGTCCACTGGGAATGGCAAGTTGTCTGTGAGAGAAGCTGCCTCACCTTCTGAGCGTGGGTCTGAGACCAGCCAGTGGGGCTGGGACAAAGGACAGAGTCTCCCATTGTCTGTCTGTGTGAAACAGCAGCAGCAGCCTGGGGAGAGAGCAGAGCCTGCGTTTAAAAAAGGTGCCAGCGAGAAAACTCATCCATTGTCTGAGGAAGATTCCCCAGCCTGGGGTGGCTGGAGAAGGAACCACCAGGAAAGAGCATCCCAGGTGTGACTCTGAATCCAGCCATGGGAGCTGGAGCAGAGGAAATGGCTCTGGGATGGGCAGTGGTATCCCTGATAAGGACACTGGTCCTTGGTGCAAGAAAGGTGCTTCTG
Source organism: Carettochelys insculpta (assembly GCF_033958435.1). NCBI lineage: Eukaryota > Metazoa > Chordata > Testudines > Carettochelyidae > Carettochelys > Carettochelys insculpta. The sequence goes on from NC_134141.1 coordinate 128,987,797, forward strand.
CTTCTGGGGAAGTGAATCCTTTGCCTGAGCCTGTGGGGGCTCGAGATGGAGCCAAGATACCAGAGCTGGATCTGAGGGCAGCTCAAGCCCAGATGGGAAGTGGGCCTGCCTCTGTGTCTCTCAGGGGGGATGATGCTTTAACTCGGTCTGATCCAGTTAGTATCATTGGGGAATCCCAGAGACCAGGTGATTCTGGTACTTGTTCTTTGCCTGATGCTTAGGTGTTACTGGGAGGGGTGAGAGGACTCTGTCCTACCAGAGTCATCCTCTTGCCAGGACACAGGAAGAGCAAACGGGCAATGGAGTTACGCTGCCTGATAAAAATAAGGAAGCTGGCAGCAGAAGGGAGAAAAGGGATCCTGACCTTCTGTCCGGTGGTACTGGCTGTCTGCCTGGAAGGGGATTATGTGGGAATCTGCCTGATGGGCCAAAAGTAATCCTGGGTGTAGGTAAACTCCAGGAGCTGATTGTGGCTCAAGGGAGCAGTGCCCCTGTGGAGCCAGACAGGGGTGAGTTGTTGTTTGGGGGAGCTCTTGAGGAAGAGAATTTCTCTAAAACTTCTCCTAACCTGTCCGTGGGAACTGCAGAAAATGGGAGTGAGGTGAAGGAGAGTGAACAGGAAAGGTGCTTGTCTGTAAGCGCCGGAGCCAGACCTTTGCCTGTGGAGAAGTTTCTTTCAGCTCCTGATGTCCAGGACCTGCCTGAGTGTGAAACCACTGGCTGTGCTCTGGAAGGGTCCAAAGCAGGCAGGGTAAAGGTTTCTCAGGAATTGGAAGTTGGTGCAAGTAAAGTAAAAACTATCAGGGAGTGTGAGCAGCCCTGTGAGAACCAAGTGAAACGGCTGCACAGTCAGTCTCTGCAGGATGCAGGAGAGGGCCAGCAATTCCCCATCTCCAGATGGTGGAAACACTTATATTCTCATACTGGACTCCACTTCTGATTCCATGGGGAGGCAGATGTTGGAGGTGGAAGGACAAAGGAGCTGTGGGCCTGGTGGGCCAGTAAGGGATAAACAGGGATTCCTCCATGTGGATTCTGCGCCTGGGACTCACAAAACAACTTTCAAAAAGCAGTTTGGTTTGCAAATTTCCAGGCTGGCTGGGAGGGGGCGTCTCCCTGAGATCATCAATGGCCCAGCTCTTGTTAGAAGGGAGGGCACAGCCAGAGAGATCAGATTTCCACCCCAGGGGGCAAGAGAGATTAGAACTTGATGGTGCTAAGAAAGGCCTCAGTCATTTAGCCCCAAAATACCAGATTCTCAAGGAGGTTACACAAAGGTTGTGGTCTACCAAAGAGCAACGTAAATGTACAATTGCAATGGGTTTGTTCTGTTACTCACGCTGACTGCTGTAATCAAGGGGTGCTGCTACCAAAAGCTGTGAAATTGTACCATGCACTAAATGTTTAAAAAGAGCCATGTGACATAATAACATTAATGTAGAAGCATAAGTTGTATGTTAAAGGAGTTTGTAATTCTAAAATGTCACTGTTGTTCCCTGTAACTAGTCTTGCAACCTCTCACATGAGAAGGAACATTCCAAACCTATTGTGTGGCATGGAAGGGGAAACTGAGGCACACAGCCATTGTGGTGGTCTGGCTAAATGCCAAGGATGGAAGCATTTGTACCTTCCTTTACTGGACTGTAACTAAATTCCAAACATTGGTTGAAGCAGCTGTATGAACTGGTGGTCAAATGGGGCAGAACACAGACCACAAAAGACCTGTTTAATATGTTGGTGCTGCAACAGCTGTCTGGGCTCTGCCTGCCCGACTTAAGAACGTGGCTGACGGACCGGGGCCGAAGCAGGGAGACCGACCAACTCAAGGAAACTAAAGGGACTTGCCCAGCTGCATCACATGAAAAGGGCCAAGACCAAGCTCCTGACTTGGAGCCTCCCCCAGCACGATTATGACATGGAGGTGGTGCACATCAAGGGGAGCACGGAGGGTACAGCCGATGTCCTGTCACGAGGGGAGGGCCCCGAACTTCCCCAGGTCACCAGTTGAGTGACCCTGCTCAGTTCAGTCTGGAAGGTGGGGGAGATGTGATGGAGTGGGGGATACCTGTGTGTGTGTGAGGGGCTCACAGAAGGTGTGAGGCTCCTGCTGAGGGTAACCTTGATGACCAGGTGACACCTTTGTACTAGAGACAAAGGAGAAGGTGGAGCCTGAGGGGTTTGAATTGGAACTGGGAGTTGGAAGCAGTTAGTCTGGGCTGAGGGAGAGAGAGACAAAGGAGGAGGCAAGGCCCCAGCTCTGGGGGCCCCTCGGGGCCTCCTCTCCCCAATCTGGATTTGACTGGCTGTCTCTACCGGCTGCACTGACTCCTCTGTATGATGCTGTGCCCTGTTGTCTAATAAACCCACTGTTCTGCTGAGTGAAAGTCACTCCTGCCTGCAGACGGGGTGCAAAGCCTGGGAACCCCCGAACCCCATCACACACCTTATAGACTGATAGATATTTGTCAGCTCTGATGCAGCGGGTCTCTGCCCACGAAAGCTCATGCTCCAAAATATCTGATCGTCTATAAGGTGCCCCAGGACGTCTTGCTGCTTTTGAATATACAGGCTAACTCGGCTCCTGCTCTGATACCACACCAGAGCTGCGTCTACACGTGCACTCTACTTCGAAGTAGCGGCACCAACTTCGAAATAGCGCCTGTCGCGTCTACACGCGTCGGGCGCTATTTCGAAGTTAACTTCGACGTTAGGCGGCGAGATGTCGAAGTCGCTAACCTCATGAGGAGATAGGAATAGCGCCCTACTTCGACGTTCAACGTCGAAGTAGGGACCGTGTAGACGATCCGCGTCCCGCAACGTCGAAATTGCTGGGTCCTCCATGGCGGCCATCAGCTGGGGGGTTGAGAGATGCTCTCTCTCCAGCCCCTGCGGGGCTCTATGGTCACCGTGGGCAGCAGCCCTTAGCCCAGGGCTTCTGGCTGCTTCTGTGGCAGCTGGGGATCTATGCTGCAGGCACAGGGTCTGCAACCAGTTGTCAGCTCTGTGTATCTTGTGTTCTTTAGTGCAACTGTGTCTGGGAGGGGCCCTTTAAGGGAGCGGCTTGCTGTTGAGTCCGCCCTGTGACCCTGTCTGCAGCTGTGCCTGGCATCCCTATTTCGATGTGTGCTACTTTGACGTGTAGACGTTCCCTCGCTGCGCCTATTTCGATGTTGGGCTGAGCAACGTCGAAGTTGAACATCGACGTTGCCGGCCCTGGAGGACGTGTAGACGTTATTCATCGAAATAGACTATTTCAATGTCGCAACATCGAAATAAGCTATTTCGATGTTGGCTGCACGTGTAGACGTAGCCCAGGAAAGGCAGCTGCAGAACTCACCTGGGGAAGGCACCTGAGGATTCCCCTGGACTCTGCCCTGGTGAGAGGGGAGCTGGCTGGATCGGAGGCACAAGCATCACCACCCGATCTGTGCTGAATCACCGCAGTGGCCTTTGCCGGTTTCCGGTTGCACTGCAGCACATCTGGGACCACTGACCGGGCACAAGGCCTGGGCGTTATCACTCAGCTTACACAGCAGCAGGCCTGTGAGCAGCCCAGGTGTTAGGGCATCCTTAGGGCGCCAGGTGCTCGGCCAAACCCACGGTGACTGCTGAGGCCGGCGTACGTGGCACAAGGCCAGGCAAGGGGGGTTGTTATCACAGCCCTGCCGCTCCTGCTGCTGATCAAGGAGCACAGGCGTGAGAACTGCGCCTCTCCCCGCCTTACCGCCAGTGTGGCCAACGGCCCGGCGAGCAGAAAAGCCCTGTCGGTGCCTGAGGGTGGGGCTGGGCTGGGGTCTCAGGGCACTCTCTGTGCTGGGAAACAAGCACCACGACGTCGGTGCCCCCACGCTGAGTGGCCGCGTGCGCAGGAGCGCTCTCCTGTCAGCAAAGCCAGCACCACGGGGTACCCAGAGCCGGGAAAGCGCAGCTCCCACACCCCAGCTGTGCGGGGCAGCGGGCCGGGCCTGCAGCTGGTCACTGCCAGGACGTGGGAGGGGAGTGTGGGGATTCGATAGCACCTGCCTCCTGGGGCCAAGGTGAGAACAGCGGACGGCTGGACGCCTGTGGGAGCCCTGACGTGCGCCAGCACTGGGGGGCACAGGGCATGAGGAAGGTCAGGGGAGGCGGAAGCTGCTTAGTTGTGCGTGGGAGCCAGAGACCTGGCTCACGTCCCGGAGCCCCTCCTCCAGTTCTAATCTGTGGGGGTCTCCAGAGACTGTGCCCCCCGCCCCACGTGGCACCCAGACTCTGCCCCTTACCCCTGCAGCACCCACACTCTGCCCCCGCCCCCCATGGTGCCCACACTCTGCTGCTTCCCCCGTGGCAACCACACTCTGCCCCCGCCCCCTATGGTGCCCACACTCTGCCACTTCCCCCGTGGCAACCACACTCTGTCGCTTAGCCCTGCAGAACCCACACTCTGCCCCTTCCCCTGCGGCACCCACACTCTGCCCCCACCCCCTATGGTGCCCACACTCTGCCCCCACCCCCCTGCAGCACCCACACGCTGCCCCCGCCTCCTGCAGCACCCACAGTCTGTCCCTTCCCCTGTGGCACCCACACTCTGCCCCTTCCCCCGTGGCACCCACACTCTGCCCCCACCCCCTGCAGCACCCACACTCTGCCCCCACCCCCTGTGGCACCCACACTCTGCCCCTTCCTCCGTGGCACCCACACTCTGCCCCCACCCCCTATGGTGGCCACACTCTGCCCCCGCCCCCTGCGGCACCCTGTGATGGAGTGAGGGGGAGTGCAAATGCGAGACTCAGGCTGGATGTCTGAGGCAAGCAGCAGCTCCCAGTGGCTAAGGATGACCCTGGGGCTACAACTGGCAGGTAACACCTCTGCCCTGAACAAAGAGGAGGGAGGAGCCGAGCTGGTTTTGAATCAGGGACGGCAATGAGAGGCTAGGGAAGAGAGAGGGAAGGCAGCCAGCCTGAGGAGGGGGGAAGCTACACCCCAGAGGGGCACCCCTTGGGGTCTTCTCCCCAGGACGGGTTGGAAGGACTGTCTCTGACTGCCGTACTGACGCTTCTGTGAGAAACTGGGCATCTGTTGCCTAATAAACCTTCTGTTGTACCTGCTGAGTGAGAGTCACTCCTGCCAGCGGACGGGGTGCAGTGCATGGGGACCCCTGAACCCCATCACACACCCACACCTTGTTTGGTCATTACAGAATACTGGGCTCAGACTGAGTGCTGCGTAATTGCAGCATGGGCAGAGAAGAGCCAGGCAGTCGATTCCTGGCCCGATAGCGAGAGACAGAGGAGACCCAGCCTCTTTAAAACCAAAGAAAGAGACATTTAAGAGGAGACGATGACAGGTGCTGGGGAGCAGTTTTCCCCCAGCACAGTGCTCTGTAATCCGGCAGCCAACAGCAGACAAGACCCCCAGGGTGGGAAGTTCATGCCAGGCAAGCATGGTAATGGTAATTAGCCACTGGAACCACAAGGGACCTGGGGGGTCTCCGTCACAGCATCTTCAAATGGGCTCCTCCCTCCTGCCTGCCCCTCACAACTCAGCCGAGAGCCAGGGACAAACCAACAACACAGCTAATGCAGAACCCTCCTCCAGCCCCGAGCAACCCCCAGGCACCTTACCAGGCCCACTGCGCTGCCGTGCAGCTGGGCTCGGGCCGGAGGATTCCGGGAGCCAGGCTGAGCCGCACAGGGGCAGGGAGAGACGGACCAGCTGCCCCAGTGCACAGTCACCCGGCGTCTGTCTGGCCTCGTTGGTAACACCTCCAGCCAGCGGCTGCCGGCAGTTACCTGCAGGCAGGGGGTGAGGTGTGCAGTGCTCGATACATCTCCCTGAACGTGTCCCAGGCAGACATCACGCTTGCCACTGTCTGCTGTCACCACTATCTACTGTCCAGAGAGGGTCAGCCTGGCTTCTCTGTGGCATCGTCCTGCTCAGATCCCCGCTCCCCTCACCCGAATTACCCAGCCCAGCCTGGATCTCCCCTGCAGACTGGACCTGGCCTCACTGCTCTTAGCTGTCACTCAAGGGAGCTCCAGCAGCTTCAGGCTTTAAGCCCCAGCTGCCCCAGCCATTCCCACAGCCGTTCCCTGAGCTCCCCAGGCTGCCCCACTCCCCCACGCCCATGGAGCTGCCTTTTTCATCACAGCTTTGCAGTGCAAGGGCCTTGTGCAGCTCTGACCATTGCAAGCTCCTGTCCCATTTGCAGCCCCCCCGGGTCTGTCCAGCCAGCCCTGCTTCCAGCCCCTTTGCCCTTGGATTGCGTCGGTATGTGCTGCGAAGCTGGCAGCTTCCCCAGGCCTCGGCTCCCCAGTCTGAGAGGTGTGTTAGATGGGACAGGGCCAAGCACTGAACCCTGCAGAGCCCACTAGACCCCTGCTCCCAGCTAACTGCACACCTTCACACAGCTGCCAACAGGTGTCCGAGTACCCCAGCAAATCCAGCTTCTGGGTAAGCCTGTGTGCACCCCTGGAGACCGGCTGCGTCCTTTGCCAGACTATCTCCCAGGCACACATGCAGCCCCCCAAGCCAGGCACTGTCCCTCTCTGACCAAAGGGCGTTTGGGTCTGCCAGCCCAGCTGGCAGCTCTTCGGACCAGAGCTGAGGAGCGACGCGCAGCCGAGTGCAGGGACCTGTCTCTCCTTTCTGCAGTTTGCCCGTGGGCAGAGAGGTGGCTGGCCCACAGTTACCAGCCTTATGGCAGGTCATGTTCGCCGTATGGTGAAATGCACATGGCCGCGTTTAGCCACACAGTCACGTGACGTATTTCTGTGCTCTGCCTGGGCAAGCCTAGTGCTTATAGGGCTGTGTCAGCTCACCTCGAAGATCTATAGTGCAAACAGCCGCACGGAGGATGAGGGTGGTTGCATTCTGCCCAGCTCCCCAGCTCATGCTCTAACCGGGCGGCCTCCAAGGGCTCCAGGCACCGCCTTTGCTAGAACCTTTGCAGAAAGCAGGACGGGAGCCCTGGCCGTGCTCAGGCAGGCTGCTCCCTGAGCCCGCGCTCACTGCATGCCGCCCCCAGCACGTGGGTTGCTCCTGGCTGGAGAGACTGGGGCGCGGGCGCTGGGTGTGTGCCACCTCTGGGCATGGAAAGGGACTTGGAGGTGGGGAAGGAAGGCCGTGGTCATGCCCTCAGGCAGGGCAGAGCAACGAACAAGCAGTCTGTCTCCTGACCTCTTTGTTCAGGCAAATGGCAGACAAAGGCAGGTGTGCGAGAGGGAGGCTAGCCGCCAGGGGGCCGGGGGCAGAGGCCTCTCCACCAGGTCCCAGCCCCGGGCACTAACAGAGGCAGAGTATCTGGCCCCTGGATGTGGAGGGGTCCTACCAAACCAGGCTGGCAGCACATGGCCTGAAGGCTGGCCCCCGTGGGCCACCTCTCACCTTGTCTCCTCACAGGACGGTCGGGGTGTCCCACGGCTTGGGCAGCTCCGGGTGGCACCAACCCCTCTTGGGCATCTCCGTCGTCATGGTGCTCACCTGGGTCTCAGTGCGTCTGGTAGCCGCTCTCTGGGCCATCTCCACTGTCACCTGCTTGGCTTCACTGGCCATCAGGCCGCTGAGCCCAGCATGGAGCCTGGTGCCCTTCACGAGCTGGGTCAGGAAGGAGCTTCCCTCCCACCCACCAAAGTCTTGTGCAGACAGAGGAGATCATGTCTGCACGTTCCTCGTCCCTTATAGCAAGACGCCGGACGCCCTCCATGACTCTCCAACTGACCTGCCACTTCCTGGCCTTGTGACCCATACGCAGCCTCTTCCCGCTGCCTGACAGGGACTGCAAAGTGTGGGGTGGACACCTAGACCCCCTTCATCGGTGTGACCCCTATGATGGGCTCCTGCACCTTCTCCAAACCCCAGGCACTGCCCCACCAGACAGGGGCTGGCCTCTTCCCCAGGCCTCTGCCAACCTTACTTGATGGGGTTCCTGAGGGCCCTGTCACCTCCCAACTCCTCACTGGCGCTCCTTAGGGCCCTGCCCCCCGGGCTCCCTATCACCGTGGAGCCCCACTTGCTAGGGTCCCTGAGAGCCCTGCCCCCCAGGCTTCTGTCAACAGATAGCCCCTCACTGACTCCCTGAGACCCCTGACCCACTCCCACCTCACAGCCCCTCACTGGCTCCCTGAGACCCCTGACCCACTCCCACCTCACAGCCCCTCACTGACTCCCTGAGACCCCTGACCCACTCCCACCTCACAGCCCCTCACTGGCTCCCTGAGACCCCCGACCCACTCCCACCTCACAGCCCCTCACTGGCTCCCTGAGACCCCCGACCCACTCCCACCTCACAGCCCCTCACTGACTCCCTGAGACCCCTGACCCACTCCCACCTCACAGCCCCTCACTGGCTCCCTGAGACCCCTGACCCACTCCCACCTCACAGCCCCTCACTGGCTCCCTGAGACCCCCGACCCACTCCCACCTCACAGCCTCTCACTGGCTCCCTGAGACCCCTACTCCTCGGCCCCCTCAGCCCCTCATTGGGGTTTCCAAGTCCCTGGCTCTCACTTGCTCCCCTGGCTGTGTCTCGGGCTGGAATGTGGCGCTTGCTTGGCCAGCACAGCTCTCTCACGGCGCAGGAATGAGCTGTGGTCTCCCAGGGTTATTTGTGACTCACCGGACAGGAAACACTGAGGGGTTTCAGCTGAAGTGAATAATGTGCTCATTTCCTTGTTGGGCTACAAAGCACCTGCTGAAGGGAATTTACAGCATGCCAGCCCCTCACCTCGCTGCAGAGCTGGCCTCCCGGATGCTTTATCTTCCCAGCACGGCCCACGAGCGCCAAGTCCTGTTTTCCTAAACACCCTGGGTCCCTCCTGTCACGTTCCTCCCAGTGCAAGCAAACGCCCCAGGACCCAGACACCTCCAGCATGGGGCCGAGGTACAGCCAGCATCCGGAGCCAGGAGGGGCCAGCACCTTCCGCCCTGCCCTGCCCTGCCCTGCCCATCCGGTGCAGCTGCGTCCCAGGCAGGCGATTCCCAGGCCTGGGGCTATGGCAGGGGGATGCAGGCAGCCCTACAGCACCAGTCTGTGGGTGCAGGAATGGCTCAGATGGCCTCAGTGTTGGTGTGCTAGGGGCTGCTGTCTCCCAGGGCACGGGGTCGATGCCACATCCCCGTCCATGGCCCTGGCGACAGCGGCACTACATCCTGCCCCTGGCGCCGGTTGCTAAGGGCCTCTGCCAGCAAGGGGCAGAAGGTGCCCAGCATGCCACAGAGGGGGTCAGTGGTGGCCTGATTGTCACGCCCAGGGGCTTCCCGCAGAAAGCATCTCTGTGCAACGGGCTCCCGAGTCTCGCCGGGAGGGGCAGGACAAGAACGGGCGGCTGGAAGCTGGAGCAGATTCGAGTCAGAGAACAGGCACAGATGCAGCAGGGAGGCCGATTAGCTCTGGGACACACCCCAGGGCAGAGGCAGAGTCACCATCCCGGCACGTCTGCACGCCCGGACGGGAGGCCTTGCTGGACGACGCCGTGGCCAGGCGAGTCACTGGCTCCTCGTGGGACCTGGGACGCTTTCTGCACTGTGCTCGACAGCAGGTCAGACAAGAGCCAATGGGCTCTTCTGGCCTTGTGGTCACTGGCCCCGTGACCAGCGGGGGTGGGTGAGGATCAGATGGACACCAGCCCAGGGACCCCGCTGAGATGTGTCAGTTAAATTGCTGTCTGTAGCTAGTGTGTGTGCGTGGTCTTCGCGTGTGTGCGCGCACGTGCATGGTGTTTGTGTGTGTGTGCACACACGCGTGTGCATGTAGTGTTCGTGTGTGTGTTCATGTGTGCACGTGTGTGTGGTGTTTGTGCATGTGCATGCACGTGTGTGGTGTTTGTGTTTGTACATGTGTGTGCGTGTGTTGTGTTCGTGTGCGTGCGCAGTGTTCATGTGCGTGTGTGCGCGCGTGCACACGGTGTGTGTGTGCGTGCGCGCTACCTGACTGCTGGGGGATGGCGCACGCGTACTGAGGTTAGCAGGCTGCTAGGCAAGGCTGGGCGCTTCTTAGCGAGGCTTCGCTCCCTAACCCCAGAGCTGGCCTATTCACAGGACCGGCTGGGATGGCCGACCAGGCCCTGCAATCTGGGGACCCTACAGCAGCTGCCTCAACCTTCCACGGACAGGCCCCAGGGCAGCCCAGGGGATTGGCTGGGGTGAGGGACTGGCGTGGGGTGGCTGCAGGGGTTGGCCCCTTCGCTGTGGCGGTGGATCAGAGTGGCCCAGCAGCCTGCTCTGGTCCGTCCTGCCGCCTGTTCTCAGCCTGCTGTGGCTGGCTTCCCTGCAGCAGCCGGGGCAGGGCGCTCTCCTTCCCAGCCTGCAGAGCTGTGGGGTGCAGAGGCCGGGGGCAGGGCACTCTCCTTCCCAGCCTGCGGAGCTGTGGGGTGCAGAGGCTGGGGGCAGGGCGCTCTCCTTCCCAGCCTGCGGAGCTGTGGGGCGCAGAGGCCGGGGGCAGGGCGCTCTCCTTCCCAGCCTGCGGAGCTGTGGGGTGCAGAGGCCGGGGGCAGGGCGCTCTCCTTCCCAGCCTGCGGAGCTGTGGGGTGCAGAGGCCGGGGGCAGGGCGCTCTCCTTCCCAGCCTGCGGAGCTGTGGGGTGCAGAGGCTGGGGGCAGGGCGCTCTCCTTCCCAGCCTGCGGAGCTGTGGGGTGCAGAGGCCGGGGGCAGGGCGCTCTCCTTCCCAGCCTGCGGAGCTGTGGGGTGCAGAGGCCGGGGGCAGGGCACTCTCCTTCCCAGCCTGCAGAGCCGTGGGGTGCAGAGGCCAGGGGCAGGGCACTCTCCTTCCCAGCCTGCGGAGCTGTGGGGTGCAGAGGCCGGGGGCAGGGCGCTCTCCTTCCCAGCCTGCAGAGCCGTGGGGTGCAGAGGCCAGGGGCAGGGCACTCTCCTTCCCAGCCTGCGGAGCTGTGGGGTGCAGAGGCCGGGGGCAGGGCGCTCTCCTTCCCAGCCTGCGGAGCTGTGGGGCGCAGAGGCTGGGGGCAGGGCACTCTCCTTCCCAGCCTGCGGAGCTGTGGGGTGCAGAGGCTGGGGGCAGGGCGCTCTCCTTCCCAGCCTGCGGAGCTGTGGGGTGCAGAGGCTGGGGGCAGGGCGCTCTCCTTCCCAGCCTGCAGAGCCGTGGGGTGCAGAGGCCGGGGGCAGGGCACTCTCCTTCCCAGCCTGCGGAGCTGTGGGGTGCAGAGGCCGGGGGCAGGGCGCTCTCCTTCCCAGCCTGCAGAGCCGTGGGGTGCAGAGGCCAGGGGCAGGGCACTCTCCTTCCCAGCCTGCGGAGCTGTGGGGTGCAGAGGCTGGGGGCAGGGCGCTCTCCTTCCCAGCCTGCGGAGCTGTGGGGCACAGTGGCCGGGGACAGGGCACTCTCCTTCCCAGCCTGCGGAGCTGTGGGGTGCAGAGGCCGGGGGCAGGGCGCTCTCCTTCCCAGCCTGCAGAGCCGTGGGGTGCAGAGGCTGGGGGCAGGGCACTCTCCTTCCCAGCCTGCGGAGCTGTGGGGTGCAGAGGCTGGGGGCAGGGCGCTCTCCTTCCCAGCCTGCGGAGCTGTGGGGCGCAGAGGCTGGGGGCAGGGCGCTCTCCTTCCCAGCCTGCAGAGCTGTGGGGCGCAGAGGCTGGGGGCAGGGCGCTCTCCTTCCCAGCCTGCAGAGTTGTGGGGTGCAGCAGCCAGCGACAGGTGGCAGGGCAGGTGGGGAGTGGAGCCGGCTTGCAGGGTGTTCCAACTCCTGCCACTGCAGCTCTGGAGGGGCAGAGCTGGGGGCAGGGTTAGGCTGCAGGAGGTTTCTGTCCTCCCCATGCTTCCCCACAGGAATGGCCCTGCCTAACCCCATTGCACCATCAGCCCTTAACTACAGGCCAGGGTTCCCCAACAAGCCCAGGGCTTTAAAAAGCCCACCCCCAAGTGACCAGAGGAGCTAGCAAGCAGGGGCAGCTCAAGGGACTTTGTGGGGGAATTCCCCCAGCACAGAGGTGCCATGAGAGGACCTTTGGGCTCTCACTACATGGAGTGACTGGGTCACAAAGTGGCCAATGAACTTTGGTGTGGCTAAAGGCAAAGTAATGCACATTGGGAAATATGATCCCAACTCTACTTCTAAAACGACGGAGTCTACATTAGTTGTCTCTCTCAAGAGGGAGAGAGATCTCGGCATCATTGTGGCTAGTTCTCGGTAAACACCCACTCGATGGCTGCAGCCGTCAGAAAAGCAAATGGAATGCTGGGGCTCATTAAGAGGATATCTTATGGCCACTCCGTGGTACGCCCGCCTCTTCCATGCTCTGTGCGGATGTGGTCTCCCCAGCTCAAAAAAGATGTATTAGAATTGGAAAAGGTTCAGAAAAGGGACAAAAAATTGCTTCCATATGAGGAAAGATGATACGACTGGAAGTTTTCAGCTTGGAAGAGACAGTTGAGGTGGGGGAGATGACAGAGCTGCATAAAATCATGACTGGTGTTGAACGAGTAAATAAGGAAAAGTTATTTACTCCTTCCAGTAACACAAGAACTAGGCATCACTCAGTGAAATTAACAGGTAGCAGTTTTAAAACAAACCAAAGGAAGAATTTCTTCATACAACAGGCAGCCTGTGGAACTCTTTGCCAGAGGATGTTATGGCAGCCAAGACTTTAACAAGCTTCAAAAACTGAAGTAGGTAAATTAACGGAGCATAGGCCTGTCACTGGCTATGAGCCACAAGGGGCAGGAATGGGGTCCCTGGCCTCTGTTTGTCGGGGCTGAGAATGAGTGACAGGAGATGGATCGCTTGTCGTTGCCTGTTCTGTTCACTCCCTCTGGGGCTGGCCCCTGTTGGCAGACAGGACCCTGCGCTATATGGACCTTTGGTCTGACCCAGTCTGGCCATTTTTATGTCACCTTGGTGGGTTCATGTCCTGGCTAAGGGGGCGCTGAGTGCAGCAGTAAAGCAGAGGGGTGGGGAGCTGTGTTGCAGTGGAGGAAGCATACGAACAGCTGAGTGCTCAGACCTGATGGCCATCTAGAACAGCCGTCGCTACTGGCCAGGGTCAGATGCTACGGGGGCGTGTGAGAAGTGCATAGCAGGCCGGTGTGGGATTATCTGTCCCCGATCAGGTCTTAGCTCGGCCTCGGACAGTTAGGATTTGGCTCATGGCCTAAAACACTTGGGCTAACTTTTTGCTAACAACAGTTCTGGTGACCGTGGCCAGGCCTATACATGCTCTCTCCCGCGTGGCGTCTTGCCACGTTCTTGGCCTCTGCCTTTTGTGGCAGGGAGGCAGTTACGCGTGGTGCGACAAAACATTTCCTTTGCCCTCTTTTGTCTGCCCCTTCCAGTCTCATTGACCCTCCTCTTGTCCTTGTGTTTCCCAACTAGGAGGAAAGCTCCAGGCTCCCTCCCCTGCACCATTCAGTATCCTATAGACAGATCATCTCCTGCTCGCGCACCTCCACACCAGGGTGAAAACGGCAACCTTGCCCTTGTCTTTCCCCAGGCCTTTAAGAAGGAGAAGGGCCCTCTCTGAATTGCGCCAGCTCTTTCGGGGTGGGGGAACCAGAGCTGCACTCAGTCCTTGTGACAGGAGTGGTTTACGTCCTGGTGTTCGGATAGTCTCTTTAGCACGCCCCATCCCACTCCTCACGCCCCCAGCATCTCGACCCGCAGCTGCTCAGTGAGCAGGGCTCCCTGGTGGGCTGTGGCACTGACAGCCAGGGCCCTTTCTTGGACCACGGCAAGGCACCCTGTTGGGTGTACAGTGGGTTTAACTCTCATCCTCCCATCCTTCCTTTGCAGGCACAGACACCACTCAGGGGAGCCACCCGGGAGGGGGCTCTAGCCCGCTCCTCAGTTTATTCTGGGGCCTATGCAGCCTCACCTCAGCTGGAGCTCTGACTGCACACAGCCTGGGGTGACAGGGGACCAGACCAGCCAAGTTCTAGGGCTCAGAGCGGACCTTCAGCTCACGTTAACGACAGCCCCTTTGCTACCTTCGTCGCCCTGTCTCGGCTGTCACAAGAGTGAGCTAAAGCTCTTTATTCAAAGGGTCAGTCTTGATGCTGTGGTGCAGCAAAGGCACCCAGGAGTCCTGGGGCACTTCAAAGGCTCAGCATGGGGCTGCTCCCTGCTTGTGAGGCTCATCAGATGATCCCGAGAGCAGGGTCGGGCACCCCAGTCAAACGGCAGGAAAAAAGGGTGGGAGGACTAAGCGGTGAGAAAGGTGACAGGTGGTGCCCCAGTGTCTCCGCTGACACCAAAAGGATAAACTGTGAGGTGCCAAAGCTTGCAGCTGATACCAAATGACTCCAACCATTCACTCCAAAGCCGCCTGCAGAGCTGCAAAGGGATCTCACAAAACTGGGTGACTAGGCAACACCAGGGCAGGTGGAAGTTAATGTTGATAATGTTTAATCACAGAACACTGGGACTGGAAGGGACCTCAAGAGGCCATCGAGTCCAGCCCCCTGCTCTCACGGCAGGACCAAGCACCATCTAGACCATCCCCGACAGGTGTGTGTCCAACCTGCTCTTAAATATCTCCAGGGATGGAGATTCCGTAAGCTCCTTTGGCAATTTATTCCACTGTTGGACCATCCTGACAGCTAGGAACTTTTTCCTAATGTCCAACCTAAACTTCTCTTGTTGCAGTTTAAGCCCATTGCCTCTTGCTCTATCCTCCAAGGCCAAGGGGAACAATTTTTCTTCCTCTTTCTTGTAACACCCTTTTAGATACCTGACAGCTGCTATCATGTCCCCTCTCCGCCTTCTCTTTCCCAAACTAAACAAGCCCAATTCTTTCAGTCTTCTCTCAGAGCTCATGTTCTCCAGACCTTGAGTCACTTTTGTTGCTCTTCTCTGGATTCTCTCCAGTTTCTCCACATCTTTCCTGAACTGCGATGCCCAGAACTGGACACAACACTCCAGCTGAGGCCTAACCAGCGCAGAGCAGAGCGGGAGAATGACTTCTCCTGTCTTGCTCACAACACTCCTGTGAATGCCCCATCCCAGCATCATGTTTGCTCTTTTGGCAACAGTGTCGCACTGTTGACTCACATTTTGTCGTCCACTCTGACCCCGAGGACGCTTTCTGCAGTGCTTCTCCTAGCCAGTCACTCCCCATTTTGTATATCAGAAACCGATTGTTCCTTTCTAATGCACATTGCAAAATAGCCCAAAAATGCACACAAAATGCTGAACTCTTCAATCACAAGGTCTTGCAGTCGTTGTAGATAGTTGTCCGAAAACATCTACTTCATGGCTAGAAGCAATCAAAAAAACCTAACAGAATATTGGGACTCGTTAGCAAAGAGAAAGAGAAGAAGACAGCAAATATCCTAGTGCGTCTATATAAAAACCTGGCATACCCACGTATTGAATGCTGCAGGCAGGTTTGATCAAAAACACATGAATTTGGCAAAGGTACAGAGAAGGACGACAGAAATGAGGTGTACTGAACACTTTTCATGAGGAGAGATTACAAAGTCTGGGACTTTTCAGTTTGGAAGAGACGACGAAGGGGGAGATATGACAGAGGTCGATAAAATCGTGACTGGTGTGGAAACATTGAACAAGGAAGTGTTATTTACGCCTTCAAATAACAGAAGAACTAAGAGTCCCGCAATGAAATTGCCAGACAGGAGATTAAAACAAACAAAGTATTTCTTCGCAGTCAGCCCCTGGAACTCTTTGCCAGGGGATGTGGTCCAGGCCAAGCCTGGCAGAGGCTTCAGAACAGAACTGGGTAAGTTCCTGGGGAACAGGGCCCTCAGTGGCTGCTAGCCAGAGAGGGCAGATCCAACACCACGTTCTGCATGCGCCTCACCTCCCTCTGCCAGCAGCTGGGACCGGGCGACAGGAGGGGTCACTCAGTGATTGCCTGCTGTGGTCTCACTCCCTCTGGGGCCCTGGCACCGGCCACTGTCAGAGGAGAGGACGCTGGGCTGGACGGACCTTTGTCTGACCCAGTCTGGCCGTTCTGATTTTCTCACAGAGCCCCGATGTCTCTGCCCTGCTGTATCTCACCAGCCTCCGCTCTGCTCCCAGAGCTGAGAGAGAGAGAGCCCAGCAGTTCTGACAGGGCCTGGCCTGTCCCCCACAGCCTTAGTAACCAAGTAAGAGTGTGTGCTAGGAGTGTACACCTGAGAGTGTCCCCTGCCACAAGACGGCAGAACTTAGTATCGCCAGAGCTGAGTGGGTCTGATATTTGGCCTTTCCATATACAAGAATTAGACAGAGGCCCCCCACCAGCTAAATGTTAAATTACCTGATAGACCCCCAGAGTTCTGAAGTGTCCCATTAGCCCTGTAATCACGCTGTGCCCACCCTGCCCACCTGAAACGGCCATAGCCCCGCTGGCCAGCAGATCACAGCCACTCACGCCACAGGTTAGATGCTGCGGAGTGGGCACAGCGTGATGCTGCAGGGCACCTCTGGGGGGTCCCTCCCCTGTTGTACATGCGAGCCAGGGGATGGCAGGTGTGCCTCAGGCAAGCTAACCTCAGCCAGGTGGGACAGTACATTAACGGGGCTGAAACTGACCACGCCTGGCATGTGTCACTCTGCAGCCAGCCCACAACGGGCTCAGCAGCCTAACCTGCTAACTGTAGCCTTGCAACCTGCCATGTGCAACATGGGCTTGGATGCAGTTCACCCGGGTTAGCCCCAGCAGGTCGCTGGCACTTTATCTCCTGCACCCCCACAGGCACAGTCGCCCCAAGTGCCCCTTGGCCACAATGAGTGTTCCCA
The DNA here is from genome assembly GCF_033958435.1 of Carettochelys insculpta. Lineage (NCBI taxonomy): Eukaryota > Metazoa > Chordata > Testudines > Carettochelyidae > Carettochelys > Carettochelys insculpta. The sequence goes on from NC_134141.1 coordinate 129,004,451, forward strand.
GCCGATGGCAGCAGCGGGAAGTGGTGTGGACCGGGACACCGCTTGCTGCGGCTCCCAGTGGCTGGGAACAGCAATGTGCGGCCAATGGGAGTGTCAGGGGGCTGTACCTGTCGACAAGCAGGTAAATAAAGTACTGGCAGACCGCGAGGGGCTAGCCTGGCTGAGCTGCATCTGGCTTATTGCCAACCCCAACATACAGGGTACTTGACACGGGGCCATCACCAAACTAATGCCTGGGGGGAAAAGCAACAGAAGGAAAGTAGCGATGAAGGCTGCAGGGTCATTCTCAGCCACTTGCCCTTTCTGTGCCCAAGCGAATGTCAGGCCTGAGAGAGCTGCAGACAGGCCAGGTGGGAAGCTGTATTAGCCAAGATTTCACAAGGCTACAAAGCTCCCCAAGGACACCGAAGATACACACAGATCCTCCTCATTTGATGCCTGGGGAAGTGGGCAGAGCACATCTTTAAGTCCTTGGACTGCACTGACGCCAGTCACAAAGGTCACTGAGAGAGGTTCCTGGCACTGCTTGTTGCATACTTACATCTCAGAGAAATGTGGTTCAAGAACCAGCATGCTTCCATCCAAGAGTTCAAGGCCCAAGGGGAATGTGGGATGTTTTATAAGAGCTCTGTGTGCCCTGGTTAAAAACCATGGTTTGGGGACTTGAAAATCATACAACCGCAGAGATGAGCGAGCTATTGGCCTAACAGAGGAAAAGCGTTCACACTACTGCTAAACACAAATGTAACCCTACCCGAAGCTGCGCAGGGAGCAAGCAGGCTGCGCTAGATAAACAGCAGACCAAAAGGCAGGAGTGACTTGAAACACCTGAAATAGAAGCTGTAAGCAAAATGAAGGTTAAAAGTCATTGCCACAAAATCGCTGGACGAAGGCAGAACTCCCAAGTGAGGACGTACAAATTACAGTCAAGCTCCAAAGCTGTTTCACCTAAATGCATGAGATGAAAACAATGAATAGCCCAAGCGATGACATCCAAAGGCATGAGGTGTAACAAATGCACACAGTATGGATATGTCCAAGCTGTTCGGTGTGCCAAAGCAGACAGGGAGCTGACTAATCACCCACACACTCAAAAGCCGCCATTTCTGGGGTCTGGCAGAGCACTAAAACAGAACCTGCCTGAAGAGGGGCACTGGATAGTCACAGAATGATAAACTTTTAAATGGGCTCAGGAGCTGATGTTACTTGCGCTCACCTCCAGCCCCTCTGGAGCTGACCCCTCCTGGCCCAGCTGTGACCAGACCCGCAGGGGTCAGTATATCACAGACGCAAGAGTGAAAGGCAAACGCTGCAGTGTGGGTGCATGTGGTAAAAACCCCAATGGTCAACAAGGGCTCAGTCACAGCGTGGTGGCCATGATGGGGCCAGCGAGGAAGGGGGAGGAACTCGATGGAGTGTCTGGTGATGCTGGACATCTGAAATGAGATTCAGCAAACCCCACCTCTAAGAGACAAACCCGAGACACACGGGGCGCGCACACCTGGCAGGGTTCCTCCCCCATCGCTCCTGAAATAGGGAACAGAACTGGAGATAATAGAATGGATTGGCGGAATCAACAAGCCCCTGCCGATCACATGGCGTGGCCCAGTGATACCCAGGATAAGTCAGAATCTGAGTGGCACCGAAGCTGTCGTTAGAGGGAGTCCCTCCCCCCAGCACTGAATGAGCGACAGTGTCCTGCAAGTTGGACACCTTGAGTGGATTCTGGCAAACCCTTTAGCTGAGGAAGGTCCTTGGGAAGATTTCCTTTTGGAATTGCCGCTGCCCCTGGGTTGTTCCGGAGGAGGAAGTCTGACCTGCTGCTGAGCATGAATGGCATTGCAGGTCTTGTGGACGGTGTTTTGAGATGTAGGCTTTTGATAGGTGAACGCAACAAACCCTCAGGTTTTTAAACCTAGTCAGTCCGTCGGTCCCGGAGCTCAACAAAGAACAGAACATTTCCTACCTGCCCCCAGTGGAGTCCCTGGGCCAGCCCAGGAGTAGATGGAATCTGCCCCAGCCCCAAGATGTTAAAGTCATTTTGAGAATCAAATGCGCCAACAGATACGCCATCCCCAGTACACGTCACACTACCAGTGCATTACCTGGGTCAGTCCCCACAGGACCTTCCCACGCTGACAAACCCTGCATGGACTGTGAAAGTCCCAGGCTTGTTGGCAATTTGGGGGCCAAATGAAGATGTTGCCTTTTTAAAGGTAAAAGAGATGACCTCCAGAGCTCCAGTCCTCTCACCGGGCAGAGTGTGCAAAGCCACCATGGCTGGTGCACAAGGGTGCAAGCAGCTCTGGCAGAAGCAGTGCCTTGCTGGGACAGCAGGGCTCTGTGCCAAAACGAGCTGCGTTTTGCTCTTGCACGCTCAGCGAAGCAGAAAAATGACATGCATGGATTAGCAAGGAGGCAAGCGTGCGAGTGTGTGGGCATTGTTACAGATCTGTGCAGACCGATTTGGTTACATCAATAACAGCCCATAAGTTGCTTGTCCCCATTGTCAGGAGCTGGACCAAGCACTGCTGGGATTCTAACATCTATTACTGAGTACTTTCCTGGGACCGTCACTGATCCCAGCTTCACACTCAGCTGCTAGGGAGCTCGAAGGGGACACAAAAGCCTGCTTGGCTGTTGGGACACACACAGCCCAGTGTGAGAACATCCTGCAGTGAGCACAAAAAGCAACCTTGGCAGCCCCACAACTCCGAGAAGCTCTACTTACTTTGGGGCATCTGGCCTCAGGGTGTAAAGGAGACAGCAGAACTGCCAAGAGATGACTTTGTGGTACGTGGCAATTGCATCGTACTTCCACACCACCGGAGACAAGAAATCCCAACCCTCACCCACAGGTGACGGTGAGAATTAGCTAAATGCTGTGGCCAGGCCAACCAGTCAGTGGGGTGGTCAGGGTCTGCGAGGCCATACACACAGTAAAGTAGCTGCACCTGAACACTGCAGAATTCACAGACCAACACAACACCCCCAACCTTTCACAGCAACACCTCAACCAGACAGACCTGGGAACAGACACTGGCTGACGGGTCACACAATTCAGATGCTAGTGTTACCTGGTCATTGGAGACTATTTTGCCAGGCATAGAGAACTAATGGATTAACGATGGGGCGGGAGAGCTGATTGGTTTGAGCACTGGCCTGCTAAACCCAGGGCTGTGAGCTCAAACCCTGTGGAGGCCATTTTGGGGCCTGGGGTAAATCAATTTAAAACAATCTGTCCAGGATGATGGTTGGTCCAGGCAGGGAACCGGACTTCTGAGGTCTCCTCCAGCTCTATGAGATGGGTGTCTCCATATGAAAACAAAATGGTACCTGAAAGACATATCATGTTACATAAGAACATAAGAATGGCCATACTGGGTCAGACCAAAGGTCCATCCAGCCCAGCATCCCATCTGCCGACGGTGGCCAATGCCAGGTGCCCCAGAGAAGGAGAACAGAAGACAATGATCAAGTGATTTATCTCCTGCCATCCATCTCCTGCCCTTGTTATGAAGGCTAGGGCACCATACTTTATCCCTGGCTAATAGCCATTTATGGACCTAACCTGCAAAAATTTATCAAGCTCTTTTTTAAACCCTAATAGAGTCCTGGCCTTCACAGCCTCCTCGGGCAAGGAGTTCCACAGGTTGACTGTGCGCTGTGTGAAGAAAAATTTCCTTTTATTAGTTTTGAACCTACTACCCATCAATTTCATTTGGTGTCCCCTAGTTCTTGTATTATGGGAAAAGGTAAATAATTTTTCTATATTCACTTTCTCCACACCATTCATGATTTTATATACCTCTATCATATCGCCCCTCAATCGCCTTTTTTCGAAACTGAAAAGTCCCAGTCTCTCTAGCCTCTCCCCATATGGGACCCGTTCCAAACCCCTAATCATCTTAGTCGCCCTTTTCTGAACCTTTTCTAATGCCAATATATCTTTTTGGAGGTGAGGAGACCACATCTGCACGCAGTACTCAAGATGTGGGCGTACCATAGTTTTATATAGGGGAAGTATGATATCTTTTGTCTTATTATCGATCCCTTTTTTAATAATTCCTAACATCCTATTTGCCTTACTAACTGCCGCTGCACACTGCGTGGATGTCTTCAGAGAACTATCCACTATAACTCCAAGATCCCTTTCCTGATCTGTCGTAGCTATAATGTCATGGAAACGTGCTTCATCTTATTTTGGTGTCTCAGTACAACTGGTAATGACCAAGAGACCATAGGTCACTCTGAACAAACCGGGACTTTGATTGCACTGATGGCAGCCATGTTACCCTCAGCCTCTCCGCCTAGCCAAGAAAAGCCGACAGCAGGAAGATCCATGTCTTGTCGTTCTGAGCTATAGCTGAATGCCAGCACAACTCCTACGGGCCCACACAGCTCAGCAGTGCTCTTCTAATGCCTGTGGCTGAGGTGGCCAAACTTGCAGAGTCATCAAATTGCGTTAAAATGCAAAACAAGCTGGTAACACTTTTACAAAGATGCACACACTTAGGCTGCAGCTACACTGCGGCTGTAACTCAAAACGACAACGCAATTTGCACAACTGGCACCAAAGTTCGAAGTTTCTGCGACCCCCTCACGACGAAATAGAAGCAGAATGCCGCACTGGCAGTAGCCCTGCTATTTCACGTTGTTGTTTAGCCCGGGGCTTGCTAGTTTGGGTTACAAATGTATCCCGAAATAGTGACCATAGTGTAGCTGTAGCCTTAGACACCCACTGGGCCTGGAGTATGGGGACTCTGTGTGAGGCAAATTGTGTGCAGAGAACAAGTCTAGGGCTATAGCTACACAGCTGCATTATTTTGAAATAAGCTATTTGTGAAGAGCTTTTCTGGAATAGCTTATTTCAAAAGAGTGCGCCACACACAGAATGCGTATCCAAACAGCACTTGGCTACTCCAAAGTGGAGCGTCCGGACACCACCGAGCCTCTTTCGGATTACAGCCCTTGGATGCATGATGGCTGATTGCAATGTAGTCCCTATGCCCTGTGTGCACAGCCCCAATTCCGAAATATTGACTTTGGATTAGGCACTAGGCCTCGTAGAAAGCAGTTTCCCAAATGGGAACTAAGCCGCCATCTGGCTCGAAATGATTCTGAAGCAGTAGGTGCGTTGTGTAGACATGCGCGAAGGTATTTTGGAACAGTGTCCGCTTCCCAAAATACCTTTGCTGTGTGGACGCACTCCTAGCGGTGCTGTAAAGAAAGAGAATGCAGCCCCCTTCCCCACCGCTGATATGGGCATGAGTGTGAGAGCTCAGCTGAGCCCATCCGCACCCACAGGTTGCTCCTCAGAGAGCACACGGCGCAAACTCCACGGAGGCTGCATGCAGCCCAGGAAGGCGCCTGAGCTGTTCCCAACCCAGCACAGCCAGAGGCCCCGGCTGCTGTGCCCAAGTTGTGCAGCGTGGGGACTGGTACGCCATGCTGAACCGACTGCCTGGCCCAAACACCGCAGCCCACACGATGGCATAACTCTGGGAAATGCCAGGGGCAGAGAACGTGGGGAGATGGGACGGGGGGAACCGTGTTCTGCTGTTCAGCACTAGGGGGTGCTGAGTGCAACAAGCCTTATTCAAATTAATCGCAGCCCACCCCGGCTGCACACGACAGACCAGGCGGCTGGACGCAGCTGGTGTCCCTCTCCGGAGAGGAAGCTCGGTAGCCAGTCCCTCTCCGCTACAGGAGCGCGACCTGGGACTAGTGGTCCTGCGGCCTGCTGTGTACAAGGTGTACATGACAACACCCAGCTCGGCAGTCCCTGTTTCATGGTGTACTCCCTGCTGTGTACAAGGTGTACACGACAACACCCAGCTTGGCAGTCCCCGTCTCACGGTGTACTCCCTGCTGTGTACAAGGGGTACATGACAACACCCAGCTCGGCAGTCCCCGTCTCACGGTGTACTCCCTGCTGTGTACAAGGGGTACATGACAACACCCAGCTCGGCAGTCCCCGTCTCACGGTGTACTCCCTGCTGTGTACAAGGTGTACACGACAACACCCAGCTCGGCAGTCCCTGTTTTACGGTGTACTCCCTGCTGTGTACAAGGTGTACATGACAACACCCAGCTCAGCAGTCCCCGTCTCACGGTGTACTCCCTGCTGTGTACAAGGTGTACACGACAACACCCAGCTCGGCAGTCCCTGTTTTACGGTGTACTCCCTGCTGTGTACAAGGTGTACATGACAACACCCAGCTCAGCAGTCCCCGTCTCATGGTGTACTCCCTGCTGTGTACAAGGTGTACACGACAACACCCAGCTCGGCAGTCCCTGTTTTACGGTGTACTCCCTGCTGTGTACAAGGTGTACACGACAACACCCAGCTCGGCAGTCCCTGTTTTACGGTGTACTCCCTGCGGTGTACAAGGTGTACACGACAACACACAGCTTGGCAGTCCCTGTCTCATGGTGTACTCCCTGCGGCGTACAAGGTGTACATGACAACACCCAGCTCGGCAGTCCCCGTCTCACGGTGTACTCCCTGCTGTGTGCAAGGTGTACACAACAACACCCAGCTTGGCAGTCCCCGTCTCACAGTGTACTCCCTGCGGTGTACAAGGTGTACGCGACAACACCCAGCTCGGCAGTCCCCGTCTCACGGTGTACTCCCTGCTGTGTACAAGGTGTACACGACAACACCCAGCTCGGCAGTCCCTGTTTTACGGTGTACTCCCTGCGGTGTACAAGGTGTACACGACAACACACAGCTTGGCAGTCCCTGTCTCATGGTGTACTCCCTGCAGCGTACAAGGTGTACATGACAACACCCAGCTCGGCAGTCCCCGTCTCACGGTGTACTCCCTGCGGTGTACAAGGTGTACGCGACAACACCCAGCTTGGCAGTCCCTGTTTTACGGTGTACTCCCTGCTGTGTGCAAGGTGTACACGACAACACCCAGCTCAGCAGTCCCCGTCTCACGGTGTACTCCCTGCAGTGTACAAGGTGTACGCGACAACACCCAGCTCGGCAGTCCCCGTCTCACGGTGTACTCCCTGCTGTGTACAAGGTGTACACGACAACACCCAGCTCGGCAGTCCCTGTTTTACGGTGTACTCCCTGCGGTGTACAAGGTGTACACGACAACACACAGCTTGGCAGTCCCTGTCTCATGGTGTACTCCCTGCTGTTTACAAGGTGTACGCGACAACACCCAGCTCGGCAGTCCCCGTCTCACGGTGTACTCCCTGCGGTGTACAAGGTGTACATGACAACACCCAGCTCGGAAGTCCCCGTCTCACGGTGTACTCCCTGCGGTGTACAAGGTGTACACGACAACACCCAGCTCGGAAGTCCCCGTCTCACAGTGTACTCCCTGCTGTGTACAAGTGTGATGGAGTGGGGGGGAGTGCATGTGTGAGTCAGGCTGGATGTGTGTAAGACAAGCAGAGCAGCTCCCAGTGGCTAAGGATGACCCTGGGGCTACAACTGGCAGGTAACACCTCTGCCCTGAACAAAGAGGAGGGAGGAGCCGAGCTGGTTTTTGAATCGGGGGTGGCAGTTAGAGGCTAGGGGAAGAGGAGCTGGAAGGCAGCCAGCGGGAGGAGGGGGAAAGCTACACCCCAGAGGGGCACCCCTCGGGCTCCTCTCCCCAGGACGGGTCGGAAGGACTGTCTCTGGCTGCTGTACTGTCACTTCTGTGAGAAACTGGGCATCTGTTGCCTAATAAACCTCCTGTTGTACCTGCTGAGTGAGAGTCACTCCTGCCAGCAGACGGGGTGCAGTGCAGGGGGACCCCTGAACCCCATCACAACAAGGTGTACACGACAACACCCAGCTCGGTAGTTCCTGTCTCACAGTGTACTCCCTGCTGTGTACAAGGTGTACACAACAACACTCAGCTTGGCAGTCCCTGTCTCACGGCTTGTATTGCCACGACCTCCAGCTCAAATGACCCTGAGGTTGGCTCCCTGGGGCTGTCCTGCAGGCTGCTGAGGGGGACAGAGCAGCAAAGAATCAGACTGAGCAGGTGGGTTTGTGAAAGGCTGAGCTGCACCTCACCTCCAGTGGTGCTGCCACATCACCAGCATCACCCCTGTCTCCACTGAGCCGGCCGAGGGCTTCAGGCTCTGGGAGCACCACAGCAGAGAGGAGCTGGACAAGGTACCCGAGGAGGGGGCATTAAGTGGACTGAGCAGAGGGAGGTGTTTCATGTGCAAGGCACTGGCACTGTGGAGTCGTGGAAAATGACCCATTGCCGAGCCCGCACGGGGGGCCCAGCCGTCCTGCACAGACCTAACCTGGCACCATGAGGCAGCCAGGAGGGGAAGGTCCGGTCACTCCCACCCCCACTCCCAGGGAGACATAACCCTGTCACCTGGGGCAGCATATCCCCCCCCAGCAGAAAGCAGGGCATTCTGGCCAGTCCCACAGCCTCAGCCAGGGCTGACCTGAGTCCTGCTGCAGCCCCCTTCTGAGGGAGATGCTGCCCCCCGCCTGCTTTCTGCTTCACATCACGAGGGCCCCAGAAGCTTCCCAGAAAGATGAGCCTGGGGGTGCCTGGGCTGGGGTGGGGCACATGCGGCAGGGTAAAACGTGGAAAGAAATACCAGCTCTGGCAACCTTGGCCACGGCAGGACTAAAATTAACCCAGGAAAAGCGCTTGCCAGGCTAACTCCAGCGGCCGTGCTGAAGGGCCACTGCCAGCCCAGGATCAGAGCAGTACCTGGAGAGCCCATCTGCTGCACTGAGGCAGGGCCAGGGAAACCTAGACAGCCCTGACTGGGGTCTGTGCAGCCTGGTCTGAGACACCTCCAGTGATGGGGATCCTGCACCCCGCTCTGGAGCCTGCTCCAGAGCTCACTCAGCAGAGAGACCCTTAACATCCAGCCTAAATTTCTCTGGCCAGTTACTGCTTGTCCCACTTGCAGTGGCCACATCTGGAGACTCTGATCAGGTCCCCCTCCGCTGTTGTAACTGCCCCAACAGGCAGAATCAAACCTGGAACCTCTGGAGCTCAGTGCAGGTGTGAGCTAGAGGCCAGCGGGCGCTCGGTGAGGACTGCAGGGGAGACTCAGTCTTTCTCTGCATGAGTGGTTTAGCTGTCACTCCTTGGGACGACAAGCAGTCCTGTGGCACCTGAGAGACTAGCAGGTATTCTGGAGCATGAGCTTTCGTGGGCAAAGACCTGCTTCGTCAGATGCATGAGTGGGGGGTGGTTCAGAGGCAGGCCTGTCCTCGCCTACAGACAGACTGTCAGCCTTAAACAAATTCTTACCAGCAACTATAGATCACACCACACTAACGCTAAACCTGGAACCAATCCCTGCAACAAACCTCGCTGCCAACTCTGCTGTCATATCTACACCAGTGATATCGTCACAGGACCTAACATCAACTATACCATCAGGGGCTCCTTTACCTGCACATCTACTAATATAATACATGCCATCATGTGCCAGCAATGCCCCACTGCAATTTACATTGGCCAAACTGGACAGTCTCTACGTAAGAGAATAAATGAACAGAAATCAGACACCAGGAACGGTAATGTACAGAAACCTGTGGGAGAACACTTCAATCAGCTTACAAAGGCAGTTTCTCTGCTCTGGGTGCTAATCTCTCCCCATTAGACACTGACAAAGGCTCACATTCCCCTCACAGAACCACAGAATCCCAGGGCTGGAAGGGACCTCAGGAGGTCATCTAGTCTAGACCACTGCTTCAAGCAGGATCAACCCCCACTAAGTCATCCCAGCCAGGATTTAAAAACCTCAAGGGATGGAGAATCCACCACCTCTCTAGGCAACACATTCTAATGCTTCACCACCCGCCTGGGGAAGTAGTTTTTCCTAAAATCCAACCTACTCCTCTCCTTCTGTAACTTCAGACCATTACTCCTTGTTCTGCCATCTGACACCACTGAGAACAGTTTCTCACTCTCCTTTTTAGAGCTCCCCTTCAGGAAGCTGAAGGCTGCTATTAAATCACCTCTAAGTCTTCTCTTTTGTAAACTAAACAAGCCCAAATCCCTCAGCCTCTCCTCATAGGTCTTGTGCTCCAGACCCTTAATCATTTTTGTTGCCCTTTGCTGAACCTGCTCCAGCAAATCCACATCCTTTTTATACTGGGGGGCCCAAAACTGGACACAATATTCCAGATGTGGCCTCACCAGAGCCGAATAAAGAGGAATAACTACTTCTCTAGATCTGCTCGAAATGCGCCTCCTAATGTACCCCAGTATGCCGTTAGCCTTCTTGGCTACAAGGGCACAGTGTTTACTCATATCCAGCCTTTCATTCACCATAACCACTAGATCCCTTTCCATCGTACTGCTGCTGAGCCAGTCGGTCCCCAGACTATAACAATGCTTGGGATTCTTCCACCCCAGGTGCAGGACTCTACACTTCTCCTTATTGAATCGCACCAGATTTCTTTTGGCACAGTCCTCCAATTTATCCAGGTCCCTCTGGATTCTCTCTCTACCCTCCAATGTATCTACCTCTCCCCCTAGTTTTGTGTCATCCGCAAAGTTGCTGAGGGTGCAACCCAGTCCCTCATCCAGGTCATTAATAAAGATATTGAACAACACCAGCGCCAGAACTGAGCCTTGCGGTACTCCTCTTGAAACAGACCGCCATCCAGATATTGAGCCATTGACCACTACCCGTTGGGCCTGACCATCAAGCCAGCTTTCTATCCATCTTATAGTCCAAGGATCCAATCCATATTTCCTTAACTTATGGACAAGAATGTTGTGGGAGACTGTACCAAAAGCCTTGCTGAAGTCAAGGTATATCACATCCACTGACTTCCCCATGTCCACGAAGCTTGTCACCTCGTCATAGAAGCTGATCAGATTGGTGAGGCAGGACTTGCCCCTGGTGAGTCCGTGTTGGCTACTTTTGATCACTTTCCCCCTTCCAAGTGCTCCAGAATGGATTCCTTGAGGATTCCCTCTATTATTTTCCCAGGGATTGAGGTAAGGCTGATGAGTCTATAGTTCCCTGGATTGTCCTTCTTTCCTTTTCTAAAGATGGGCACTACATTTGCCTTCCTCCAGTCATCTGGTATCTCCCTCGATCGCCAAGAGTCTTCAAGGATAATGGCCAAAGGTTCAGCAATGACCTCTGCCAATTCCATCAGTACCCTGGGGTGCATTAAATCCAGAACCATGGACTTGTGCACATCTAGTTTTTCTAGATAGCTCAGAACTTGTTCATTCCCCACCGATGGCCGTCCTCCACCTTCCCGTACTTCATTGTCTGGGACCGTCATGTGGAAGTTGACTTTGTCCGTGAAGACTGAGGCAAAAAAAGCCTTGAGTACTTCAGCTTTTCCTCCATCATCTGTCACTAGGTTACCTCCCTCATCCAGTAACGGCCCCACACCCTCCCTGATAACCCGTTTATTGTTCACATGCCTGTAGAAACCCTTCTTGTTACTCTTCACATCCCTTGCCAGCTGCAGTTCCCCTGTCTGATCTAACTTGTTTTTTCCTCCTTTGATTAGTACTGTTGATACTGGGCTATTTTCACCTTGCTGAATAGACCTTGTCAGCTCTGGCCTCCCTCTTACTGGGACCTCACTCTTTAAATACCCCTCTGAACCCCCCTGCCACTCATGCATCTGATGAAGCGGGTCTTTGCCCACGAAAGCTTATGCTCCAAAATATCTGTTAGTCTATAAGGTGCCACAGGACTGCTTGTTGTCCTCGAAGATACAGACTAACACGGCTCTCTCATACTCCTTGAGATGGCGAACCACACTCAGCAGGTGTGTGGGTTTAATTGCCTTTTCTTGATACTTGAGCCCGGCCAGTTTTTTAGCTTTTTTGTCACTGGCCAGCTTTTCTAAACCTTTTATTGCTGGCTTCTGAACTCTCTACTTTGTCTGCATCGTTCCTATGGGGCAGCTCCCAGAAACAGGCTCAGGACTCCAGCAGAGGCCTCAACAGTGTTGAGAAAGCAGGGCCGTGACCTCCCTTGTCTTACACCCAACACCCCGTTAATATGCCCTTGACTGGGATCAGCCTTTTTCACAACTGTGTCACATCCTTGCCTCATTCAATCTGTGATTGACAACAACCCCCGGATCTCTTTCAGCAGAACTGCCACCCGGCCAGTTATTCCCTTGCTGCAGCTGTGTTTGCTTTTTCCTTCCCGCAGGAAATACTTTGCATTTCTCTTTAGTGAATTTCACCTTGAAGCTGGACAAATTCTCCAATTTGTGAAGGTCATTGTGAATTCTAATCTTGTCCTCCACAGTGCTTGCAACCCGTCCCAACACAGTGTCCCGGGGACATTTTATAAGCACTCTCTTCTCTCCATTAGCCAAGTCATCCATGAGAACTTTGATGACTATGAACACCAGGACTAAGGCCTGCAGAACTCGCCAAGACACCCTCCTGGCTTGACAGCAAAGCACAGACAAGAACTCTGGGGATGCTCTTTCCAACGGTTGTGCACTCACATTAGAGACATTTCATCTCAGACCCATTTCTCTCACTTACTTATGAGAACGTCATGATGGACTTTGTCAAAGGTCTCACTAAAACTGAGACGTATCACGTCTATGGCTCCCCTCTATCCACTAGGCCAGTAACCCTGTCAAATAAGGAAGGAAATTAGGCTGGTCTGGCATGATTTGCTCTTGACAAACCCCTGCTGGCTAGTCCTTGTAATCCTGCTGCTTCCTGGGTGTGGAAAAAAGGCTTGTTTAATAATTTGTTCCAGTATCTTGCTTGGGATCGAATTAGACTGACTGGTCTATAAGTCCCAGGTCCTCCTTGTCCATTCTTTCACAGAGAGGTAATTGCCCTTGTCCAGGCACCTGAGATCTCACTGCTCTGCCAGGAATTCTCACAGATCACTGCTAACAATTCCAAGCGTGCTTCAGCTAGTTCCATAAATATCCCAGGATGAATCCCATCAGGCCCTGCTGACTGAATATCTTGGCTCAATGTGCTTTAACCTGTTCGGGCTTGTGCTCTTCCCTCTTGTTCATATGACTTGAGCTGAGCATCAGGTCACTATAAAGGTTTCTTGATTCCATCAGACATCATCTCTCCCTCCCTAACAAGTGGGTGACCAACACTTTGTCTTTGTCTCGCTCCCAACATTATTTAAAGAACCTTATCTTACTGCCATTTGCATCTGGGCATGGGTCTACAGCCCCCAGCTGGCGGGTGAGCCCCAGGCAGTCATCCTACCTAGTGTTTGCAGGAGGAGGGGCAGGGGAACCCAGGTCAACTGGGTTCTGACCCAGGCTCCTCTGAACCCCCCATCCCAGCCTCGTTCACCCTGAAATACCTCAAGTCATCCTCCCTGGCCTCTTCCTGTCCCCCTTTCCTGCAGCGAGCAGCAGCTTTTCCACGCACGTGCTCTCTCCACAGGCTGCCTACCCAGCCTTCCCTTCCCTACTTCGGACACCGAAGTATCCTCTTCCTCCAGCGTTCACAGAGCAAGTCCTTCCTCCTGCCCTGTGGGCGCCAGCTGCGCTCCCTTTTCAATCACCTTCCAGCTGGAGCGTGCTCAGGAAGGGCAGAGGGTGGAGAACTGCTCTTTAACCTTTTGCGGCATAGTGAGGGACCCTGGTAGTTGGCGTAATGGACGGTTCGAATGGGAGAGGCAGACCCCACAGAGAAGGGGTAGATGATACAGGAGACTGGCGCAGAGCCGGTCTCCAGAAATGAAGCCGCTCCGCCCTGGACAGGGAGAGATGGAAGGGAATAGTGAGGGCAGCATTGGACACCAACAGGCGCTGAGCCCATGGCTGTTGGTGCTGATGTGCAGTGAGGAGTTTGCATACACCATCCCATTGCCCCATGCGAGGTCTCACTCGTGTGGTGTCTCACCCTCTGATTGCGCCGCTGCCGTTTTGTACTCCTCCTTCGGAATTCGTGGGATTCCCCCAGAGGCTCCCTGGAGAAAGCCAGCGCCATGGCCGAAATGTCCCCCGCCCCCAGGAGAGCATCGTGCACATGACGGTTCTTGCCACAGTGACATGCTGAAGTCATTTGCCCTGTCCCTCGGCTCTGCTCTGCGCGTGCAGGCTGTCTGGGTCTGGGATGCTGCACAGAACACTCGGGGTGCTGCCCACGTCGCCGATCCTGCCGTCTGGGGAGGAGCCAAAACTGCACTCAAGGCGACAGCAGTTTGAAAGGGCCAGGCCTGTTCTCTTGAGACCCCTTATGCTCAAGTGGTCCCACAGCACATCACACACAGCTGCCCCCTGCAGCCCATCTCCGGGGGCATCAGCAGGCAGACCACAGGTGCCCGTGACTTGTGTGTGCTCTAGATGATGGTGTGAAGTTGTTCTGGTGAACATTGCAGTACCGTGGGATGCTGCTACATCGCTGTGTGCCTCCTGCGCACTGGCAGGGCCTGTGGCACATGCACACACCACGGACGATGGGGCCAGCACTGTGACTGACAAGTCAATAGCTATGCTAAGGGTCATAGAATCATGAATCACAGAATCCCAGGGCTGGAAGGGACCTCAGGAGTCATCTAGTCCAGCCCCCTGCTTGAAGCAGGATCAACCCCCATTAAGTCACCCCAGCCAGGACCTTGTCCAGCCAGGACTTAAAAACCTCTAGGGATGGAGAATCCACCACCTCTCTAGGCAACACATTGCAATGCTTCACCACCCTCCTGGTGAAGTAGTTTTTCCTAACATCCAACCTACACCTCTCCCATTTCAACTTCAGACCATTGCTCCTTGTTCTGCCATCTGACACCACTGAGAACAGTTTCTCACCCTCCTTTTTAGAGCTCCCCTTCAGGAAGTTGAAGGCTGCTATTAAATCACTTCTAAGTCTTCTCTTCTGTAAACTGAACAAGCCCAAATCCCTCAGCCTCTCCTCATAGGTCTTGTGCTCCAGACCCTTAATCATTTCTGTTGCCTTCTGCTGAACCTGCTCCAGCACATCCACATCCTTTTAATACTGGGGGGCCCAAAACTGGACACAATAATCAAGATGTGGCCTCACCAGTGCCGAATAAAGAGGAATAACTACTTCTCTAGATCTGCTTGAAATGCTCCTCATAATGCACCCCAGTATGCTGTTAGCCTTCTTGGCTACAAGGGCACACTGTTTACTCATATCCAGCCTTTCATCCACCATAACCCCTAGGTCACTTTCCATCATACTGCTGCTGAGCCAGTCGGTCCCCAGACTATAACAATGATTGGGATTCTTCCGCCCCAGGTGCAGGACTCTGCACTCCTCCTTATTGAACCGCATCAGATTTCTTTTGGCCCAGTCCTCCAATTTATCCAGGTCCCTCTGGATTCTCTCTCTACCCTCCAACGTATCTACCCCTCCCCCTAGTTTTGTGTCATCCGCGAACTTGCTGAGGGTGCAACCCAGTCCCTCATCCAGGTCATTAATAAAGATGTTGAATAACACCAGCCCCAGAACCCAGCCTTGCGGCACTCCGCTTGAAACAGACCGCCATCCGGATATTGAGCCATTGACCACTACCCATTGGGCCCGACCATCAACCCAGCTTTCTATCCATCTTATAGTCCAAGGATCCAATCCATATTTCCTTAATTTATGGACAAGAATGTTGTTGAGACTGTATCAAAAGCCTTGCTGAAGTCAAGGTATATCACATCCACTGACTTCCCCATGTCCACAAAGCTTGTTACCTCATCATAGAAGCTAATCAGATTGGTCAGGCAGGACTTGCCCTTGGTGGATCCATGTTGGCTACTTTTGATCACTTTTCCCTCTTCCAAGTGCTCCAAAACAGATTCCTTGAGGATTCCCTCCATTATTTTCCCAGGGATTGAGGTAAGGCTGATGGGTCTATAGTTCCCTGGATTGTCCTCCTTTCCTTTTTTAAAGATGGGCACTGCGTTTTCCTGTTTCCAGTCATCCGGTATCTCCCCTGATCTCCAAGAATCTTCAAGGATAATGGCCAAAGGTTCAGCAATGACCTCTGCCAATTCCCTCAGTACCCTGGGGTGCATTAAATCCAGACCCACGGACTTGTGCACATCTAGTTTTTCTAGATAGTTCAGAACTTGTTCTTTCCCCACAGATGACTTCCCTCCACCTTCCCATACTGCATTGTCTAGGCCTGTTGTGTGGGAGTTGACTTTGTCCGTGAAGACTGAGGCAAAAAAAGCCTTGAGTACTTCAGCTTTTCCTCCATCATCTTTCACTAGGTTACCTCCCTTATCCAGTAATGGCCCCACACCCTCCCTGATAACCCGTTTATTGTTCACATGCCTGTAGAAACCCTTCTTGCTACTCTTCACATCCCTTGCCAGCCGCAGTTGCAATTGTGCTTTCGCTTTCCTGATTACTGCCCGGCATTCTCCAGCCGTTATGTTTATACTCCTCCTTAGTCAACTGTCCCCGTTTCCATTTCTTGTATGCATTCTTTTGGAGTTTTAGCTAAGGATTTCCCTGTTAAACCAAGCTAGTTGCCTACCATGTTTGCATTTCTTACTATGCAGCAGGAAGGTTTGTTCCTGTGCCTGCAGTAAGACTTCTTAAAAATACTGCCAGTTCTCTTCAACTCTTTTCCCTTCATCTTCATTTCCCAAGGGATCCTGCTCATCCGTTCTCTCAGGGAGTCGAAGTCTGCTCTCCTAAAATCAAGGGTCTGTATGTTACCGCTCACCTTTCTTCCTTTTGTCTGGATCTTGAAATCTACGATCTCATGGTCGCTGCAGCCCAGGTTCCCTCCCACTTCTATTTCTTCTACTGGTTCTTCCCTGTTTGTAAGCAGCAGGTCACATTGCACATGGCCCCTGGTTGGTTCCTTCAGCGCTTGTACCAAGAAGTTATCCCCAACATTCTCCAAAAACTTCCTGGATTGTCTGTGTGCTGATGCATGGGTCTCCCAACAAATGTCCGGATGACTGAAGTCTCCCATGAGAACCAGGGCCTGTGATTTGGAAGCCTGACTTAGCTGTCTGAAGAAATCCCCATCTACCTCATCTCCCTGATCTGGGGGTCTATAACAGACACCAACTACAACATCACCTCTGTTACTTCCACCTCTGAGCTTAACCCAAAGACACTCAACTGGATTTTCTCCCTCCTCATACTGGAACTCAGAGCAATCATACTGCTCCCTGACACAGAGCGCAACTCCTCCTCCTCTTCTCCCGTCTGTCCTTCCTAAACAGTTTATAACCTTCCATGACCGTGCTCCGGTTATGCAAATCGTCCCACCAAGTCTCCGTTATTCCAACCACCTCCTACGTCTCTGACTGTGCCAGGGCCTCTAATTCTTCCTGTTTGTTCCCCAGGCTTCTGGCATTAGCGTACAAGCATCTTGGAGAAGGGGTCGATTGGCCCATGTTATCCTCTTCACCCAGGAAACCCACTTGATTGTTCCCTCCTCCTTCCCCACTTACCTCAGGGCTCGTGTCACCTTCCCCTGACGAACCTAGTTTAAAGCCCTCCTCACTAGGTTTGCAAGCCTGCCTGCAAAGATGCTCTTTCCTCTCTTTGTCAGGTGGATCCCGTCTCTTTCCAGCAATCCCTGTTCCCGAAAGAGAATCCCATGGTCAAAGAAACCGACTCCTTCCCTGCTACACCACCTACACAACCACGTTTACCTCTGTGATTCAACGATTCCTACGCGGACCCCTTCCTTCCACAGGCAGGACAGACGAGAACACCACTTGTGCACCGCATTCCTTGATCTTCCTTCCTAGGGTTACGTAATCCGCTGTGATCTTGTCAAAGGTGCTCTTGGCTGTATCACTGATTCCTACATGGAGAAGTAGGAAGGGGCAATAGGTTGTCTGATGCTGGGCGAAGCCATTTCCTCCAGCTTGTCCGTCGGGAGCAGGGTTTGGAGACGGGAGAATGACTAGCAGCAGAATGAGGAGCCAGGTGTTCACAAGGGGACAGAGCAGCTGAAGTGGAAGGTTCAGAGACAGACCCAAACGGCAGTGTCAGCAGTGGGAGACGAGATGAGAACACTTTCCAAGCAGGTGCTGCAGGACTAACCCTGGCCAAAGCAAGCAAGCTGGTGCAGCAGGAGAGGGGCAGGCACCAGGCCTGAGGAGACCTGCTACGTGTGGCAGGACAGAGGAGGCCCAATGGCTGCTCAGGTGCGCGGAGGAATGGGGCAGCCTTGTTACTGCTGCGGAGGTCTGTGTGTTTCTCGGGTGACTAAATGAAGTGCTTGTGGCTCTCATGCTGCTGGTGCAGCCCTCTCACTGGCCCCTACCCCGGGCTTCAGTTCAGCAGCTTGGGCCACGTGGTCCCTCTCGGCACTGCTCCTGGGCTTGGTGCTGGGAAGGAGCCTGCCTGTGGGTGAGGGCCCCCAGCAATGGAATCACAGGGCCCTGCAGCCAGCTGCTGGGTCCCTGGGTCTGGTGACCCCAAGACTGGCCCTGGCCCACGGGCTGCTGACTGTGCTGAGCACTCAGCCACCAGCTCTGGATTTCTGGCCAAACACAGAGCGCTTCGGAGCTCCTGAGGGAGGCTCCCACCTCACTGCAGCGAGTCTCTGTGGGGGGCTGCACGCACCAGAATCAGGGGCCTCCACCCCCGAGAAGAGACGGGACGGCTTGTCGCTTGCCCATGAGCCCCACGAGTGCCTGGGGACGCACACTGCACACACCAGCTCTGCCCGCCTGGCACAGTGCCAGGGCAGCCTTGGCACTGCCACATCTTTCACTGGAAGATCCCTGGAGCTCTGGCTGCTGCCGGACGGCTGCCCTGGAACTGAGCCAACTTACCTGTTGGCTAAAGCATCTTCCAGGCTGTGGGAGCCTCCACTGCCACCCTGGGGCGTTGCTCCCAGGGTGTCTCTCCAGGGAGGCACTTCAGCACAGCACGAACCGCCATGGGGACAAGATGCACTGACGGGGCTGGCAGGTGTTTTCTGCAGCCTCAACCCCATCCTGGTGGAGCTCTGCTACCTTTCACCTCGCTTTCCACGTTCCTGGTCACACACGGCCCCCACACGGGGCAGGACCAGCTCGCTCTCAGCAGCCGCACCAGATGAGGGTGACACCCACTCAGCCTTTGCGCCCTGAAGGGAACTGGGGGTGCCTACCCTGCCTGCAGAGGTCACGTTGGGAGCCAGGCTGAGTGCCTGGGCACTAAGGCCCTAGCCCCTTTCAGAGGCTCTGCTTGCCCAGATACAGGCCCAGGCCACCAGCCTTCTCCCCAGATGTCCCAACGTCTGCCTCAATGACGGCACGGCAGGAAGAAGGTGGCTACCGGCAGCGCTGGAGGCGGCCTGGGAGGGATGGGAGAACGAACGGGGTTGCCTGAGCCCCAGGGCCGCGAAGAAGCCAAGACGGCCCCACGAGATCTGCACCACGAGCGAGAAAGAGCAGCTGGGACGCAGGCCTGGCTTGTGGGCATCAGGGGAGGGGCGCTCGCTGGGGAGGAGCTCGCCCCGTGATGCAGCAGCAGGGACAGGCCATGGGCTCTGGGAGAGCAGGACAGTGCCAGGCCCTCAGACCCACAGGTCATCTGCCCGGTGGCCCAGATGTCTTGGTAGCAGAAAGGACCTAGTGACCCCGGGAGCAGCCACAGGAGAGGCCGGGTGGGTGAAACTCCGTGGACACAGTGGGGCCAGGCCCAGCCAGGTGCTCCTGGCAGTGCAGGCGGGCGGCAGGGGAGTGAACACAGGCAGTCCCTGGCCCTGGGAGAGGCCATCCCAGTGGGGGTCCCTGGGGCTGGGTGGAGGATGGGCCTGACCAAGGAAGCAGAGTGGGGCTGAGGAGGCCAGAGGGAACATTGCACCCTCCCAAGCTCAGTAGGGGGAGGCCGGGCTGGAAGCTGGGGGCAGGGACCACGGCCTGGGCAATGCTGGTGCTGGGGGTCTGGGGCGGGGAGAGGCAGGAGCTGCCCTGACAGTGCTGAGACCCCAGAGCACCAGGCTCCCTCAGGCTTGTTGCTGAGCTCCAGGGCAGGGGGCTGGGCAAGCAGAGCTCGGCCTGGCCGTAAGTTTGGGTTTTTTGCTGGAGCGAGAGAAAATCGGCTTGGGCAGGGACGGCAGCCAAGGCCTCCTCGGCGCCGAACCAGCAGCTGTCCCACTTCCTCGGGTTTATGGTGTTTGTCTCTGGGGCCAACAGAGCCTGCAGCTTCCTGCCCTGCAGCTGCACACCGGCGGCAGCCGGGGGACGCAGGTTTTACAGCCCCTCCTGGGTCCTGCGAGGGCAGCCTGTGTCCATGGGCAGCTGCTGGCCAGCATTCTCCTGGCGGTCTGCTGCGGCACGTCTCTGGTGCGGCCTGCGCCTTTCCCGGCTGCATCGCCCTGCTGCTCCAGTGCTGGGCCGGCCCGCCACGGCCCCGGGGGCACAGGGGGGCAGGGCACTGGGGGAGAGGTGGACAATGGGCAGGACGGGGTGTGAGAAGGGTCTCACCCCCACCCCCGGCACAGGGGCTCTGCTGGGGGTTGGGATGGGGGGGCAGGGAGGGCTGTTGCCACTCCACACAGCTGCCCAGAGCATCACAAAGAACCTGGGGTAATTCGGTGTCCCGTATTTTCTCCCTCCGGTTGCCTGCAATCTTCTACCTGCTCCAACGTCAAACGCCTCCACCCTCTCCCTGTCTGGCATTTCCCCACGATGCCCTCCTCAGGGCTGTCCCGCCACTCCCTGGGGCTCTCCCGCCACTCCTTCGGGGCTCTCCTTGTTCCCTCTCAAATGCTGCAACATTCTTTGTGAAGCTTTTCCCCAGTGCAGGATGGCGTCACTCTCCTCCGCTGTAGCAAACCGACCTCCGCGCCATGTCTCCCCATGCTGCACCACTGGCTTTGCCCCAGGTTGCTCTTTGGCCCCTGCTGTGCTGCTCCTGACCCCAGAGGCTTTTCCAAGGGCCACTGCCTTACAAAGAAGGTAGCTGGGCCCCAGACCAGGCAGCTGCTCTTTGCTCCAGTCTGATGCCCAGGGTCACCAGGGGAAGAAAGACCTGATCTGTCCCACAGAACCAACCCCCACTGAGCACAGCCTGTGACTCAGGAGTGCGGCAGGCGGAGCTGGGGATGAGTGAAACTTTCAGCCCCTGCCCCTCCAAGCAGGTTCCTGCTCCGTAAGGGCCCAGAGCTTCATTCCAGCCACCCAGCCAGCCCTGCAGCATCAGCACCAGGAGCCTTTCGCCCTGCCCGTGGGGATCCAGAGTGCAGGCCAGCGACCCACCCACTGGCTCTTGTGTCTTAGTTAGTTGTTTTCTGCTGCCACACTGGACTGGCCGCACCCTCTTGGCCCTCAGATAGTGTCCCTGCCTCCCACAGCACTGGGAGCCCAGGAAAGAACTCACACAACCTCCTTTGTGGCCAGAAGGCTGTTGGCAGCCTTTAATTTCCTGCAGGCCTGTGCATACTGAGTCGTGTTATCTGCACCAGTGGGGTGGTGCCATTGTGATACATCCCTCTCTTTCTCGGCAGTCACTCAATAACGAGTAGTAACAGAGAGGGAGCTGTGCTAGTCTATACGCTATCAAAACAAAAAGCAGTCAAGTAGCACTTTAAAGACTAGCAAAATAGTTTATTAGGTGATGAGCTTTCGCGGGACAGACCCATGGTCTGGTTGTGGTCTGAAGAAGGGGGTCTGTCCCGCGAAAGCTCATCACCTAATAAACTATTTTGCTAGTCTTTAAAGTGCTACTTGACAGCTCTTTGTTTTGATAACGAGTAGGACATCCCTCCATCACTCTTCTATTTGTGAGTCCGACGATGGCTGACCAGCCTGATTCTGGAGCCGCAGCTGTTACCACAGAAGGGGCAGGCACTGGTAGCTGGTGCAGGGGGTGCAGGGCAGTTTTTAACTGCTCTTTTCTTCTTCTCCACCTCTCCTCGCCTGCGCTGCCATGGGACCTCTCAAACTGTGCCCCCCCCACAGACTAGTGCTCTCCGCTGGGGATGGCCCTAGGCAAGATTCTCTCAAGTGCTGACCCCGATGCTGCACTTTTTCATGAGTGTCTCCAGCACGTCCCTACAACACTTTCTCTGGCCCCCAGGGCTTGTCTGTCCTCCTCCACCTTGGAAACCAGAATCTGTTCTGGGAGGCGCTCACCAGCCACCCCAACCACCTGACCAGTCCCACACAGGTGTTGGTGAAACAAAATGGCTCCAATGCTGGTCGTGTTCGACTCTTCCAGGGCGCTGGTGTTTGCGCACCTGGCCTCCCAACGGATATTGGGGATCCTCCGGGGGCAATGTTGATGATATTGTTCAAGTGCCTTCAGGTGACCCTGGTATGTTGTCCAGGTTTCACATGCGTATAGTTATGTTACGTTACGGTCCCTTTTCATCTCCAGAGACGGTGGTTAGCAGCAGTGAGGATCTACGGGCAGTGTCTGAGCCTGCAGCTTCTCTCACGGCTTATCCGTCCAATACTGGATTTGCTCGGCGACTGCAGTAACCACATGTCAGTCTGTCTCTGAATTCTGGAGTCTGCGAGTTTTTCCTTCTAAGATGAAGCTCTTTTGCGTGGCTGGCACATCTACTCTAGAAAGGGTGACATGCCGTCACAGCAGTCATCGCCAGGTATTTCAATCTGATGATGTACATTCCCAGGAGTCTGGATCAATGTTGAATTTTTTCATGGCGTTTTTGCATGTATCATCTTTGAATCTTAGCTTTGGTCTGCCTCTTGCTCTCAACTCACATGACATTTCACTGAAGAGGATTTATTTGGGAAGACATTCGTCACCCATACTTCTCACATGACCAAGCCATCGTAGTTTTCTGCTGTTGAGGATTGCTGTGAGGCTGGGTATGCCAGATCTTGGCAGGACATCTGCTTTTGAAACTTTATCTTGCCAGTTAATATTCATAATTCTGTGGCGGCAGTGAAAACGGAAGCCATTAAATTTTTTCTCCTGGTTCGAGTAGGTGGTCCACAACTCAGAACCATACAGCAGGATACTCAGCACGCAGCTTGGTAGATTAGTATCTTTGTTTTCACTGTCAGCTTAGGATTGTTCCATGCTCCCTTCGTAAGTCTGCCAGAAATGATAGCTGCCTTCCCGATTCTGATGGTCAGTTCTTCGTCCACAGATAGGTTTGTGGAGACAGTAGACACAAGGTAACAGATTTGTTGAACCACATCTAGTGGCTGTTATCCAGAATGAAAATGCGTATAGTAGCGTTGGCACAACCACTGCACGCTATACAAGGAGCTTTGTCTCGGTATAGATGTCCCAGTTCTCAAAGACCCTTCGTCTCAGGCGGGGAAAAGCAGAGCTTGCACCACTCAGACGATGCTGGATTTCCGCATCAATGTTGACTTTAGCAGAAAGATGACTTCCAAAGTATGAGAGGTGTTCCACATTTTCCAGCAGTTCTCCACTGACTTCAGTGGAAGGTGCATTAGATTGTCCCATCAGTGAAGGTTGCTGGAGCACCTTGGTCTTTTTGATGTGCAGCGTGAGGCTGAGACTCTCATATGCTTCAGCGAAGGCACTTGAGATGGGCTGAAGGGCTGTGGGAGAAAGAGCAGCAACACCATTGCCATCCATGTCCTGCAGCACCATGATCGAGGTTGTGGAGGTTTGGCTTTTAGCTTTCAGTCTCCTGAGGTTGGAAAGCTTCACATTCATTCCATAGACAATCTTCACCCCATCTGGACGCTTGCCAGCAATGAGGAGAAGGGTCATGGGATGAAGATGCAGAGCAGTGATGGGGCAATGATGCAGCCTTGCTTGACTTCCATTTTGACCTCAAAGGGGTCCCTTTGGGATCCGTTGTTGGTCAATACTGTGGCAGTCAAGTTGTCATGAAGCAGATTTAAAATACTAATGAATTTTTTGGGGCAGCTGATCTTGACAGGATGGTCCACAGGGCGCTACGACTGACTGAGTTGGAAGCTTTGGTCAGGTTGACGAAAGTCATGTGTAACGCTTGGCTTTGACACAGCACCTAGATATTGGAGCACATAAAAAACTCCTGTGGCAGAGCTGGGACCAAGGGGTTTGGTGTTTGCCAGCAGCTCAGAGTGAGGACACAAGCTCGGGGTGTGATGTGGGATCTAGCTTCGGGTGAGGGTGAGGAATGGGGCTGAAGGGTTTGAGAGGTGGATTCAGGAATCTGGTGAAGTGGGCCACTATCTAATGAATAAATGTGTTAGTCTTTCAGGTGCTACAGGACTGCTTGTTTTTTGAGGAGAAAAGGAAAGCCTTCAAAAGGCCTCTGAGAAGGGTTCCCACAAGCAGACACAAAATAAGGCTTCAAAATTAACTGTGTCGACCCAAGGCCAGAAAGTGGGTTTCTTTGTAGACAGTGCAAGGGTACCTTTGCTCAGTGAGCAGCTGCAGCTGCAGCCACAAGGTAACATGAAAGGAGGAGGTGTAAGGAACGAAAATACCGAGAAGAGAATAATGAGGACAATGTTACCTTTGTGGCAAGATACCTCTGTGTCCTGCCAGTGCCCCACACCGCTCCATTTGCCTGGAGAGGTATAGACTGCCCCCATCTGTCCGGGCCAGCTGGTCAGTCTCTTTCCCCCTAGCTCTGGTCAGGGCTGGCAACTCAGGCACACTTCCTTGGAGCTACTCCCTCCCCTCCCGCTGCCTTTTGCCAATAGTCCATCTCCTTGTCTGTCTCCTCTCTTCTCCCCTGCTTCCCCACCTCCCAACGCCCTGCCTGTCTTCTCCCCTGCTTCCCCACCTCCCAAGGCCCTGCCTCTCTTCTCCCCTGCTTCCCCACTTCCCAACGCCCTGCCTCTCTTCTCCCCTGCTTCCCCACTTCCCAACGCCTTGCCTCTCTTCTCCCCTGCTTCCCCACCTCCCAACGCCCTGCCTGTCTTCTCCCCTGCTTCCCCACCTCCCAAGGCCCTGCCTCTCTTCTCCCCTGCTTCCCCACTTCCCAACGCCCTGCCTCTCTTCTCCCCTGCTTCCCCACCTCCCAACGCCCTGCCTCTCTTCTCCCCTGCTTCCCCACCTCCCAACGCCCTGCCTCTCTTCTCCCGCTTCCCCACCTCCCAACGCCCTGCCTCTCTTCTCCCGCTTCCCCACCTCCCAACGCCCTGCCTCTCTTCTCCCCTGCTTCCCCACCTCCCAACGCCCTGCCTCTCTTCTCCCCTGCTTCCCCACCTCCCAACGCCCTGCCTCTCTTCTCCCGCTTCCCCACCTCCCAACGCCCTGCCTCTCTTCTCCCCTGCTTCCCCACCTCCCAACGCCCTGCCTCTCTTCTCCCCTGCTTCCCCACTTCCCAACACCCTGCCTCTCTTCTCCCCTGCTTCCCCACCTCCCAACGCCCTGCCTCTCTTCTCCCCTGCTTCCCCACTTCCCAACGCCCTGCCTCTCTTCTCCCCTGCTTCCCCACCTCCCAACGCCCTGCCTCTCTTCTCCCCTGCTTCCCCACCTCCCAACGCCCTGCCTCTCTTCTCCCCTGCTTCCCCACTTCCCAACGCCCTGCCTCTCTGCTCCTGCTTCCCCACCTCCCAACGCCCTGCCTCTCTTCTCCCCTGCTTCCCCACCTCCCAACGACCTGCCTCTCTTCTCCCCTGCTTCCCCACCTCCCAACGACCTGCCTCTCTTCTCCCCTGCTTCTCCACCTCCCAATGCCCTGCCTCTCTGCTCCTGCTTCCCCACCTCCCAACGCCCTGCCTCTCTTCTCCCCTGCTTCCCTACCTCCCCCACCTCCCAATGCCCTGCCTCTCTTCTCCCCTGCTTCCCCACCTCCCAACGCCCTGCCTCTCTTCTCCCCTGCTTCCCCACCTCCCAACGCCCTGCCTCTCTTCTCCCCTGCTTCCCCACCTCCCAATGCCCTGCCTCTCTTCTCCCCTGCTTCCCCGCCTCTCTTCTCCTGCTTCCCTGCCTCTCTTCTCCCCTGCTTTCCCACTTCCCAATGCCCCGCCTCTCTTCTCCTGTGCTTCCCCACCTGCCCACACCCTGCCTCTCTTCTCCCCTGCTTCCCCACCTCCCAACGCCCTGCCTCTCTTCTCCCGCTTCCCCACCTCCCAACACCCCGCCTCTCTTCTCCCCTGCTTCCCCACCTCCCAACGCCCTGTCTCTCTTCTCCCCTGCTTTCCCACTTCCCAACACCCCGCCTCTCTTCTCCCCTGCTTCCCCACCTCCCCCAGCTCCCAACGCCCTGCCTCTCTTCTCCCCTGCTTCCCCGCCTCTCTTCTCCTGCTTCCCTGCCTCTCTTCTCCCCTGCTTCCCCACCTCCCAATGCCCTGCCTCTCTTTTCCCCTGCTTCTCCACCTCCCAACGCCCTGCCTCTCTTCTCCCCTGCTTCCCCACCTCCCAAGGCCCTGCCTCTCTTCTCCCCTGCTTCCCCACTTCCCAACGCCCTGCCTCTCTTCTCCCCTGCTTCCCCACCTCCCAACGCCCTGCCTCTCTTCTCCCCTGCTTCCCCACCTCCCAACGCCCTGTGTGATGGAGTGGGGGGGTGGTGCATATGTGAGTCAGGCTGGATGTCCGAGGCAAGCAGCAGCTCCCAGTGGCTAAGGATGACCCTGGGGCTACAACTGGCAGATAACACCTCTGCCTGAACAAAGAGCAGGGAGGAGCTGAGCTGGGTTTTGAATCGGGGGCGGCAGTTAGAGGCTGGGGAAGGGAGAGCTGGAAGGCAGCCAGCCTGAGGAGGGGGAAAGCTACACCCCAGAGGGGCACCCCTCGGGGTCTTCCCCCCAGGACAGGTTGGAAGGACTGTCTCGGGATGCTATGCTGTTGCTTCTGTGAGAAACTGGGCATCTGTTGCCTAATAAACCTGCTGTTGTACCTGCTGAGTGAGAGTCACTCCTGCCAGCGGACGGGGTGCAGTGCAGGGGGACCCCTGAACCCCATCACACTGGTGTCAGAAGTGGGATGCACTGCACCCACGGATGAGCTCCCAGCAGTGGCTGACTGAGCACCAGAGAAGGAACGAGTCTCACAAGAGTCAGAGGGGGAACAGAGCCATTCCTGCAGCTGCTGATGGTGAGTGGATACCCCGGGAAACAGCGGGGAGATGGATTATACCCGACTCCTGAAGGCAGAGCTAGCGGGGCTGTGCAGAGAGAGGGGCCTGACCGTGGGGAAGGCGACCAAGGCCCAGCTGATTGCACAGCTGGAAGAGAATGACCGATCCGGGGGGGCAGAGCCTGTCCCGGCAGAAAGTGGCCGGTCAGCCTCGGGAAGCATTTCGGATTCTCCGACAGGAGCAGGGGCTCGACGCCGTCCGACAGACGCGGTGCCCACCAGGTCGCGCTCAGCTAGCGGTGGTCCATCGCGGGCAGAGTCCCCCGCCGCAGAGCTGAGACGGCTGGAACTCGAGGTGAAATTAAAGGAACTGGAGCACCAGGAACGGGAAAGAGAGCGTGAGCATGAGCGCCAGGAACGGGAAAGAGAGCGTGAGCACGAGCGCCAGCTACAAGAGAGACAGCGGGAGGAGAGAGAGCGAGAGCGGGAGCATGAGCGAACCATGGCAGAGGCGAGACGCCAAGAGGCCCCAGCTGCGGTAAGCGGGGAGAGGGCCAGACGGCTCGGGGTGGCCAGTCACTTGGAGACGCGTGTGCTGGCCCAGTGTCAGGACACAGGGGACATGGACGAGTTCCTTACCGCCTTCGAGCGAGCCTGTGAGTTGCATGAGGTTCCCCCAGATGAGTGGCTCCGGCACCTCACCCCCTTGCTGGGCCGGAAGGGCGCAGCGGTGCTCAGCCAGCTGGTGGGGCTGCAGCCTGGGGACTATGAACGGTTCAAACAGGCCCTGCTGCATAAGTTCGGGCTGACTCCGGAGATGTACAAAAAGAAGTTCCAGGAGGCGCAGAAGAGGCCAGAGGAAACCCACGTAGATACAACCGCCCGCCTGAAGCAATACTACCAGAAGTGGGCATTCGGAATGGGAGTCCAGTCCGTAGAGGACCTGATCGAGCTGGCGGTCGTGGAGCGATTCTACGAGATGTGCGCACCTGACCTGAGGGTGTGGCTCGTGGACCGGAAGCCAGGGGACTCACATGATGCAGGGAAACTGGCAGATGACTTCACAAACAGCCGGGCCAGGTTTGAAAGTGAGCCCCACAAAGAGAGGGAGTCTCGGAGAGAGAGGGAGTCCCGGAGGGAGAGGGAGTCCTGGAGAAACCGAGAATCTCAGAGAGACCGGTCCCTAACTGTACGACAGAGGGGACCACCTCTTGGGCAAGCCCAGGAAAGAGGGGCCAGCCACCCACCCCCCAGAGAGCCAAACAGAGCCCGGACAGAGCAGCCGGCCCGAGGGACACAACCAGACCCAGGCTGTTACCGCTGTGGGCGAAAGGGGCATAGAGCAGCCCAGTGCCCCAGGCTCCCAGACAGGTTGAGCAGGCCGGGGGGTCATGGAGTCAACTGGGTGGGGTCCCAGAAGTCAGAGGGGCTGGCGGCCAAGGCGGGTGGTGCTGACAATGGGAACTCGGATTGGGCCGAATCCGCCCCACAGACCAGCTCCTCAGGGGGACCAAATGCTCAGAGGCCAGTTTACAGAGTGGGGGCAGCGCTACCTCTGTGGAGCAAGTGTCTCAAACACCTCGAGGTAGACGGGAAAAAGGTCACGGGGTTCTGGGACACAGGCGCTGACGTGACACTGGCCCGACCCGGGGTGGTGGCACCGGGCTGCATGACACCCGATTCCCACCTGACGATAACAGGAATTGATGGGACCCCTTTCAAGGTGCCCATGGCGAGGGTGCACCTGAAATGGGGGAAGAAGGAAGGCCCCAAGGAAGTGGGCGTGCACAGCCATTTGCCGGCAGATGTACTGATGGGGGCTGACCTGGAGAACTGGCAAGGTGAACGCCCTCGTGCCCTGGTCCTGACCCGTAGCCAAAGAAAACGAGGGGTGCGCTCCCCAGATTCAGGGGTACAGGCCCAGCCAAAGCCACAGGGGCCAACCCTGAGAGAAAGGGGGCCCCCAAAAACCAGATCTCACAGGCCAGGGATGCTGGAGCCAGGCAGGGATGGGGCAGTAGCATCCGCTCCTGCCCCAGCGGAAGAATTCCAGGCAGAGCAGCAGAGAGACCCCTCCTTGCAGAAGCTGAGGGAAC
This sequence comes from Carettochelys insculpta, assembly GCF_033958435.1. NCBI lineage: Eukaryota > Metazoa > Chordata > Testudines > Carettochelyidae > Carettochelys > Carettochelys insculpta. Next base: position 129,033,357 of record NC_134141.1, read on the forward strand.
TGGCCAGTCTCAGCCCAGCTCCACAGCTGGGGGAGGGCTGCAGGGAGAGATTCCTGTGGGAAAAGGGATTCCTGTACCGGGAATGGGCTCCCAGACGCAAAGCAGAGCCATGGAAGGTCCAGAGGCAACTGGTGGTTCCCCAAAAGTACCGGCGCAGGCTGCTGTACCTAGCCCATGATGTCCCGCTCGCAGGACACCAGGGGATCCACCGCACCAGGAGAAGGTTGTTACAGAACTTTTTCTGGCCAGGGATCTTTGCAGCTGTCCGTCTGTATTGCCTGTCCTGCGATCCCTGCCAGAGGGTGGGGAAGAGCCGGGACAAGGGGAAAGCTGCCCTGAGGCCACTGCCCATCATAGAGGAGGCTTTCCAGAAAGTGGCTATAGACATAGTGGGCCCCTTCAGCAAGGCAACGCGTTCGGGGAAGAAATATATTTTGGTAGTGGTAGATTTTGCCACGCGATACCCAGAAGCAGTGGCCTTGACCTCTATCGACGCTGACACCGTGGCAGATGCACTGCTGTCCATTTTCAGCAGAGTGGGGTTCCCCAAGGAGGTCCTCACAGATCAGGGGTCCAACTTCATGTCGGCCCTACTGCAAAGCTTGTGGGACAAGTGTGGGGTCCGGCACACCTGGGCCACAGCCTACCACCCGCAGACCAATGGGCTGGTGCAGAGGTTCAATGGGACTCTGAAGCAGATGCTGAGAACCTTCATGAATCAATACCCCCATGACTGGGACAAGTACTTACCCCACCTGCTGTTTGCGTACAGGGAGGTGCCCCAGGAATCCACGGGGTTCTCCCCGTTTGAGCTGCTGTATGGAAGGAGGGTACGGGGACCCTTGGACTTGCTCAGAGAAGAGTGGGAGGGGACGGCCTCTCCTGAAGGGGAGTCAGTGGTACAGTATGTACTGACCTTCCGGGAAAAACTCACCGAGCTCATGGGCCTGGCCAGGGAGAACCTCTCCATGGCCCAAAGGAAGCAAAAGGTCTGGTATGACCGTAACGCCCGGGCCCGAGCCTATGCCACAGGGGACCAAGTGATGGTCCTTATACCTGTGCGGCGGAACAAGTTGCAAGCGGCCTGGGATGGGCCCTTCAAGGTCGTCAAACAGCTAAATGACGTGAATTATGTGGTGGAACTGTCGAACCGGGCCCACAGCCACCGGGTCTATCATGTGAACATGATGAAACCTTACTGGGACAGACAGAACTTGGTGCTGGCCGTGTGCAGACACTGGGAGGGGCAGGGGGATGATCCCTTGGTGGATTTACTCACAAGGACTGGAGCCGGCTCCTTGCTGGAGTCTATTCCCCTCTCAGACCAGCTGACCCCTGCCCAGCAGACGGAGATCAAGGAGGTGCTGCATTTGCATCAACAGCTGTTCTCGGACAGACCCGGACGCACTGACCTGGCTGTCCACCGAATAGAGACAGGCACCCACGCCCCTATCAAGTGTGTGCCATTCAGAGCCACAGGGAGGACGGCTCAGGACATAGAGCGGGAGGTTGAAGACATGCTGGCTCTGGGGGTGATCCAACCCTCGTCCAGCCCCTGGGCCTCTCCCGTGGTGTTAGTCCCTAAAAAAGATGGGTCTGTTCGGTTTTGTGTGGACTATCGCAAGCTTAACGCCATCACTGTCTCGGACGCCTACCCTATGCCTAGGCCTGATGACCTCTTAGACAAGCTGGGGGGAGCCCGTTACCTCACCACCATAGACCTCACCAAGGGGTACTGGCAAGTGCCATTAGACGAAGATGCCCGGCTCAAGTCAGCTTTCATCACCCCTGTGGGGCTCTACGAGTTCCTGGTCCTGCCCTTCGGCCTCAAGGGGGCACCCGCTACCTTCCAGCGTCTGGTGGACCAGCTACTGAAGGGGATGGAGAGCTTTGCCCTGGCTTACATGGATGACGTTTGCATCTTCAGCCAGACGTGGGAGGACCATGTGTCCCAAGTCAAGCAGGTGCTGGACCGACTCCAGAAGGCCGGGCTGACTGTCAAGGCAGGGAAGTGCAAGGTGGGAATGGCTGAGGTGACCTACCTGGGCCACAAGGTGGGCAGCGGCTGCTTAAAGCCAGAGCCAGCTAAAGTGGAGGCTGTCAGAGACTGGCCAACACCTCAGACTAAGAAGCAGGTCCAGGCCTTCATTGGGATGGCGGGGTACTACCGGAGGTTTGTGCCCCACTTTAGCTCCATCGCAGCCCCCCTCACGGAGCTGTGTAAAAAGGGAAAGCCTGACAAGGTGGTCTGGACGGAGCAGTGCCAAGAGGCCCTCTGCGCGCTGAAGGAGGCTCTGGTCAAGGCCCCAGTGCTGGCAAATCCAGACTTCAACAAGCCCTTCCTGGTGTTCACCGATGCCTCGGACGTGGGGCTGGGGGTGGTGCTAATGCAGGTGACTGACAAAGGGGAGAAACACCCCATCGTGTACCTGAGTAAGAAGCTGCTGCCCCGGGAGCAGAGCTACGCGGCCATAGAGAAGGAATGTCTGGCCATGGTGTGGGCGCTGGGGAAGCTGCAGCCGTACCTGTTTGGACGGCGTTTCACCGTGTACACCGATCACTCACCCCTGACCTGGCTGCATCACATGAAAGGGGCCAACGCCAAGCTCCTGCGGTGGAGTCTGCTCCTGCAGGACTACGACATGGAGGTGGTCCACGTCAAGGGGAACAACAACACCATAGCCGATGCCCTGTCACGCAGGGAGGGCCCCGAACTTCCCCAGGTCACTGGCTAAGTGACCCCGCTCAGTGCGGTCTGGAAGGGGGGAGAGATGTGATGGAGTGGGGGGGGTGCATGTGTGAGTCAGGCTGGATGTCTGAGGCAAGCAGCAGCTCCCAGTGGCTAAGGATGACCCTGGGGCTACAACTGGCAGATAACACCTCTGCCTGAACAAAGAGCAGGGAGGAGCTGAGCTGGGTCTTGAATCGGGGGAGGCAGTTAGAGGCTGGGGAAGGGAGAGCTGGAAGGCAGCCAGCCTGAGGAGGGGGAAAGCTACACCCCAGAGGGGCACCCCTCGGGGTCTTCCCCCCAGGACAGGTTGGAAGGACTGTCTCGGGCTGCTATGCTGTTGCTTCTGTGAGAAACTGGGCATCTGTTGCCTAATAAACCTGCTGTTGTACCTGCTGAGTGAGAGTCACTCCTGCCAGCGGACGGGGTGCAGTGCAGGGGGACCCCTGAACCCCATCACACCCTGCCTCTCTTCTCCTGCTTCCCCACCTCCCAACGCCCTGCCTCTCTTCTCCCCTGCTTCCCCACCTCCCAACGCCCTGCCTCTCTTCTCCCCTGCTTCCCCACTTCCCAACGCCCTGCCTCTCTTCTCCCCTGCTTCCCCACCTCCCAACGCCCTGCCTCTCTTCTCCCCTGCTTCCCCACTTCCCAACGCCCTGCCTCTCTGCTCCTGCTTCCCCACCTCCCAACGCCCTGCCTCTCTTCTCCCCTGCTTCCCCACCTCCCAACGCCCTGCCTCTCTTCTCCCCTGCTTCCCCACCTCCCAACGCCCTGCCTCTCTTCTCCCCTGCTTCTCCACCTCCCAATGCCCTGCCTCTCTGCTCCTGCTTCCCCACCTCCCAACGCCCTGCCTCTCTTCTCCCCTGCTTCTCTACCTCCCCCACCTCCCAACGCCCTGCCTCTCTTCTACCCTGCTTCTCCACCTCCCAATGCCCTGCCTCTCTTCTCCCCTGCTTCCCCACCTCCCAACGCCCTGCCTCTCTTCTCCCCTGCTTCCCCACCTCCCCCACCTCCCAATGCCCTGCCTCTCTTCTCCCGTGCTTCCCCGCCTCTCTTCTCCCGCTTCCCTGCCTCTCTTCTCCCCTGCTTTCCCACTTCCCAACGCCCCGCCTCTCTTCTCCCCTGCTTCCCCACCTGCCCACACCCTGCCTCTCTTCTCCCCTGCTTCCCCACCTCCCAACGCCCTGCCTCTCTTCTCCCCTGCTTCCCCACCTCCCAACACCCCGCCTCTCTTCTCCCCTGCTTCCCCACCTCCCAACGCCCTGTCTCTCTTCTCCCCTGCTTTCCCACTTCCCAACACCCCGCCTCTTTTCTCCCCTGCTTCCCCACCTCCCCACGCCCTGCCTCTCTTCTCCCCTGCTTCCCCGCCTCTCTTCTCCTGCTTCCCTGCCTCTCTTCTCCCCTGCTTCCCCACCTCCCAATGCCCTGCCTCTCTTCTCCCCTGCTTCTCCACCTCCCAACGCCCTGCCTCTCTTCTCCCCTGCTTCCCCACCTCCCAAGGCCCTGCCTCTCTTCTCCCCTGCTTCCCCACCTCCCAAGGCCCTGCCTCTCTTCTTCCCTGCTTCCCCACCTCCCAAGGACCTGCCTCTCTTCTCCCCTGCTTCCCCACCTCCCAAGGCCCTGCCTCTCTTCTCCCCTGCTTTCCCACCCCCCAACGCCCTGCCTCTCTTCTTCCCTGCTTCCCCACCTCCCAAAGCCCTGCCTCTCTTCTCCACTGCTTCCCCACCTCCCAAGGCCCTGCCTCTCTTCTCCCCTGCTTCTCCACCTCCCAACGCCCTGTCTCTCTTCTCCCGCTTCCCCACCTCCCAACGCCCTGCCTCTCTTCTCCCCTGCTTCCCCACCCCCCAACGCCCTGCCTCTCTTCTTCCCTGCTTCCCCACCTCCCAAGGCCCTGCCTCTCTTCTCCCCTACTTCCCCACCTCCCAATGCCCTGCCTCTCTTCTCCCCTGCTTCCCCACCTCCCAAGGCCCTGCCTCTCTTCTTCCCTGCTTCCCCACCTCCCAAGGACCTGCCTCTCTTCTCCCCTGCTTCTCCACCTCCCAATGCCCTGCCTCTCTTCTCCCCTGCTTTCCCACCCCCCAACGCCCTGCCTCTCTTCTCCCCTGCTTCCCCACCTCCCAAGGCCCTGCCTCTCTTCTCCCCTGCTTTCCCACCCCCCAACGCCCTGCCTCTCTTCTTCCCTGCTTCCCCACCTCCCAAGGCCCTGCCTCTCTTCTCCCCTGCTTCTCCACCTCCCAACGCCCTGTCTCTCTTCTCCCGCTTCCCCACCTCCCAACGCCCTGCCTCTCTTCTCCCCTGCTTCCCCACCCCCCAACGCCCTGCCTCTCTTCTTCCCTGCTTCCCCACCTCCCAAGGCCCTGCCTCTCTTCTCCCCTACTTCCCCACCTCCCAACGCCCTGCCTCTCTTCTCCCCTGCTTCCCCACCTCCCAAGGCCCTGCCTCTCTTCTCCCCTGCTTCCCCACCTCCCAACGCCCTGCCTCTCTTCTCCCTTGCTTCCCTACTTCCCTCACCTCCCAGCGCCCTGCCAGCCCAGGGGCAGGGCCATCAGGAGCCCTCAGTGCTTAGCTGCAGCCCCTCTCTGTTGCTTCCACCTATCTGCTCAGAGTCCTTTCCCTTCCTTGCCTGGCCTAGGCTGTGTCCTGAGCTGCCTCCCACTTCCTACCAGGGTCTGCTGGACTGACCCCGTTACACACTGTAATTATGACTCCGTGGTATGGCCCGGTCTGAACGCTGCATCTCCCGAAGGACGCACAGAGTGGGAGGGCGGTCAGAGCAGACCAAAGGGAAGTGCACTTCTCTTGTGAAGAGACACTGGAAAGAGTAGGACTGTAACTTGGTGACAAGTGAACAGCAGGGTCCTCAAGAGAAGAATATAAGACAACGAATGCCCCTGAGAGCTCTCTTTCTTGTGCACTTGTGCGTCTTGCTGCCGGGATCTCGGAGAGACCGGATGGGAGCAGTGACACCAGTTACCAAGCCAGCTGCTGCTGGAGAGAGAGGCACACCAAGGAGCTGTGCAGGCTGAAAAAAGAGCTGTGGGCCAGCAGAAGAGCCAGTCTCTCCAAGAGATGACCAGTCCCACCAGGCGTGCGCTCGAGGAGAGACAGCAGAGAACAGAAGCTGCCATCTCCTAACACCCTCCTCCTCTGGCGCAGTTGCTGGCTCTCGGGAACAGCTGCACACTCTTGTTCGCAGGTCAGTCACATTCCTGGTCACTCCTGCTGTGCTCAGGCCTGTGGGCTGGGGGCACCTTGGTGTTTATCTGCTTCATTCCAGCCCTCCTCTTCAGACAGCTCAGTCTTTGCAGTCCCTCGCCCACCTGCAGGACATGGAGAAGGCATCGTGTTGCTTCTCAGCAGCTCCCTTATTTTCCACCATTGCTCCCTGCCTGCCCTGCTGAGCCAGGGTAGCTCACAGGCTCCCTGCAGCTCCTTTGACATGGCAATCTCCTGTTCCTGTGTTCCTTTGTCTTTGCCCCAATCCCCTTCATGCGTGCTCTCAGCCACGACCCCAGCTGTGCCCCCAGCCGTGCCCCCAGCCGTGCTCCCAGCTCCTGCTCCTTGGCCTTCCTTTGTTTTGTACCCAGGTTCTGGAGGGCCCTGCTGGGCTCCAGTCCCCCAGGTTCTGCATCAACCCAGCAGCTCTTGTGTCCAGGCCATCAGGGCATCGCACGCACTGCTTACACCTTGTCTGACAGAGACTCCCCACCTGAAGTTCAGGGTCCTGGCCATTTCCTCCCCAGAGGACCCTAACGCTAACTGCACGGCAGTTTGTGCTGCTTTGCAGGACAGGCCTTTCGCCTGGTCACAGCTACGCCTCACCAGCAATGGGTATTGACAGGAGGGGACCGAACACTGAGGCCCCCAGTGCACTGCTGGAACAGAACAGGCAGGCACTTGCCCACCCCGTGGAGCAGGTAGGACACGCCACTGGCCGGGCACCCCTAAAACCAGGAGCACAAACATGCTCATCGGGGCGTACAAGAGCACCCTGGCAGGGAGGCTGTGGCTGTGGCCAGTGATGGGAGACAACTCAGGTAATCTGTGACCTCACTCACCAGGTCTCACCCCAATGGAACTCGGGAGAAATCCATGGCATTAAACGTGTTCCACGGTCTCTATGGGTGGCCAGTATCCTGCTGTGACTAGGCTCACAGCGCCGGCTTTTGCCAGTAGCTAAAGTCACCCTGGGTCTTGTGAGGGTTAGAGGTGTGTTGTGTCCAGTGACGGTTGTGCGTGTTTTGTTGTGTGGTAGTTGTGGTTCTGTGCTTCCTGCAGGGAACAGTTGCCAGGTTTGCATGCAACTTTATAGCACCCTAGACTCCTAGGGCGGGAAGGGACCTCAGGAGGTCATTGAGTCCAGCGCCCTGCTTCAGGCAGCATCAAGTCATCCCAACTAAGTCATCCCAGCCAGGACCTTGTCCAGCTGGGACTTACACACCTCTAGTGACGGAGAATCTACCACCTCTCTAGGCAACGCATTCCAGTGCTTCACCACTCTCCTGGGGAAGTAGTTTTCCCTAATATCCAACCTAATCCTCTCCCTTTGTAACTCCTTGTTCTGCCATCTGACACCACTGAGAACAGTCTATCTCCATCCTCTTTAGAGCTCCCTTCAGGAAGTTGAAGGCTGATATCAAATCACCTTTTGACTGGGCTTGAGTTTCTTTTGCATAGGATGGATGCTTGATAGGTTTGGTAAATCTCAAGAGACAAAGCCCAAGCCACTAGTTAATGCTGTGCTTAGCCTTTTGCAGTGGCTTAATATTCTGGTCACCATAGAGAAAAAAGGCCCCTGAAATCTCCCAGGATTAGAGACAGGCCAGTGGAACCAGGTGAAGCTTCCACAAAGCCCTGGATCCCAGGCCAGCCCTGGTGCTTTGTTTCTGAGTGACCCTGCACATGGAGACGAAGCGATGGGCCCTGCTTCGTGATCTCACTGCCACTCCTTGCACCCGTTGGGGTTTCCAACTGGAGCGGGAACTGGAGGTCATGAATCAGCTTTTCACAGCTTGTTAAAAACCTTGATCCCACCTCTTGTTTTCATGCCTTTTAAACCAGGAAATGAGTTTTACAGCTTTTCCAGGGGGGCGCAGCTGGTGGCCAGGGCCATAACGCTGAACTTTATAAATATCTCCTGGTGGGATGGAGAGAGGTTAGAAAAGGAGCAGGAAGAAGGAGCAAAGCACAGAGAAGGCACAAGAGAGAACTGGCAGTGGAACCCTACCAGCATTAGGAAGAGCACAAGCACAACCCCAGTGATGGCCAGGAAGATGCAGAAGGCCGCCTGCGTCTGGGGCAGCATCTGCCTGATGGTCTGTTTCCTCCTCCAGCTCCAGGGATCCCAAGCGAAGTGTTACTTCCAGGCACAAGGTAAGGCAGCCATGGAGATTAAAGCCGGCGTGTGCATGTGCTGGGAAAGGCCTTCAGCTTCTCCCTGCCAGGGCATGGGAGCTCTGGGCACCCAGGTTGCAAAGCAATAAATGATTTGTGCTGAGCCTGGGAGTGTGATTATGGGCCAGCAATGGCTGGACAGAAGCTCATAAACCACCAAGGAACTCCCCTGGGCTCTGGCTGCAACCATCCTGCTGAGCCGAAGAGGAGCTGCTGCCCAGAGCCCAGCTGGGGTTAGGACCGTGAGGAGGTAGCAAAGGGACAGGGAGGTCAGAGCTCCTGCCAGAGTAGCCCGGGAGCTGGGTCCTGGCCAACGCTGCCTACCTGTTAGCCGGGAGGAAGGACATGCGCCCACGGCTGCACCGGGCTCAGGGCTCACCACATCTCTGGCACAAGAGCGAGACTTGCCAAGAACACAAATGGGTGAAACAGTGCAGCTGCAGGAGCCCAGCCCTGAGTTGGGAGGGGTCACTGGTTATCTTCACCCTCACAGGGTTCGTTGGGGAGCCCTGCCCCCCCCCAGCCCATGGCAGAGAGGGCAGTGGGGTCCCTGGCCCATTCTCACACTGGGGGCAGGCAGGGAGGCCCTGGGTCCCCCCAGTCCATGGCAGAGAAGGCAGTGGGGTCCCTGGCCTGTTCTCACACTGGGGGCAGGCAGGGAAGCCCTGGGTCCTCTGCAGCCCATGGCAGAGAAGGCAGTGGGATCCCTGGCCTGTTCTCACACTGGGGGCAGGAAGGGAAGCCCGGGGTCCCCCCAGCCCATGGCAGAGAAAGCAGTGGGGTCCCTGGCCCATTCTCACATGGGTGGCAGGCAGGGAGGACCTGGGTCCCCCCCCAGCGCACAGCAGAGAATGTTGGGGGGCATCCCTGGCCTGTTCTCACATGGGTGGCAGGCAGGGAGGACCTGGGTCCCCCCCCAGTGCACAGCAGAGAAGGGGGGGGCGTCCCTGGCCTGTTCTCACATTGGGGGCAGGCAGGGAGGACCTGGGTCCCCCCCCAGCGCACAGCAGAGAAGGTGGGGGGGTCCCTGGCCTGTTCTCACATGGGTGGCAGGCAGGGAGGACCTGGGTCCCCCCCCAGCACACAGCAGAGAAGGCAGGGGGGTCCCTGGCCTGTTCTCACATGGGTGGCAGGCAGGGAGGACCTGGGTCCCCCCCCAGCACACAGCAGAGAAGGCAGGGGGGTCCCTGGCCTGTTCTCACATGGGTGGCAGGCAGGGAGGACCTGGCCCGCCCCCCAGCGCACAGCAGAGAAGGCGGGGGGGCGTCCCTGGCCTGTTCTCACATGGGTGGCAGGCAGGGAGGCCCTGGGTCCCCCCCCAGCGCACAGCAGAGAAGGCGGGGGGGCGTCCCTGGCCCATTCTCACATGGGTGGCAGGCAGGGAGGCCCTGGGTCCCCCCCCCAGCGCACAGCAGAGAAGGCGGTGGGGGCGTCCCTGGCCCATTCTCACATGGGTGGCAGGCAGGGAGGCCCTGGGTCCCCCCCCCAGCGCACAGCAGAGAAGGCGGTGGGGGCGTCCCTGGCCTGTTCTCACATGGGTGGCAGGCAGGCAGGCCGTGGGCCATTCTCTGGCCAGGCAGGTCACTTGTGCTCACAGCGGCCAATTCCCTTGCAGCTCCCTGCGCCTACGAGGGGCAGCAGTTCACCCTGGGAGAGTCATGGCTCAGCACCACCTGCCTGCTCTGCACGTGCCTGCACCCCCTCGGCGTGGGCTGCTGTGAGATGTAAGTGCGCTGAGCCGGCTGCTCCCCGGCAGGGGGGCATCCACGCCTAGCAAGCCCCTGGCTGCGCGTGACCTGAGCAGGCAGGCCAGGCTGCAGAGTTCAGCACCCGCACCGGGTCTTCGGCAGTGGCGCGGTGGAGGCTGCATGGTGGACTGGGGCCCGGGCCCAGGCCAGTGCCAGCAGGGAGGGGCACACCTCATCTGTGCCCCGCCCATGTCAGGAGGTGCGGTCAGACGGCCAGGGCACCACTCGGCTGGGCTGCAGCACTGTGTGGTGGTGGCCAGGAAAGGGTCAGCAGCACAGGAGGTCCCAGGGAGGCGTTGGGCAGCCGGGGGCACAGGGACAGGTGCAGCTGTGGCCACGCAGTGGGGGGGACGAGTTTCCCATTTACTTACTGGTGAGGCAGTGGAACTTGTGAAGGCCCCACCTGGCCTGGCCACGATCCCTTTGGGGCTCTCCCAGCAGCTCCCCCCAGCGGGATAGCTGCAGACAAGCCCCTTTCCCATCTCTCCTATCCAGCACCCAGCACCCCATCGACTTCCCGGACTGGTGCATGGCGCACTACGACTCGCAGACCTGCCAGATTTCGGTGGTGCAGAAAGCCAACCCCCACCTGCCTTGTGTCAACAGCCTGGAGCACGAGTGGGGCTCGGCCGGCACCCCGGAGCCAGTCATCAACAAGGTGCTGGAGACCAGGCTGAGCCGGTAGAGGCAGGCAGGGCCAGCTCTGCCATCAGTCCAGCACGGATCACCGCTGCCCCCACAGCACCTTTCTCGCACCCCCTGCCCTGTCCTGTGAGACGCTGCTGCAGCCCCCTTCCAGGGAAACCACTAGTCACCCATCCGGGGACAAATCAGTATCAGCCGAGCGCTGCCTTGACCTGGCTTCGCCTTCACTTCCTGAATCAAAGTAGGGCTCCCCTCCCGCAGGCCACAGCAAGCTCCATGCACCTAAGGGAGGTCCCAGCAGCCCCCGGCTCCCTGTGTTCCACCCCCAGCCAAACACCTCTCAAGAAAGCCACTGGAGTGGGTGAGTCTCATCCGAGGCCGTCGGGTCCAGATCCGTGGGCTCAGCCAGTGCAATGTCCTCAAGGGGTCTGTGATGCCCTCCAGGGGGCTGGGCCGGGCCAGGCTGAGCAGCCCATCCAGGCTCTTTGCAGCACAGCCCGGCAGAGCTCCAGCAATGGAGGCAGTGGGGAACTTTTCTAACTCCCCAGGCCCCCACCCAGAAGACAGGATCCAACGTGCATAGCACTGTGGCAGATTCCGACTCTCCCTGCATCCCCCTGGGCCTCCCCGACTGACCAGCAGTCCCATTGCGGGGCCCTGACACAGGGCCAGCCAGTGACGTGGGGACCGGGGCCCTCTGGACTTTCCAGCCCTGCCTGCAAAGCCCCGACCCAGACACTGCCCTGCCCTGCTGGCCCCGTTGCTGTTCGGTGAAATGGGGGAGGTTCTGTCCTGCCCTCGAGGTGCAGGGACAACAACCACCCCGAGAGCAGCCAGTCCCTGCACCGCAAGCCCCCCGCAGCCCCGCTGGGGCACCGTGAGCCACACCACTGCTGGGAACGGCCCTGCCTCTGCCCCCCTTGGAGCAAGACCTGCAGATGGGGGGAGCCTGGGCGCCCTGCTGAAGCCACCCTAGCACTAGCTGCCCCAGCAGCCTGGCCCAGCTAGCACTGCTTTCCCTTATGCTCCTGTCCTTGCAATAAAACTATGACTTAACCCCGGAGGGCTCTGGCCAGTGACTGCTGGGGAGGGGCAGCCCCCAGCAGCAGAAACGGGTCCTTTATCACACATCCGGTCCCTCCAACAGGACTGGCCTGGCCAGGCCACCCCTCGGCAGCACCCAGCCTGTTTGCTCAGAGATGGGGGGTGTGGGGGGCACGCCTGGAGGGGACTGGCCTGTAGCACAGCAAGAAATGTCCCTGTCCCCCAGCACAGGGCAGGGCTGGGCTCTTACAGGGACACCCCCCCCACACACACAAAGCAGGACTGGGCTCTTACAGGGACACCCCCCCCCACACACACACAAAGCAGGGCTGGGCTCTTACAGGGACACCCCCCACACGCACACAAAGCAGGGCTGGGCTCTAACATGGATACCCCCCCCCCACAAAGCAGGGCTGGGCTCTTACAGGGACACCCCCCCACACACACAAAGCAGGGCTGGGCTCTTACAGGGACACCCCCCCCCACACACACAAAGCAGGGCTGGGCTCTAACACGGATACCCCCCCCACACACAAAGCAGGACTGGGCTCTTACAGGGACACCCCCCCCCCCACACACAAAGCAGGGCTGGGCTCTAACACGGATACTCCCCCCCCCCACAAAGCAGGACTGGGCTTTTACAGGGACACCCCCCCCCCACACACAAAGCAGGGCTGGGCTCTAACATGGATACCCCCCCCCCACACACAAAGCAGGGCTGGGCTCTAACATGGATACCCCCCCCCCACAAAGCAGGACTGGGCTCTTACAGGGACACCCCCCCCACACACAAAGCAGGACTGGGCTCTTACAGGGATACCCGCCCCCCCCACACACACACACAAAGCAGGGCTGGGCTCTTACAGGGACACCCCCCACACACACACACAAAGCAGGGCTGGGCTCTTACAGGGACCCCCCCCCACACACAAAGCAGGACTGGGCTCTTACAGGGACACCCCCCACACGCACACAAAGCAGGGCTGGGCTCTGAAACGGATACTCCCCCCCACACACACAAAGCAGGGCTGGGCTCTAACACGGATACTCCCTCCCCCCCCCACAAAGCAGGGCTGGGCTCTAACACGGATACTCCCCCCCCACACACAAAGCAGAGCTGGGCTCTAACACGGATACTCCCCCCACACACACAAAGCAGGGCTGGGCTCTTACAGGGACACCCCCCACACGCAAACAAAGCAGGGCTGGGCTCTTACAGGGACACCCCCTCCCCTCCCCCACACAACGTAGGGCTGGGCTCTTACAGGGACACCCCCCCCACACACACAAAGCAGGGCTGGGCTCTTACAGGGACACCCCCCCCACACACACACAACGTAGGGCTGGGCTCTTACAGGGACACCCCCCCCACACACACAAAGCAGGGCTGGGCTCTTACAGGGACACCCCCCCACACACACACACAAAGCAGGGCTGGGCTCTTACAGGGACACCCCCCCACACACAAAGCAGGGCTGGGCTCTCACAGGGACACCCCCTCCCCACGGGGCAGTGCCTGGGCAGCTGTCAGTACACCAAGGGCTGTTGGCGAGCCGGGCACACCGGTGTTTATTCATTTACACACACACTGCGGACACCCTCGGGCTCCTGGTGAAGGTGGCAGGCAGAGCTCGGAAGGGTCTGGCTTGGCCAAGGCTGTGGCCACCCAGCACGCTTCCCCTTTGCTGCCTGGCCCGCTCCGTACCAGCACTCAGAGCGCAGTGCTGGTGCTGCGACCCCTCAGTGTGGGCGCAGCCTGCCCCTAGGCAGGCCAGGAATTCCTGCTCCCGGCTCAGGCAGGGAGGGCAGCCTGCTTGCCCATGGGGATATGGGTCTGGGGTGGCAGCACTACCCCTGCTTCTGGGGGACAGCAGCCTCTCCCTGGGGAAGGCAGCCACAGGCGGGAGCTCAGCCTGGGCGTGCAGGGTGCCTGCTCCCCCTCTGCTGGAGGGGTCCAGATGGGAGGCTGCATGGGGCTGTCTAGCAGAGATGCCTGCAATTTGCACGCTGGATTGTCAAGCCCCAGAGCAGTCCCAGGCTGCAGAGCTGTCCCTTGCAGCTGGCGGTGGGGCACTGGAGATGGGGTCCCCCAGGGGAGGGGAGAGCTGAGTGGGAATGGGCGTGGCCTTCCCATGAGCCTGGCGTACATAGGCACTGGAAGGGCGACTGTCCCTGGGCTGGGTGTGAGGCTCAACAGCGAGGTGAAAGCAGCCTGTCTGCTCACGCCAGGCCACCCTCCTAGCGAGGGCCCAGGATTTCCTGTACGCACCCAGGGGATCAGGGTCCTGGAGCCTGGTTCTGACCCAGAGACAGGACAGCCAGCATTGGGCACGGAGCCTTCTCTCTCTCACAAAGGTACGGCAGCCCAGCCAGCCCAGGGCCTCAGAGTGGGCCTGTGTCCTGTGACTCGGCTCCTGCCATCCCACCTGCTGCGCCACAGGAGACAGGAGGAGAAGCACCGAGGCCCCCCGGGTCTCACCTTGGTCCTGCCCCCACTCAGATTGTGATGGAGTTTGTGCTGGAGAAGTGGGACACGTAGGAGGCCAGGATGGGATTGGTCGGCAGGACTTTGATGGGCAGGTCCCAGCTGAAAGTGTCCACTTCCATTTGCTCCACCCCAGTCCAGGTGATGGTTTCCGACTGGTTCTTGGGGACCGTGTGAGCCTCCACCGACTCCCGGGAGGTCACGAATTCAAAGTGCAGCCTCCACTTCAGAGACACTGTGGGCGAAAGGCAGGTCAGAGGCAGCAAGCGCAAGGGCTGCAGGATTGCAGGAGGGCCCCTGCTCAGCAGCCGTGTTGGTGCTGGAGGGCCCAGTTCACAGCGAGGCAGCCGCCCCCCGAGCAGCAGCCCAGCTGCTTCCCTTCTGGCACCCATACGGAGAGACACGTCTCCTAGAGCTGGAAGGGACCTCAGGAGGTCATCGAGTCCAGTCCCCTGCCCTCCTGGCAGGACCAAGCACCAGCCCTGACATCTATGTGCCCCCATTCCTAAACAGCCTCCTCAGGGACTGAGCTCACAACCCTGGGTTTAGCAGGCCAACGCTCAAACCGCTGAGCCCACGCCCAGCTCCTCCCCGTGCCCAGCTCTGGTGGTGGGGGACGGTGCCAGCAGGGCACGGCACACAAGCAGGAGGGGAGAGCAGTGGGGCAATGCCTGCCCCCCCGAGCCCTGCGTGCCAGCAGCCCCTCCCTCCGGGCACTCACCGACGGCCGTGGTGAAGCCTGGCGTGCAGCTGAGCGGGATGGGCAGGCTGAAGCTGCTGCGGCCCGTATGGAGGCAGGACTCCTGGTGGCGGGCGTGTGTGCCGCAGGAGACGGGCTGCCCACGCCGGCGCTGGAACTCCTCCCGGATGCCCTCCTCCGTCTGCAGGCTCACCGAATACTGGAGCAGGGCACAGGCAGGGACTTGTCAGTCCCGGCAGAGGGCCCCGGGGCTGGCTCTGCACAGCTCTAACCCCCACAGACCAAACCCACCTGGCAGCCCGAGGCAAGGCCCGGGAACTGCCCAGAAGCCCCCTCCCTGTGCAGCCCAGTGTCTGCACCGCTGTGGCTAGCCCAGGTACCCCACCCCTTCTGCCTGCCTGGGGGGGGCCGCCTGTCCCTGGAGTGTGCAGGGCTGGGAAGACGAGAAGCACTGACCTGCAGGCAGGGGATGTCCCCTTCTGCGAAGTTAAACGTCCCAACGACATCCTCCCCGATCTTATAGACAGTCTTGAAGATGCCGAACCTGCCCACCTTGCCCCGGGTGTTGCTGATGTTGTACAGGTCTGGGGGGACAGAAGACAGCTGGATGAGCTGCAGCTGCACCCCCTCACCACCCTGGCCCAAAGCCACAAGCCCAGACAGCAAGCGTGCCTCTGCAGGACACGACCTGCCTGAGGCGGCCTGGCTGCCGGTGAGCGCCCCAGCCCTCGCATTAGGCACACTGGTTACAGCAGGCCCTGGCTGGCCAGGGACAGAGGCTCTGTGAGCCGCCAGGGAGGCAGCGTGGGGCACCTGACACAGCTTCTGGGCTCCGCACACGCCCTCGGGCTGTGAGAAAGATCTTCAGAGGCACTGCTGAGCAAAGCGGGAGCTGGGAACGGGAGACAGGCTGCCAGGGCCTGGGGCAGGCAGGGACAGCGAGCTAGGTGGGGAACGACCTACGCAGGCTGCGCCGAGAGGTGGCTGCCATCAGCAGCTCTGTGGCCAGGTCTGCCAGGCGGGAGTCCTTCTTCGTCCCCTCCTCCTCCTCCAGGAAGGGGTTTGAGGGGGCGACTGCTTCATCCTGGGGGAACTGATAGTCTTTGAGCCCTGGGGAGAGAGGAGACAGGGTCACAGGCTGGCACGGGGCGAGGCGGGAACTGCCCAGCCAGGAGTGTGCCAACTGACTTACCATGAAGTACCAGCACGCGGAAGGGCACCCGCAGCAGCTTGATGGGGGAGTTCACCCTCTGGCAACCGATGGTTAGCTTGTACACGTACTTCACCGCCTGCCCCCGGAAGGAGGGGGGCCCGTCCACAGGCAGCATCTCACTGTAGGAGTCTGACACAAACGGGCAGGGCTCAGCATGGGGAGAGCTGAGTGACCCACGGTGTCATTGGCGCTCTGCAGGTACCGTACGCCACCCTCTGCCTCACGAGGGAACTCCCCCCACATTGCCTCCCAGGGCTGGGACCAGGGAGCAGGCGGCCGGCCCAGACACCAGGGCAAACACAACATCCCCAGGAAGCTCTTGGGACGCACTGGGGACAGCTCTTTAAGGACTGGAATACGAAAGGAGCCCCCCAGAGAGCGGCGCACGGACACATCGCTAAGGAGGAGCGCTGGCGAGCCGCACGCACGCAGAGGGAGGCAGGCTGCAGAAGCAACGAGTCGCCGCCGGCGCGGGAGATACGCGCGCGTGCGCACGAACACGGCCCTTACAGGTTTTCGACTCCCCGGGATCCAGGCGCAAGTCACAAAAGAGAATCTTCGGGGGCGTGGAGAGGATGCACTGCCCCCGCTCTCCTGGAAGGCAAAGACCAACCACAGCTGCACAGGGCAGGAGAAACAGGCACAACCTGCCTCTACCCCAGGGCCCGTCCCTCCAGGCAGCACTTTGGGCAGGGGCTTGCAAGGGAGGCAGCCTTGCCCAACGACACCTTGTCCAAGAGAGAGTCTCGGACATGCCCTGGAGCCGTGGGCAGCCTGACAGCTCCGATCCTGGCTGGGGTCAGTGTTGGTTTTACTCTGGTAAGGGTTTACTTATGCTTATGGGGCCCCGGCTCCAGCTGCAGCTCAGCAGGTGGTGATACAAGGTGTGAAATAGTGAGTCTCTGCGTTCATCGCCTGCTCTGGATCTTGGCACGCTGCAGAGTAGCCCCCGGGCTCCCTCTGTACGTCATTTCCTCTCTCCTCAGTCGCTTGCCCCTCTCACAGGGCATTCCCTCCCCTCCACCCAGCGCCCAAGGCTGGCACAGCACTCACCTCGATTGGGGACGAACACGGTCTCGTTCTCAGCCTGCACATCATGTTTGCTGTCATCCGAGGGAGGCAACGCCACTCGGTTCTCGCTGGCATGAAACTGGCAATGAATCTGGGCGCTGGCCCAGGCCAGCATCTCACTGGTGCAGAGGAGACAGACAAGCAGTGAGACATGCGGGCCAGAGCCCACCAGGGCCCACATCAGGCACCACACCCCCACGGGAGGACGCAAGGGAGATCACTCTGCTCCCTGGGCCGTCACACGCCCAGGACTCACGCGCTGCACTTCTCCAGCTGCAGGGCTGAGCCCGTCCCAGGGAGCACCTCACGGTTTGGGAGCTGCTTCTGCCTGTGCCCTTAGTCCAGGCACCGCTACCTGAATAGTATAAAATTCTGTTCTAGTTCTATCTGCGTTAGGGCAACGTTGTGAGAGTTCAGCAGGCGTGCGCCTGCTTGCACCTGTGTGATGTTAAGGCACAAACAGACCTCACGGCTATTATCTGAACTCAGATTTAACATAAATATTGCGAAAGAATGCAAGGAGTGCTGGTTAGAAGTCAAGGCAAGACAGTGCAGTTGCTGATATGGGACTTGATTAATGAAGAATGAAAGGAAGGTAATATCTACATCTATCTGTAAGACATTGGCTTACAGATAGCACGTTCTGTCAGCCTGGTATCTTTTTCTTACGAGACGATAATGGTATTGATGTTCTGTAAGGTGTTGATTCTGTAAGGTATCTCGGGACATGTTGACTAAAACCCTAGAATGATATAAAATGAACGTGGCACACACTGAATGGATTACAAACTGGCTAACTGATAGCAGGAAATCTTCCCTTGTTTTTCTGCAGGGAAAGATTCTCCGCCCTGATTTATTTAACACCTTTATCAATGACCTGGCAGAAAATACAGAATCATTCCAAATTTGCAGGTGACATAAAAATTGACTTACTTGACTTTAACCCTTGTACTCTGTGTGGAGCACAGGTCATCGACAAGTCTCCTCCACTTAGCTCTGTCTTGCAACAAAACTAGCTGACTCCAGAAACACCCCAGCTGTTGTCCTTCACTCTCAGTAGATCTTCTCTGTGTTGTCTGAGGCCTTCCTCTTTTGCTTTTTCTTTCCTTCCCTCCATGTGAGAACTTGACAGACTCTGCTGGACGATTGGGTTCTGAGAAAGCCAGCTCCGCTTTCTTCTCTTGATTCGGACATCAGGCAGTTCTTGTACTGCTCAGTTTCAAAGCTTCTAATTTGTGAAGTCTTGCCCTTTGATGTGAAGGATGTTCCTCAGGCATCTGTTTATGAACATCTGCAGCTTCTGATTTGACGACTTTTTAGTATGCCAAGTCTCATCTCCACCCAGGAGTACACTCTTCACTTTGTGTTGAAGATCCATAGTTTCACCTTTGCAGATATTATTTGTGATCTGATTGATTATTTGTGATGATCTGAAGTTACAGAAGGAGAGGAGTAAGTTGGATATGAGGAAAAACTACTTCACCAGGCAGGTGGTGAAGCACTGGAATGCGCTGCCTAGAGAGGTGGTGGAATCTCCATCTTTAGAGGTTTTTAAGTCGTGGTTTGACAAGGCCCTGGCTGGGATGAGTTAGTGGGGGTTGATCCTGCTTGAAGCAGAGGGCTGGACTAGATAACCTCCTGAGGTCCCTTCCAGCCTTGGGATTCTACGATTTCCATATGGGATGAAGAGCTTTGAGTGCAGCTGTTGCATTCCCTGTCCTGGCATTGATATCCTTACCTGTTCTTCCGTCTCTGCCCATAATACTCCCCAAGTCAGTGAACTGCTCCACATCTTCCAGGTCATCCCTTCCCAGTGTGATGGTGGTGTTGTTGGACTGTTTGATCCTCATTGTTTTGGTCTTTCCCTTGTTAATGCTCAGTCCAGTCATTGCAGCAGTTTTGTCTAGTGGTGTGACCTTTTCCTCCCTGCTCTCTTGCAGGCGTGAAAGGAGGGTGGCATTGTTAGTAAAATGAATGTCCTCTAGCTGCTTGAAAAATGTGCACTGGAAGTCCTGTTGATGGCCGCCAGTTGTCCTGCTCAGAATCGTCTACTGAGATCAAAAAGGAAAGGTGACAGTGGGCACCTTTGTTGCACTCCTGACAGTAGGCCGAAGGCTTTGGAAGCTGGCCTGTTCTTCTCTGAGCTGCCTATCAATTTCTGTCTTCGTTCTCTTCACAAGAATCCTGTTGAACACTTTTCCCGGAATAGACAGTAACGCGACGCCCCTCCAGTTCTTGCGTTCCTTCAGGTTACCTTTCTTTGAAAGCTTAATAAAGTAACCATGTTTCCAATCTTGTGGGATCTCTTCAGTGTCCCAATTCTTCCAAATCACGTTGACTGATGTCTCACCACGTGCCTTGATTGTTTCAATGGGGATGTTGGCTGGACCAGGTATTTTTGCATTCTTCAGATGGTGTGATGGAGTGGGGGAGGTGCATGTGTGAGTCAGGCTGGATGTCTGAGGCAAGCAGCAGCTCCCAGTGGCTAAGGATGACCCTGGGGCTACAACTGCCAGGTAACACCTCTGCCTGAACAAAGAGCAGGGAGGAGCTGAGAGGGTTTTTTGAATCGGGGGTGGCAGTTAGAGGCGAGGAAAAGGGAGAGCTGGAAGGCAGCCAGCCTGAGGAGGGGGAAGCTACACCCCAGAGGGGCACCCCTCGGGGTCTTCTCCCCAGGACAGGTTGGAAGGACTGTCTCTGGCTGCTGTGCTGTCGCTTCTGTGAGAAACTGGACATCTGTTGCCTAATAAACCTGCTGTTGTACCTGCTGAGTGAGAGTCTCTCCTGCCAGCGGACGGGGTGCAGTGCAGGGGGACCCCTGAACCCCATCACAGATGGGCAATGGCTTTTCCGATTTCTTCTTTAGTAAGTCTGCTGCTGTTAATCTGCAGCAGTACATTTGCAGGTGGTAACTACAGAGGTTCCATGTGGGCAGGGTGGTTCAGTAGCTCTTCAAAGTGTTCCTCTCATCTACTGAGCTGCTCACTTGGGTTTGTTAGCACACGACCCTCCTTACCCTGTACTGACTGGTCCATGATACGCCATGACCCAGCTGGCTTCCATGTGATGTTACACAGCTCTTTCAAGTTTCTCCATCCTGCATATTGTTCCACTTGTTGTGCAAAGTTTCCCACATAGTTCTTCTTGTCCCGTTTTACAGCTTTTTTAACTTCTCTTTTGGACTCTGAATAGTCTCTGAGCTTCTGTCTTGGCTGCTCTTCTTTTGCTGGTGTTGACTGCTGCCTTTCTGTCCTTTCTTTCCTTCACTTTTCTCAGAGTTTCTTCTCTGATCCATTCTTTGTTATGCCTTGTCCTCTTTCCCAGTGTTGTATTGCAAGTTTCTTTCCAGGCTGTTTTAGTGTGTTCCCAAATTTTTTCCACGGTAGCATCTTCCACAATGAGGTTGTCAGGAGTGCACATCTTTGAACAGCTCCACTTGGAAACTGGCTCTTAGAATCACAGAATCACAGAGCTGGAAGGGACCTCAACAGGTCATCGAGTCCAGCCACCCACACCAAGCAGGATCAACCCCAACTAAGTCATTCCAGACATGACTATGTCAAGCCAGGACTTAAAAACCTCGAGGGATAGAGATTCCACCACCTCTCTAGGCAACACATTCCAGTGCTTCACCACAAACCTGGTGAAGTAGTTTTTCCTAAAATCCAACCTACACCTCTCCCTCTTCAACTTCAGACCATTGCTCCTTGTTCTGCCATCTGACACCACTGAGAACAGTTTCTCTCCATCCTTTTCAGAGCTCCCCTTCAGGAAGTTGAAGGCTGCTATTAAATCACCCCTCAGTCTTCTCTTCTGCAAACTAAATAAACCCAAATCCCTCAGCCTCTGCTCATAGGTCTTGTGCTCCAGACCCTTAATCATTTTCATTGCCCTCTGCTGAACCTGCTCCAGCAAATCCACATAATTTTTATGCTGTGGGGCCCAAAACTGGACACAATATTCCAGATGTGGCCTCACCAGTGCCGAATAGAAGGGAACAACAACCTCTCCAGATCTGGTCAGAATGCTCCTCCTAATGCACCCCAATATACCATTGGCCTTCTTGGCTACAAGGGCACACTGTTTACTCATATCCAGCCTTTCATCCACCCTAACCCCTAGGTCCCTTTCCATTGTACTGCTGCTTAGCCAGTCGGTTCCCAGCCTATAACAATGCTTGGGATTCTTCCGCCCCAGGTGCAGGACTCTACACTTCTCCTTGTTGAACCGCAACAGATTTCTTTTGGTTCAATCCTCCAATTTATCCAGGTCACTCTGGATCTTATCTCTACCCTCCAACTAATCTACCTCTCCCCTAGCTTTGTGTCATCCACAAACTTGCTGAGGGTGCAACCCAGTCCCTCATCCAAGTCATTAATAAAGATGTTGAACAACACAGGCGTCAGAACCAAGCCTTGTGGCACTCCGTTGAAACCAACCGCCATCCAGATATTGAGCCATTGACCACTACCCATTGGGCCCACCAACAAGTCAGCTTTCTATCCATTTTATAGTCCAAGGATCCAATCCATATTTCCTTAACTTATGAGCCAGAATGTTGTGGGAGACCGTATCAAAACCTTTACTGAAGTCAAGGTATATCACATCCACTGACTTCCCCACGTCCACAGAACTTGTTACCTCGTCATAGAAGCCAGTCAGATTGGTCAGACACAACGTGCCCCTGGTGAATCCATGTTAGCTACTTTTGATCATTTTCCTCTCTTCCAAGTGCTCCAAAATGCATTCCTTGAGGATCCCTTCCATTGTTTTCCCAGGAATTGAGGTAAGGCTGACGGGTCTGTAGCTCCCTGGATTGTCCTTCTTTCCTTTTTTAAAGATGGGCACTACGTTTGCCTTTCTCCAGTCATCCGGGATCTCTCCTGATCTCCAAAAGTCTTCAAAGACAATGGCCAAAGGCTCAGCAATTATGTCTGTCAATTCCCTTCAGTACCCTGGGGTGCATTAAATCCAGACCCATGGATCTGTGTACATCTGGATTTTCTAAGTATCAGACGGGTAGCCATGTTAGTCTGGATCTGCAACAGCAACAAGGGGTCCTGTGGCACTTTGTAGACTAACAGAAACGTATGAGCATAAGCTTTCGTGGGCAAAGACCCACTTCATCAGATGCATGATTTGTCCTGCCTCTGACAAAGTGGGTCTTTGCCCACGAAAGCTTATGTTCATACATTTCTGTTAGTCTATAAGGTGCCACAGGACCCCTCGTTGCTTTGGCTTTTCTAAGTAGCCCTTAACCTGTTCTTCCCCACCAAGGGCTGCCCACCTCCTTCCCATACTGCATTGCCTAGTGCTGTAGTCTGGGAGCCGACCTAGTCCATGAAGACAGACAGGGGGAAAAAAGCATTGAGTACTTCAGCTTTTCTTACATCATCTGCCCCTAGGTTACCTCTCTCATCCAGTAACGGCTCCACACCTTCCCTGATAACCCGCTTACTGTTAACATATCTGTAGAAACCCTTCTTGTTACCTTCACGTCCCTTGCCAGCTGCAGTTCCAACTGTGCCTTTGATGTCCTGATTACTGCTCGGCATTCTCCAGCCATATAATTATACTCCTCCTTAGTCAACTGTCCACATTTCTGTTCCTTATACACATTCTTTTTGAGCTTAAGCTGACCAAGGATTTCCCTGTTGAGCCAAGCTGGTTGCCCACCATATTTTCGTCTCTTACTAGGCAGCAGGATTGTTTGTTCCTGTGCCTTCAGCAAGACTTCTTTAAAATATTACCAGTTCTGCTGAACTCCTTTCCCTTTCATCTTCATTTCCCAAGGGATCCTGACCATCAGTACCCTCAGAGAGTCAAAGTCTGCTCTCCTGAAATCAAGGGTCTGTATGTTACTGCTCACCTTTCTGCCTTTTGTCCAGATCCTGAAATCTACCATCTTATGGTTGCTGCAGCCCAGGTTTCCTCCCAATTCTATTTCTCCTCCTAGTTCTTCCCTGTTTGTGAGCAGCAGGTCAAGTTGTGCATGGCCCCCGGTCAGTTCCATCAGCACTTGTACCAGGAAATTATCCCCAACGTTCTCCAAAAACTTCCTGGGTTGTCTGTGTGCTGCTGTATTGGTCTCCCAACAAATGTCTCGATAATTAAAGTCTCCCATGAGTACCAGGGCCTGTGATTTGGAAGCTTCTCTTAGCTGTCTGAGGAAATCCTCATCTACCTCATTTCCCTGATCTGGCAGTCTATAGCAGACACCAATTACAACATCACCTCTGTTGCTTCTGCCTTTAAGCTTAATCTAAAGACACTCAACTGGCTTTTCTCCCTCCTCATACTGGAGCTCTGAGCAATCAAAATGCTCCCTCACATAGAGGGCAACTCGTCCTCCTTTTCTCCCCTGCCGGTCCTTCCTAAGGAGTTTATATCCTTCCGTGACCATGCTCCAGTTATGCGAGTCATCCCACCAAATCTCCGTTATTCCAGCCACCTCATACTTCTTTAACTGTGCTAGGGCCTCTAATTCTTCCTGTTTGTTTTCCATGTCTCTATATCCTTCACTGTTCCATATTGTACCTCAGTCCGGGCTTGATCAATTTTGTGATGTACCTCTTCAGCTTGAACTTGAACTTTACCATGACCAAATGGTGGTCTGAACCTACATCTGCTCCTCTTCTAGTGTGGCCCTCTGGCATGGATCTTTTGAAAGTACTCCTGATACAGATGTGATCAATCTGGTTTTTTGACTGATGGCTTGGTGAAACCTAAGTGACCTTATGCATCTTTTTGTATAGAAAACACCACCACCTAACACCAATCTGTTGAAGGGAAAAAAAGCCACTGAAGCCCTCTCCATTGTCATTCATGTCACCTAAGTCTTCTTTTCCCATGGTCTGTTCTCTGTCTGTATTTATGCTTCCAATTTTTGCATTGAAGTTGCCCATCAAAATCAAGATATCCTTCTTTGGTTTCTGGTTCAGCACACTTTGTAGTTTCCCACAGAAGTCTGTTTTACATTCTCAGCTGCTTCACTGGTTGGTGCATAACATTGCACAATCATCAGAGAGGTAGCCGTGTTAGTCTGTATCTTCAGAAACAACAAGAAGTCCTGTGGCATCTTATAGACTAGCAGATATTTTGGAGCATAAGCTTTCATGGGCAAAGACCTGCTTCGTTAGATGCATGAATGTGTGTGTATGTGTGAGCGGGTTCAGAGGAGAATTTAAAGAGGGGGTCTCAGTAAAGGGGAAGGCCAGAGCTGACAAGGTCTATTCAGTCAGGGTGGAAATGGCCCATTATCGGCAGTTAATGTGAAGTTGTGAACATCAAGAGAGGAGAAATCAGGTCGGTTCATTTGGGGGATGTGGCCCGTTGTCAGATGCTAATGTGGAGGTGTGAACATCAAGAGCAGAGAAACTGCTTTTGTAATGGGCCAACCACTCCCAGTCTCTGTTTTATCCTTGGTTGATGGGAGGCAAATTTGCAAATTAATTGCAGCTCAGAAACTTCTCTTTGCATTTTATTTTTGAAATTTTTGTTATTGTAGGACTGCTACTTTTAAACCTGTTACTGAGTGCCCAGGGAGGCTGACGTGCTCTCCTACAGGTTTGTGTACATTACCGTTCCTGACATCTGATTTATGTCCATTTATTCTTTTACGTAGAGACTGTCCAGTTTGGCCAAAGTAAAGTGCAGTGGGGCATTGCTGGCACATGATGGTGTATGTTATATTAGTAGATGTGCAGGTAAAGGAGCCCCTGATGGTGTGGTTGATGTTAGGTCCTGTGATGATGTCACTGGTGTTGATATGTGAGCAGAGCTGGCAGCGAGGACTGTTGCAGGGGCTGGTTCCAGGTTTAGAGTGACTCTGGTGTGGTCTATAGTGGCTGGTGAGAAGTTGTCTCAGGTTGGCAGGCTGTCTGTAGGTGAGGACAGGCCTTGCCTCCCAAGGGCTGAGAGTGAAGGAACGTGCTGAACTTCATGGGCTGTTTTGTTACCAAGTTTAGAGTTACTCTGGTGTGGTCTACAGTGGCTGGTGAGAAGTTGTCTCAGGTTGGCAGGCTGTCTGTAGGCGAGGACAGGCCCTGCCTCCCAAGGGCTGAGAGTGAAGGAACGTGCTGAACTTCATGGGCTGTTTTGTTACCAAGTTACCCAGCTCTGTGAGCCCCTTCCAATGCTTTACGGTGAGCGCCAGACTTCACAGGCACAACAGTCTGAATTTACTCCAGGTCGTGGTAGATTTTCCATCCCCAACAATGCTTAAATGCAGCTGTTCTGGGAATTCTTTTGGCAAAGTTCCCTGGCCTGTGTGATGCAGGGGTGGGACTAGCCCTGTGGCCTGTGCTAGACCGGAGGACAGGTCAGACCACACGGTCCCGGTTGTCCTTTCTGACCTTGGAATCCAAGAATCTCAGGGAAGGGACTATGACTTGGGGACTTGCTCCCTGCCTTGGTCACAGCAGGCTGTTACTACACTCCCCAGCTCTCAGCACAGAGGGCTGCGCTCTCTGTTACCAGTGTTCAGTAATGCCTGCGGCCCCAGACAGGCTCAGATCCCCAGTGAGCTGGGTGCAGCCCACAGGCAAGGTGAGGCAGCCCCTGTCCTGAAGAGTTCATGGTGCCCTACTCTACCCGAGCTATCCAGTTGCCCAAAAGTTAGAAAAAGTGTTTGGTATGAACTCTATGACTTTGTAGTTGAAACCTCTGTGTGTGCCTGTTCCCCCTCACGCAAGAACAGGGGAAAAAAGGGGGGTGGGGAAATTTCCATAACTCCCAAAAATCAAAAGAAAAAACCCTGTCCTTTTAGAATCCTTCAGTCTGTGCTTCTGGTTTGAACTGATCCATCCCAGCACTGTCACTATGTCAGGGCTGCCTCCCAACTGAAAACCTTTAGAGTACCTTGCCTGTAAGGCTCTGCTTAAAAAACTCCCCTAGGTCACAGATGGGACAGACAGGATATTTACTGGGTTTGCTCCAGCTGCTTAGCAGCAATCACTTCTCTTTCCCCTGTGCATCAGCTACACAGACAAAGACCCCTCAGACCGTAACTGTTCTCAGTTCAAAAGCGTTTCTCTCTCCCCCATTGGCCTGCCTGACCGCCCCCTGCAGAGAGCCCTGTTAATCCTTTCCAGACATTCGTTCATGACATGCCCCCCAAACTGGAAATCCACACTGGCTGAAATTCCCTTCAGGTCTAGGAAAAACATAGTTAATAAGATACATGCACACTAACATTACTACAACTTACATGAAGAACCAACAAAACACTTCCACATTTGTGTATTACAGTGCCTGGTATACCATAAGAAGCTGAGTCTGGAAACCCCTCATGAGAGAGTGCATCAGCCACTTCATCAGACGCTCCTGAGATGTCTTCAGTGTCAAAGCTGAAGTCTTGGAGAACCAAACTCCATCAAAGGAGTTTCTTGTTAGACTCTTTGACTGCGTGAGGCCACCTCAGTAGACAATGGTCAGGCTGCAGACGAAAGAGTTGTCCCCACACCTATGGTCAGAGCTTCTCTAGAGCATAAACAATAGCCCAGCGTTCCTTCTCTGTGATAGACCATTGACTTTGCCTTTCGCAGAGTTTTTACGCAGAGCCTTACAGGCAAGGTATTGGTAAGGTTTTGCAGGACCCCACATTCCGCACTCAGAGTGAGGAGGCAGCCCCAACACCTCTGTCGCATGCCCATCAAAGCCAGGAGGCTGTGTGAGTGTGATGTAGTGGGGATACATGTGTGTACGAATGTGTCTCACACAGGGTGTGGGGCTCCTGCTGAGGGTAACCTGGCAACCAGGTGACAGCTTTATACTGCAGACAAAGGAGGAGGTGGAGCCTGAGGGGTCTGAATTGGAACCGGGAGTTGGGAAGCAGTTAGTCTGGGCTGGGAGAGAGCGAGACCAAGGAGGGGGCAAGGCCCTGGCTCTGGGGGCACCTTGGGGCCTCCTCTCCCCAGCATGGATTGGACTGGCTGTCTCTGCCAGCTGGACTGACTCCTCTGTACGATGCTGTGTCCTGTCGGCTAATAAGCCCGCTGTTCCCACGCTGAGTGAGAGTCACTCCTGCCTGCGGACGGGTGCAGAGCCTGGGGACCCCTGAACCCCATTACAGTGAGCCTGGAGGTGAATTCCTCCAGTCCGTTTCCTACCTAGACTACCACCAGGAAACCCCAAGATGCTGGATTCAGGAGACAGGTGTGCAAGTCCCCCAGGGATACCTCTGAAAGCTGCAGCCACCTTTTTGGCTCAGTAAGCCTCTTCCTCTGCACTCAGGACTGTTGGGGAAAACAGGGCCTTTCTCTGGTGATGCTGTGGGCTGAGGCCTCCGGCCCCAGTGTTGGTCACTGGAGCTCCCAAGCCCCTCCCAGCACAGCACATCTACAGTAGCACTACTGGGCAGGGTCTCAGCGCAGGGACACTCATCAGTAGAACGCTGGGGCTCCATGCCGGCATGAAATTGTGGGGAACGCAGTGTGGGAAAAGAGGGACCTTTAGTGCTTGGCCCTACTCACGTGACAAGAATGTGGTTACAAAAGGGGGCACCAGGGTCACATGACAGCGAGCAGCTGTTCACCCAAGAGATGTTGTTACATCTTTTTTCTCTTTAAATCCAATACAAACCTAACCTAACATCAACAAAAAGTGACAGCCACAAACTAGCTCAGCCAAGTAATACAGCCCCCAAGTGCGGACGTGTGGGAGGATGGACAAGGTAACAGCCACCTGCCAGTGTAAGAAGGTTAGAGACACACAGTCCTGCCTTGTCCTCAGAGCGCTCCCTTCTGCAGTGACCTGGCAGGCGGCTGAGCCGGACATGCCAGCTGGGCCTGTCTGCGGCTCCTCGTGCTCTTCTTTGAGAGGGGCCGGCTTGGCATTAATGCCCCCAGCTCCCCTCAGTGCTGAGAAGACCTACACAAGAACAGCCGGACTGGGTCAGACCAAAGGTCCATCTAGCCCAGCATCCTGTGTGTCGACAGTGCCCCAGAGGCAATGAACAGAACAGGTGACCATCACTTGATCCAGCCCCTGTGGCCCATTCCCAGCTTCTGACAAAGGCTAGATGTGCAGACAGAGTTGGCAGCAAGGATTGTTTCCTGGGTTAGCGTTTCTGTTGTGGGGTGTGAAGTTGGTGGCGACGAGAATTCGTCTCAGGTTGGGGTGTCTGTAAGCGAGGGCTGGCCTGTCTCCCTTGTCTGAGAGCACAAAGGATTGTCATCTACTATAGGCTGTAGATCCCCCTGATGATGTGTAGAAGAGGTTTTAGCTGGGGGCTGTAGGTAATAGCTAGAACCAACAAAACTGCAACAGACCACCACAAGCCATCATGTACCAGCAGTGCCCCTCTCCCATGTACAGTGGACAAACCGGACTGCCTCTGCACAAAAGAATAAATGGACACAAACCAGGTATCAAGAACGGTATCGTACAAAAACCAGTGGGGGAGCACTTCAGCCTCTCCGGATACACAGTTACTGTCTTGCAAGTTGCCATTCTTAAGCAAAAAACCTTTCAAAAACAGACTGCAATGTGAAACTACCGAGCTGGAATTCATATGCAAATTTGACACAGTCAGGAGAGGTTTAAATAGACATGGAATGGCTCTCTCCTTACCGAAAGTCAGTTCCCCTGCAGGTACACTCACCTTCTCATCACTGTTGAAGGTGAGCCATATCCACTCCAACTTAATTAGCACTGAGGTTACACCCCCATTCCTGCTTTTCTTTTCCCTCAAGCATCTCAGGAAGCGAGCTGTATCTCACAAAAGCTTAAACACTAATAAATGTGTAGTCTTAAGGTGCCACCCGGCCCCTCGCTGTTTTTGCTGAAACAGACCAACACGACTAAAACAACCCCGATCTCCTTGAGAGACAAAGCCCTAGAGCTGTCTTTGCTTTTGGCTAGATACCATCCATTTCTCTTGCAACACAGACCCGGGGGAAAGTCTGAGTGTGGACACAGAGCTTTGGCATGGATGCTCAGCAGGCTGCTAGCCAGTATCTCTTGAAAGTCTAACATTCTAAAAGGTATTTAAAAGGTATCTAAAAGGGTGTCATAAGGAGGAGGGAGAAAACTTGTTCTTTTTGGCCTCTGAGGATAGAACAAGGAGCAATGGGCTTAAACTGCAGCAACGGGGGTTTAGGCTGGACATTAGGAAGAAGTTCCTACATGTCAGGGTGGTCAAACTGTGGAATAAATTGCCAAGGGAGGTTGTGGAATCTCCATCGCTGGAGATATTTAAGAACAGGTTAGATAGATGTCTATCTGGGTGGTCTAGACAGTACTTGGTCCTGCCATGAGGGCAGGGGGCTGGACTCGATGCCCTCTCGAGGTCCCTTCCAGTCCCAGTATTCCATGATTCTCTCCCACTTGCAGTGAGAGTAACTGCTTTGTTTTGACATTTTTATCATAGTATTTCTTCTGCTTTAGTTGCTTTATCTGTAGCTCTTTGTAAGTACAGCGGAACCTCTGAGGTGGAGACACCAGCATTGTGAACTGGCCGGTGACCCACACCCCCCATTTGGAACTGGAAGGGTACAATCAGAGAGCAGGAGAGACCAAAAGGGATAAATAAGTAAAGCGAATCCAGCACAGTGCTGTGTTGAATAACAACCAATAAAGGGAGATGTTTAGAAAAAGATTTGGCAAGGTAAGGAAATTGTTCTCGTTTGTTTCCTTTGAATTAAGATGATCAAACAGCAGCATATTTCTTCTGCACAGTAAAGTTTTAAAGCTGTATTACGTCACTGTTCAGTTGACAGCTTCTGACGAACCACCATAACACCCGGTGCAGAGTGACAAACAACTCAGAGTTACAAAAAACAAGCAGTTTTGTAGCACCTGAAAAACTAACATATTTATTTATTAAGAATTAATTTTTCAGGGGTAAGACCCATAAATTTGTTAGTCTTTCAGGTGCTACAGCACAGCTTGTTTTTCGGGAAGCTACAGACTAACACAGCTACCCCTTGGAGTTAGCAACCCCCATTCCTGTGGGTTGGAATGCAGAGGGTCTACAGCGTGGGAGCTTGGCAGTGTTGGCTCACGAAACTAAGGAGACAAGGGAATTAAGGTTTCTATCCTACTCTCCACAAGCCTCTAACTCAGAGGGGGACAAATTATGGGCCACTTCTAGCCAACTGGATCCCTCTGCCCAGTCCCAGAATCTGAAAATCGGGAGACGTGGGTCTTACCCACAAAAGCTCGTTAGCTAATGAATAAATTTGATAGTCTTTCAGGTGCTCCAGGACTGCTTGTTATCTATCAAGCAGAACAGCCACAATGTGCTTTTGTGAACCGTGAGCTGTGACCAAGTGGGAATATTCTGTAATATTTCCACGAGTCCTCTTTCTGCCTCTGCTTCCCATGTGTGCTGCACTGTAACCATGTGGGTGATCAGGGCCATTTGCTCTCAGAACAGGCTGGGAGACAAGGAGTCTGGGATGGAGAACGGAGGGATGGACAGAGCTTGGCCCTACAGCCTGGCTGGGCAGACTGGGTGATGCTCTAATCGCCAGCCCTCTGTGCCAACCTGAGGGCTTCCTTTGCTACGTTCCATGTGACTGAGAAACTGCCTGTGAGGGTCCCTGCAGATGATGGGTGAGCTGCGCTGATCCCTGCAGAATGGGCAAGCCTCCAGCAGGGTCTGTCTCAGTAGAACTCACTGAGCGGAGCTCACAGGGAGGAGTACGGGCTGCAGGCCCAGAGGTGCAGTCTGAGGAGGTGGTAAAGCTGTGCAGCTTATGCCGGAGGAAGAGTGAGATGCCCGGGGCCTCACACAGTGAGGGAGCACTTCTAGAAACCGTTCGAGAGCTGGCGTTGTAGCACTGATCTTATCCATTCTCTCATTAATTCACCTGGTGTCCCCTAGTGAGCAAACTATGATCTACCCTGCAGCACAGCTTATGCAGGTAGCAGTGAATGTGAAGGGTAATAAGTAGGGCTTCTACACGCATGTTAACAATAAGAGGATAATCAAGGCAGGTCTGGGGCTGTTACTGGATGAGGAAGGCAACCTGGTGACAGATGATATTGGAAAACCTGAAGTACTCAATGCTTCCCCCCTCCATCTTTGTCTTCATGGACAAGGTCGGCTCCCAAACATTGGCACTAGGCAATGCAGTATGGGAAGGAGGTGGGCAACCCTCGGTGGGGAAAGAACAGGTTAAGGGCTATTTAGAAAAGCTAGACGTACACAGATCCACAGGTCTGGATTTAACGCATAAAAGGGCACTGAGGGAACTGCCAAATGTCATTGCAGAGCCTTTGGCCATTATCTTTGAAAAGTGGTGGAGATCGGGAGAGGTCCTGGATAACCAGGAAAAGGGAAATTTAGTGAACATCTTTACGAAAGGAAAGAAGGACAATCCAGGGAACTATAGACTGTTCAGCCCTACCTCAGTCCCTGGAAAATAATGGAAGGGATCCTCTAGGAATCCATGTTGAAGCACTTAGAAGAGTGGAAAGTGATAAAGAGTAGTCAACCTGGATTCACCAAGGGCAAGTCCTGCCTGACCAATCTGATTAGCTTCTATGATGAGGTAACCAGCTCTGCAGTCATGGGGAAGTCAGTGGATGTGACACACCTTGACATTATCAAAGCTTTTGATACAGACTCCCACAATACTCAGCACTAGTGAGGCCACATCTGGAGTATTGCATCCACTTCTGCCCTCCCTTCCCTTGCCCCAGCATAGAAAGGATCCGGGCGCATTGGAGCAGGTTCAGCGGAGGGCAACAAAAATGATTAAGGGGCTGGAGCACAAGACCTATGAGGAGATACTGAGGGATTTGGGCTTGTTTAGTTTGCAGAAGAGAAGACTGAGGGGTGATTTAATAGCAGCTTTCAAATTCATGAAGGGGAGCTCTAAACAGGATGGTGAGAAACTGGTCTCAGTGGTGTCAGATGGCAGAACAAGGAGCAATGGTCTGAAGTTACAGAAGGAGAGGAGTAGGTTGGATTTTAGGAAAAACTACTTCCCCAGGCGGGTGGTGAAGCACTGGAATGTGTCACCTAGAGAGGTGGTAGATTCTTCATCCCTCGAGGTTTTTAAGTCCCAGCTTGACATAGTCCTGGCTGGGATGATTTAGAAGGGGCTGATCCTACTTTAGGCAGGGGGCTGGACTCGTTGACCTCCTAAGGTCCCTTCAAGCCCTAGGTTTCTTTGGTTCTATATTCTTGCCCATAAGTTAAGGAAGTATGGATTGGATAAATGGATTGTAAGGTGGATAGAAACCTGGCTAGACCATGGGGCCCAACAGATAGCAATCAATGGCTCGAAGTCTGATTGGCAGTCGGTTTCAAGTACAGTGACCGTAGGATGGGTGCTAGGACTGGTATTGTTCCACATCTTTATTAGTGACCTGGATGAGGGGATGGACTGCACTCTCAGCAAATTTACAGATGACACTAAGCTAGTGGGTCAGGTAGATACATTGGAGGATAGGGATAGGGTCCGGAGTGACCTAGACAAATTGGAGGATTGGGCCAAAAGAAATCTGATGTGGTTCAACAAGGAGAAGGGCAGAGTCCTGCACTTGGCATTGAAGAATTCCAAGCACTGTTATAGGCTGGGGACCGACTAGCTAAGTGGCAGCGCAGCAGAAAAGGACCTGGGGATTACAGTGGATGAGAGTCTGGGTATGAGTCAACAGCGTGCCCTGGTAGCCAAGAAGGCTAATGGCATATTGGGGTGCCATATAGGAGAAGCATTTTGAGCAATCTAGAGAAGGTATTATTTCCCTGTATTCGGCACTGGTGAGGCCACATCTAGAGTAGTGTGTCCAGTTCTGGGCCCCCCCAGTACAGAAAGCACGTGTTTGTGCTGCAGCAGGTTCAGCAGAGGGCAACGAAAATGATTAAGGGGCTGGAGCACAAGACCTATGAGGAGAAGATGAGGGATTTGGGCTTATTTAGTTTGCAGAAGAGAAGACTAAGGGGTGATTTAATAGTAGCCTTCAACTTCCTGAAAGGGGATGCTCTGAAAGGGATGGATAGAAACTGTTCTCAGTAGTGACAGATGGCAGAACAAGGAGCAAGGGCCTCAGGTTACAGAGGGAGAGGTGTAAGCTGAATATTAGGAAAACCAGCTTCACCAGGAGGGTGGTGCAGCACTGGAATGTGTTACCTAGAGAGGTGGTGGAACCTCCATCCCTAGAAGTTTTTAAGTCCCAGTTTGACAAAGTCCTGGCTGGGACGATTTAGTTTGGGTTGATCCTGCTTGAAGCAGGGGGCTGGACTCAATGATCTTCTGAGGTTCCTTCTGGCCGTAGAACTCTATGATTCAGGCCCAGCCCCATCAGAGAAAATTGGAGTGGCCATTCACCACTGAAAGAGAATCTCTTCCCTGCTCCACTCAGAGTAGTGCCAACCTTGGAGCAAGGGCAGGCAGGAATCAGATTCTATTTTAAGGGCTCTTTAGCATTCTGTTCCCATATTCATGGCAGATTGCCAGACTTGAATCTTTTATCTTTGGGGCAGCAGTTATGCGTTGCTAGGACAGGATGACTAGATTCTGTTCTCACGTATCTCAATTCCCCAAGGGGTACCATGGATTATACTTGGCACTTCCTCAACACGTCGAGTGGACTATGTACAATGTTCTTTGCACAGAATCCTTCATTTGCAGCAATTTCATCTTAGAATGTTTTTATTTTTCGGGTGCCAAGGCCTTTCTGCCAGGCAGCCATCTATAACAGAGGGGAACAAACTACGGCCCATGGGCCAGATCTAAACTCTGAGCTCCCATCAGAAAGCAGGGTCAGGACAGCCTTGCCAGGAGGAGCCAATGCAATTCACAGGCAGTGCAGAAAACAGAGGGAGCAAGCAGAGGCTGCATGACACAGGGATGGCTCCATCATTTCTGCCCCCTGCTTCCCCAGCCTCAGCTATCACCAGGAATGAGTAGGGGGACTAGAGGCAGGGCGAGTGAGTGGCGGAACTGGGTAGAGGGAAGGGGCAGGGCTATACCTGAATATTTGGGGAGGCACAGCCTCCTCCCGCCTTCCCTACCAGGCCCTCCATACAATTTCTGTACCCCATGTGCTCCTCAGGCCAAAAACTTTGCCCACCCCTGAACACGAATAACCATCAAGTTCTTGTCTGGGTGGTCATTTTAGGATTCTCACTTCAACTTTCATTATGGGAATGGGTTGCACCTAAGAACATAAGAACAGTCACACTGGATCAGACCATAGGCCCATCAGGCCCAGTATCCTGTCTTCTGACAGTGGCCAATGCCACGTGCCCCAGAGGGAATGAACAGAACAGATAATCATCAAGTGATCAATTCCCTGTTGCCCATTTCCACCCGCTGGCAAAGGAAGGCTAGGGACACCCTCCATGCCTGTCCTGGCTAACAGCCATTGATGGACCTGTGCCCCAGGAATTTATCTAGCTCTTTTTTAAACTCTACTACAGTCTTGGTCTTCACAACATTCTCCAGCAAGGAGTTCCACCGGTTAACCGTGTGTTGTGTGAAAAAATATTTCCTCTTGTTTGTTTTAAACCTGCTGCCTATTAATTTCATTTGGTGACCCCTAGTTCTTGTGTTGTGAGAAGGAGTAAATAATTCCTTATCTATTTTCTCCACACCAAACATGATTTTATACCATATCCTGCCTTAATTGCCTTTTTTCCAAGCTAAAAACTCCCAGGCTCATCACTCTCTCCTCATATGGCAGACGCTCCAGACCTCTAATCATTTTTGTTGCCCTTTCCCAAACCATTTCCAATTCCAGTGTATGTTATTTGAGATGGGGCGACCACATCTGCACACAGTATTCCAGATGTGGATGTAGCATGGACTTACATGAAGGTAATATGACATTTTCTGTCTTATCTATTCCTTTCTTAATGATTCCCAGCATTTTGTTAGCTTTTTTGACTGCCACTGTACACTGAGCGGACGTCTTCAGAGAACTATCCACAATGACTCCAAGACCTCTTTCTTGAGTGGTAACAGCTAAGTCAGACCCCATCATTTTATATGTATAGTTGGGATTCTGTTTTCCCAAGTGCATTACTTGGCATTTATCAACATTGAATTTCACCTGCCACTTTGTTGCCCAATCACCCAATTTATTAAGATCCTTTTGTAGCTCTTCACAGTCTGCTTGGGACTTAACTATTTGGAGCAGTTTTGTGTCATCTGCAAATTTTGCCACCTCACTGTTATCCCTTTTTCCAGATCATTTATAAATGTGTTGAATAGGACTGGTCCCAGCACACACCCCTGGGGGACACCACTATTTACCTCTCTCCATTCTGAAAACTGACCATTTATTCCTACCCTTTGTTTCCGATCTTTTAACCAGTTACCAGTCCAAGAGAGGACCTTCCCCCTTATCCTATGACAGTTAACTTTGCTTAAGAGCCTTTAGTGAGGGACCTTGTCACTGGGTTTCTGAAAATCTAAGTACACCACATCCGCAGGATCCCCCCGTCCACATGCTTCTTGACCCTTTGAAAAAATTCTGATAAGAACATAAGAACATAAGAATGGCCATACTGGGTCAGACCAAAGGTCCATCAAGCCCAGCATCCCATCTGCCGACGGTGGCCAATGCCAGGTGCCCCAGAAAAGGAGAACAGAAGACAAGTGATTTATCTCCTGCCATCCATCTCCTGCCCTTGTTATGAAGGCTAGGGCACCATACTTTATCCCTGGCTAATAGCCATTTATGGACCTGACCTGCAAAAATTTATCAAGCTCTTTTTTAAACCCTAATAGAGTCCTGGCCTTCACAGCCTCCTCGGGCAAGGAGTTCCACAGGTTGACTGTGCGCTGTGTGAAGAAAAATTTCCTTTTATTAGTTTTGAACCTACTACCCATCAATTTCATTTGGTGTCCCCTAGTTCTTGTATTATGGGAAAAGGTAAATAATTTTTCTATATTCACTTTCTCCACACCGTTCATGATTTTATATACCTCTATCATATCGCCCCTCAATCGCCTTTTTTCCAAACTGAAAAGTCCCAGTCTCTCTAGCCTCTCCCCATATGGGACCCTTTCCAAGCCCCTAATCATCTTAGTCGCCCTTTTCTGAACCTTTTCTAATGCCAATATATCTTTTTTGAGGTGAGGAGACCACATCTGCACGCAGTACTCGAGATGTGGGCGTACCATAGTTTTATATAGGGGAAGTATGATATCTTTTGTCTTATTATCGATCCCTTTTTTAATAATTCCTAACATCCTATTTGCCTTACTAACTGCCGCTGCACACTGCGTGGATGTCTTCAGAGAACTATCCACTATAACTCCAAGATCCCTTTCCTGATCTGTCGTAGCTAAATTTGACCCCATCATGTAGTACGTGTAATTTGGGTTATTTTTTCCAACATGCATTACCTTACACTTACCCACATTAAATTTCATTTGCCATTTTGCTGCCCAATCACTCAGTTTGCTGAGATAGATTGGTAGATTGGTGAGGCACGACTTCCCTTTACAAAAGCCGTGTTGATTCTTCCCCAACAATTGATGTTCATCAATGTGTCTGACAATTCTGTTCTTTACTAGTTTCAACCAGTTTGCCCAGTACTGAAGTCAGACTGACTGGCCTGTAGTTGCAAGGATCACTTCTGGAGCATTTTTTAAAGATTGGCATAACGTTAGCTATCCTCCACTCATCCGGAACAGACGCTGATTTAAATGACAGGTTACAAACTACAGTTAGTAGTTCTGCAATTTTCCTTTTGAGTTCCTTCAGAACTCTTGGGTGAATACCATCTGGCCCTGGTGACTTATTACTGTTTAGTTTATCAATTTGTTCCAGTACCTCTTCTAATGACACCTAGGTTTGAGACAGTTCATCAGATTTGTTACCTGAAAAGAACTGTTCAGGTTTGGGAATGTCCCTCACATCCTCAGCTGTGAAGACTGATGCAAAGAAATCATTTAGTTTCTCTGTAATGGCCTTATCATCCTTGAGTCATATTTACTTCCCATTTTTCTTTTCGCAACTCTTCTGTTATACACAGGCCCTCTTGAAAGCATGTTTTGCTGCAAGGAGATTCTCAAACATATCTCCCATCTGGCTGACACTTTTGTAACTTCCTGATTCTCTTCTGAATGCGAAGTGGTGCTTGACAAGATGTCTTTTGTACTGTGGCTTCCAACAACGTACAGCCTGCTTCCAGCCTGACCAGTTTCTGTGCGTTGGTGTATTAAACAGGGCACAACTGCCCGTGCTTCTTTCTCAGTGTGAGCCTAGCTCTGCTCAGTTGTGCTTTCACTATTGCTTTGGAGGCACAAGCCCTGAGGAACTCATCTAGCAGGTGAGCCCCAAAACCGCAAGCCTGCATCACTCCAGACCTCAGCCGCTGCTAATCTCAGAGCATTTCCGAACAGGTGCTTCTGACCATTTTTTCAACTGCCAAAAGCTTTTCTCTCCACGCCTCCAGCCACGTCTCCAGGCGGAGCTCTGCACAGAGCACTGAACTGTGACACATTTGGCATGCCTTTCAGAAAACTTAACTCTCCTCCAAGATCGTAGGACAATTACATACATGCAAATGGTTCCTCTCCTCCCCTGGCCTTTCATCCGCGGATTCCCATCCTAGCCTCTGGGGCAGAACCCCAACTATAGGTCTGCACAGCGCTTGGCACAAAGTGGCCCTGATGCCAAGTGAAGCCTAAGTAATTACTCAGCAACAACCTAACACGGACCCTCTCAGCAACCCGGCTGCCCTAGTAGAACCAGCCCTTCAGATGTAGCAGCCAGTTTAGCTTCATTCTTCTCCTGTAACTTCCCCAGCATTTAGAGCAGTCCAGACTGGCAGGGGAGTGTGGGCCAGGCCCCACTCCACCCACCGACAGCTGCATTTGACTAGTTTCTTCCCCTTGGCCACACTGATGTGACTCTACAGCCCTGGTTACTGAATCTAACTGGGGAACAAACCCAGCCTCCCAATTCAGTACTGCCTGAGCACATAGGGTGGGGAAAGCTGCACAGTATCAAGGCCATTGTGCACCCTGCACAAACCCTTCTCCTGCCAGGACCCCCTCTGGGGGACCATTTCCTTGTTCCTGCCTCTACTCGGGGGCTGGGGGCCGTGGCCCCAGTGATCCCTGTGCTGG
Organism: Carettochelys insculpta; assembly: GCF_033958435.1. Lineage (NCBI taxonomy): Eukaryota > Metazoa > Chordata > Testudines > Carettochelyidae > Carettochelys > Carettochelys insculpta. The sequence continues at coordinate 129,071,426 of NC_134141.1, forward strand.
GGTTGCTCGGAGAGGGGCTGTGAGGCAGTTGGTACCTGCTGGCAGAGGTGGAGGCAGCGGAAAGTGGGTTGGTGAAGATGATCACACACTCCAGCATCTCTCCTGCCAGGAAGACAGGCCCACGGCTCAGCTGGGCCAGAACCTCAATCATGGCTCTGGCTGGCTCTGCGCTGCATCTGCAAAGTGCCGGAGACCCAGGCTGAACTGACAAGTCTGCTGGGAGGGGGCAGGGCAGATACACAATGCACCAAAGCTGGAGGGGTGAGGGGGGGAGATACACAACGCACCACCGCTGGAGGGGTGAGGGGGGCAGATACACAACGCACCACCGCTGGGGGGGGGGTTGCAGGGCAGATACACAACGCACCACCGCTGGGGGGCGGTGGGGTTGCAGGGCAGATACACAACGCACCACCGCTGGGAGGGGGGGGTGTTGCAGGGCAGATACACAACGCACCACCGCTGGGGGGGGGTGTTGTAGGGCAGATACACAACGCACCACCGCTGGGAGGGGGGTGTTGCAGGGCAGATACACAACGCACCACCGGTGGGGGGGGGGGGTTTGCAGGGCAGATACACAACGCACCACCGCTGGGGAGGGTGGGGTTGCAGGGCAGATACACAACGCACCACCGCTGGGGGGGGGCAGGCGGGACAGTAGAGGACAGACACACGGCCCCGCCGCGGGGGGGGGAGGGGAGGGGGGGGGCGGACGGACACACGGCCCCGCCGCGGGGGGAGGGGAGGGGAGGGGAGGGGCGGACGGACACACGGCCCCGCCGCGGGGGGGGGGAGGGGAGGGGAGGGGAGGGGCGGACGGACACACGGCCCCGCCGCGGGGGGAGGGGGGGCGGACGGACACACGGCCCCGCCGCGTGGGGGAGGGGAGGGGCGGACGGACACACGGCCCCGCCGCGGGGGGAGGGGGGGGGGGCGGACGGACACACGGCCCTGCCGCGGGGGGGGGGAGGGGGGGGCGGACGGACACACGGCCCCGCCGCGGGGGGGGGGGGGGGGGCGGACGGACACACGGCCCCGCCGCGGGGGGGGGGGAGGGCGGACGGACACACGGCCCCCACCCCTGTGCAGGGGACCCTGCGAGCGGGAGCCCGAGCCCTGCCCGGGGGGCACCAGAGAGCCCAGTCCCCCCCCGGACACCCGCCCCCCGCGAACAGCCGGGCGGGCCATAGGCCGAGCCGCCTGCCGGGGCTCCCTGCCCCCAGCCCGGCCCGGCCCGGCCCGGCTCACTCACCAGCCTGACACGGGCCCCTCCGCTCGGCGGGGCTCGGTCACTCTCGGCAATCTTCGGGCTCCGCTCGGCCGGGTTCGGTCACTCTCGGGAATCTTCGGGCTCCGCTCGGCCGGGTTCGGGCCCCTCCGCTCGGCGGGGCTCGGTCACTCTCGGGAATCTTCGGGCCCCGCTCGGCCGGGTTCGGGCCCCTCCGCTCGGCGGGGCTCGGTCACTCTCGGCAATCTTCGGGCTCCGCTCGGCCGGGTTCGGTCACTCTCGGCAATCTTCGGGCTCCGCTCGGCCGGGTTCGGGCCCCTCCGCTCGGCGGGGCTCGGTCACTCTCGGGAATCTTCGGGCCCCGCCGTTCGGCCCCACTCGGGAGTGTTCGGGTTCCCAGCTCCCCTCCCCCCGGGGGCCGGTTGGGCTGCGGGCCGGGTTCCCCAGTCCCGCCTTCCGGTGCCCGCAGAGCTCGCGCGGGCCGGGCCGGGCCGGGCTGGGCTGGCAGGTAGCGCCCGGGGGGCGGGGGCAGTGTCCGGCCGGGGCTCGCTGCGGGTGTGCGCGGGGGGGCGGCCGTTGGGTGTGCGCGCTGCAGACGGAGACACGGACAGACACACGGACAGACGGGGGCGGGGGGGTCGGACGGGCAGGAGGCCGGAGGGAGGCTGCAGCTGGGCGAGGGGAGAGCTGCAGACAGACAGCTGGGAGGAAGACGGACAGGCAGCCGGGGGGGGGGCGGTTTAAGGACAGACGGACAGGCAGCCGGGGGGAGTGACGGACAGGCAGCCGGGGGGGGCTAAGGACAGACGGACGGCCAGCCGGGGGGGGCTAAGGACAGACGGACAGGCAGCCGGGGGGGGGCTAAGGACAGACGGACGGCCAGCCGGGGGCGGGGGGCGGTTTAAGGACAGACGGACAGGCAGCCGGGGGGAGTGACGGACAGGCAGCCGGGGGGGGCTAAGGACAGACGGACGGCCAGCCGGGGGGGGGGGGGCGGTTTAAGGACAGACGGACAGGCAGCCGGGGGGGTGACGGACGGACGGACAGGCAGGCGGCGGGGGCCGGGGGGGTGACGGACAGGCAAGCGGGGGGGGGCTGGGGGGTGACGGACAGAGGGACAGGCAGCCGCGGGGGTGACGGACAGACGGAGAGGCAGCCGGGGGTCTCCCAGCCCCAGCTGCGGAGCCAGGTGGCTCCGGCGGGAGGCCGGTGTTGAGCGTCCCGGCTCTTCCCGGCGCTCTGGGGGGCGCAGCAGCGAGGGGGCGGGGGCTGGGCTGGGCTGGGCTGTACCTTGACCCGTGCTGGGAGGAGGAAGCTGCCAGTGCACGGAGCAATGGAGGGCAGTGCCCAGCTGATGGAGCGGTTTGAGGGCGCTGCCCAGGGGCACCGCGTGCCCCCCTTCGGCTGGCGGATCTGTCTGGCCCACGAGTTCGCGGAGAAGAGGAAGCCCTACCATGCCTCGGACGTCTCCCTCTCGGACGTGGTGAAACACCTGGGCCTGGGCTTGCGGTAGGTGGCTCTGCCCGTCCCGGGCCATTGTGCGTTGGGTGCTGCTTCCCAGCACCGTCCCCTCGCTGGCCCTGTGTTCCACTGGGGAACGGATCGAGCCACCCACAGGCTCAGCACCTGGGCCCTTTGCTTTGCCTTCTTTGTCCGAGAGGCAGGCGGGCCTCCCCAGCCCACCTTTCCCCTGCCTGCACCCCCCACCACTCTGGTGTCCTCTCCTCTGGGTGGAGTGATTTAAATCAGGACTTATTCATTTTTAATTGATTTAAGTCAACTTATCATAAAAGCAAAGTCTGACTGTGCTTAGACTGCACGTGATGTGGGCCCAGCCCAGCCCAGCTACTTACTGTCACTTCTGTCTCTTGAGAAAACTAGTGCAGAATGGGATTCCCTTAGGAACCCCAAGTTCTGCTGAAGTAAAGTAGAGGATAGGCTTATGGCATTGCCATTGTGGTGTGTGGCCGTGATGCCCCCAAAGAAGGGGCAAGTATTATGTCATATAAAATAAGAAAATGTCACTCAGTGGCAACTGGCAACTCTAGAGTTTGCTTACTGCAGCTTTTGTACTGTACACTTGTGTGATGAATTCTAAGCCTGGTTAATTAGTGGGGAGGGATAGCTGGGTGGTTTGAGCACTAGCCTGCTAAACCCAGGGCTGTGAGCTCAGTCCTTGAGGAGGCCATTTAGCGGTCTTGGGGCCAAGAGATTTAAAAAAATATCTGTTAGGGATGGTGATAGGCCCTGTGGTGAGTTCAGGGGACTGGAATCTGTGACTTTCAAAGGTCCCTTCCCCTTCTATGAGATAGGTACATCTCCATATATTCTAATTAAACAAGACATAGCCATTAGCCAAGCTAAACTTTTTTCTAGCGTCACCCAGTACAGGAAACAGCTTGGGAATTTACTTGTCAAATCACACTTATTCTAAAAGGCAGAGAGTCTTGAAAAATGACACATTGATAAATGGATTAAAGTTGCTCGCCAGTAGATCCACTCAGCCATAGCCACATCTTCGTCTGCATCATTTTCTCCCATTAAACAGTTTTTCTTGTGATGTTTCATTCTTGCATCTAGGCCCTGCATCTTCCTCTTGCACTGCTGACACTTGACATGTTTTCCTTTTGTACCCCGTGAAGGAGTTTCTTCAAAGTATTCCCAGTATTCTTGTACGCCCAGAAGCCAGTGCAATTTTTCTCTTGCTAAGATGAGGGGGATATAGGAAGCTGTGTGTGTGCTGAGTAATGTCCTTCCTTTCTCCTTCAGTCCAATCCACTGTTCCTTCTATGCCATCTCCATCCTCTTCTATATGTTGTCTCTGTCTTTAAGACAACATCTTAACTAGTTTCTCTGTTTTGCTTGGCCGAGGTCTGTCACCACCCCATAAGCACAGTACAAAAACAGTCCTAGCTACCTCTTGTCTGTCTTTACACATGTCACTTTTTAGTAAGCTGAGAAACAGAATTTGAAAGCCCAGAGCTTTCAGAAGCAAGAGCTAGGAGGTAGGCTGGGCAGACTGGAGCGGTTAAGTCGTTTTTATGAGACTGTAAATGTATGAGTAGAATTTTTGTGATGAAATGTAACGTATTTTAAAGGGGAATGTTAGTACTGAATTGCTTTAATTTTTTAAAAATCTAATTTAAAAATACTGGATTTTTAAATTTTGTTTTAAATAGTTGATTTTCATCCACCCTGAGACTGGCACAGCAGGAGCCCTCTGGGCTCGACTGTCTGCTGGTCTTCTCCTTTCCTTAGCTGTGGGAAGCTCTTCTTCGGCTTGGTTCTGCCTAGTCTTGATCATTAGCGAGGAGGAGGAGGAGGAAGGCACACCTGGAAGCTGATGTTGTAGAGGAGTGACAAAGGCTTCACCAGAGAGTCCATTTTACTAGGGTGAAAAAAGGCCTCTGAAAAGCTCCTAGAGGATCAGTGTCAGGTGCTGAGAGTACTTCCTGAATGGTCTGTTTTTTCTTTGGCAGTTGGTGGCAACAAAGTCTAAGGTAGGGTTAGTTATGACTGTTCTTTAAACAGTCCCAGTGATTAAAATTTGTCCAGGGGCTGGTGCTCTCTTAATGACCAGAACAGCCAGTGTGTGATTCTTTGCTCTGAGCAGATTGAACAATGTGGGTGAAAAGTAGCAACGTGTGTTTGTGTAAATACTTGCTGCAGGGTTACTGGTGACTGACGGGCTGTTGACAGAGATACTTTGTTACTGATCGAGGGCTGCCCTGCTACTGATGACATACATGTCTCCCTTGGTTTTGTGCGTGGCTCATTACTGTCCCTACCTCATGGTCCATTCCTTGTCGTGGTGAGGTGGCTTGTGTGTCTCAGTGACCCAGAGAGCTGTGTCAGCTGGCGCTACAGCTGCTGGAAGGGTCACCAAACTGAACAGGTCAAAGGGTAGAGACCAGACAAATTGGGGTCACCTCTCTCTGAGGTGAAAGGGGTTGGCTCAAGTTAACAACTCTGCCCATAGAGAGCAAAAGTTACGGAAATATCTACGAAGAAACCTACAACTGCACAAGTCTTGGGAGGAGTTGGCAATCCGCTTGCATTGTGTGTGCGGCATGGCAGGTGCCCCACAGATGACCTTTCTGTTACCCGGTTTGCTACATGGAACGTTTGGGCCATGGACCAGTGGGGAAGACGGCACAGACTGCAGCGGAGAGGAAACAGTACAAGCGTGTAGTTTTGGGCTTGTGTGAGACAAGATGGACACGATCTGGGCAGCTACGCCTGGCAACAGGTGAAACCCTCATCTATCCGGACAGGAAGAAGAGGGTGCACCACACACAGAAGGTGTGGGTGTTATGTTACCAAGAGAGACATCTGATGCTTCAAAGGAGTGGACAGCAGTATCATCACAGCCAGATTCTACACCAAAGTGTGAGTGGTGCTGATTGTGCAGTGTTATGCACCAATCAAGGAAGCAGCTGAGGAATGTAAAACAGACTTTTATAAGAAATGGCAAAGTGTGGTGAACCAGAAAGCAAAGGAGGATGTGATGATTTTGATGGACGACTTCAATGCAAAAGTTGGAAGCATAAATACAGGCAGAGAACGGGCCATGGGAAAAGACGGCCTAGGCAACAAGAATGACAATGGAGAGGGCTTCGGTGACTTTTGTTCCTTCAACAGACTGGTGACAGGTGGTGGTGTTTTCCACACAGAAGGATCCATTACGTCACTTGGGTTTCACCGGACCACCAGTCAGAAAGCCAGAGTGATCACGTCTGAATCACCAGTTCTTTCACAAGATGGCTGCAGGACGGCGGCGCTAAAAGAGGAGAAGATGCAGGTTCAGGCCATCATCTGGTCGTGGTAAAACTCAAGTTCAAGCTCAAGAGGTACATCGCAAAATTGATCAAGTTGGGATTGAGATTCAACATGGAGCTGGATTTAGAGATAAGAGCCGGTTTCCAAGTGGAGCTGTCCAACAGATATGCACTTCTGCCAGACCTTACCCCAAAAGATGCGACTGTGGAACAAATTTGGTAACACACAAAACAGCCTGGAAAGAGACCTGTGATAAAACACTGGGAAAGGGGACAAGGTGTCACAAAGAGTGGGTCACAGCAGAAGCTCTGAGAAAAGCGAAGGAATGAAAGGACAGAAGAGCAGAAATCAACAGCAAAACAAGAGCAGCCAAGGTGGGAGCTCAGAGACTCTATTCAGAAGCCAAGAGAGGAGTTAAAAAGGCTGTAAAACGGGACAAGAAGAACTTTGTGGAAAACCTGCACAACAAGCTGAACAAGCTTTGGCACAGAGCAATGTGAAAGAGCTGTGTAACATCACATGGCAGCTAGCAGGGTCACAGCATACAGTGCATCAGCCAGTGCAGGATAAGGAGGGGCGTGTGCTAACAAACCCAAGTGAGCAGCTCAGTAGATGGAAGGAACACTTTGAAGAGCTACTGAACCGCCCTGCCCACATGGAACCTCCGGAGTTAGCACCTGCAAATGTACCTCTGCAATTAGCAGCAGCAGACTTACCAAAGAAGCAATCCGAAAAGCAGGTAGTGAGACATTGCCCATCTGAAAAGCAGAAAAGCACCTAGTCCAGACAACATCCCTGCAGAAGCAATCAAGGCAGGTAGCAAGACATCAGTGAGCTGCCAGTTTTCCTGGACTCCTTTTCCCTTCATGGTAGCATCCCAGGGGATTCTGCCCATCAGGTTCCTGAAGGAGTCAAAGTCTGCTTTTCTGTACTCCAAGGTGTGTAATTTACTGCTCTTTTTTCTTCCTTTTGTCAGGATCCTGAAGTCTACCATCTCATGATCGCTGCTTCCCAGGTTGTCCCCCACCTCTACCTTCCCTATTAGTTCCTCCCTGTTTGTAAGCAGCAGGTTGAGCCGCGCACGACCTCTGGTCTGGTCCTTCAGCACTTGTACCAAGAAGTGATCCCCAATATTCTCCAGAAACTTCCTGGATTGCTTGTGTGCCACCGTATTGGTCTCCCAACAGATGTCAGGGTGATTGAAGTCCCCCACGATAATGAGAGCCTGCAATCTGGAAACTTCTCTCAGTTCTCCAAAAAAAGCCTCATCTACCTCATCATCCTGATTTGGCGGCCTGTAGCAGACACCAACCACCACATCTCCAGTGCTGCCTACACCACTAAGCTTGACCCATAGATTCTCAACAGGCTTTTCTCCCTCTATGTACTGGAGTTCCAAGCAATCATAGTGCTCTCTTACATACAGTGCAACCCTTCCTCCTTTTCTTCCTGAAGAGTTTAGACCCTTTTGTGACAGCGCTCCAGTCATGTGAGTCATCCCACCAAGTCTCTGTTATCCCAACCAAGTCATAGTTCTTGGACTGGGCCAGGGCTTCTAATTCCTCCTGCTTGTTACCCAGGCTTCTGGCATTGGTGTACAAACACCTTAGATAACCAGTCAATCTCCCCAGCCTCTCTACTCGAACCAGGGGTCCACTTTTGTTGTACATTCTGTGATGGGGTTCAGGGGTCCCCCTGCACTGCACCCCGCCCGCTGGCAGGAGAGACTCTCACTCAGCAGGTACAACAGCAGGTTTAGTAGGCAACAGATGTCCAGTTTCTCACAGAAGCAACAGCATAGCAGCCAGAGACAGTCCTTCCAACCTGTCCTGGGGGGAAGACCCCGAGGGGTGTCCCTCTGGGGTGTAGCTTTCCCCCTCCTCAGGCTGGCTGCCTTCCAGCTCTCCCTTTTCCTCGCCTCTAACTGCCGCCCCCCGATTCAAAACCCAGCTCAGCTCCTCCCTGCTCTTTGTTCAGGCAGAGGTGTTATCTGCCAGTTGTAGCCCCAGGGTCATCCTTAGCCACTGGGAGCTGCTGCTTGCCTCGGACATCCAGCCTGACTCACACATGCACCCCCCCCACTCCATCACATCTCTCCCCCCTTCCAGACCGCACTGAGCGGGGTCACTTAGCCAGTGACCTGGGGAAGTTCGGGGCCCTCCCTGCGTGACAGGGCATCGGCTATGGTGTTGTTGTTCCCCTTGACGTGGACCACCTCCATGTCGTAGTCCTGCAGGAGCAGACTCCACCGCAGGAGCTTGGCGTTGGCCCCTTTCATGTGATGCAGCCAGGTCAGGGGTGAGTGATCGGTGTACACGGTGAAACGCCGTCCAAACAGGTACGGCTGCAGCTTCCCCAGCGCCCACACCATGGCCAGACATTCCTTCTCTATGGCCGCGTAGCTCTGCTCCCGGGGCAGCAGCTTCTTACTCAGGTACACGATGGGGTGTTTCTCCCCTTTGTCAGTCACCTGCATTAGCACCGCCCCCAGCCCCACGTCCGAGGCATCGGTGAACACCAGGAAGGGCTTGTTGAAGTCTGGATTTGCCAGCACTGGGGCCCTGACCAGAGCCTCCTTCAGCGCGCAGAGGGCCTCTTGGCACTGCTCGGTCCAGACCACCTTGTCAGGCTTTCCCTTTTTACACAGCTCTGTGAGGGGGGCTGCGATGGAGCTAAAGTGGGGCACAAACCTCCGGTAGTACCCCGCCATCCCAATGAAGGCCTGGACCTGCTTCTTAGTCTGGGGTGTTGGCCAATCTCTGACAGCCTCCACTTTAGCTGGCTCTGGCTTTAAGCAGCCGCTGCCCACCTTGTGGCCCAGGTAGGTCACCTCAGCCATCCCCACCTTGCACTTCCCTGCCTTGATAGTCAGCCCGGCCTTCTGGAGTCGGTCCAACACCTGCTTGAGTTGGGACACATGGTCCTCCCACGTCTGGCTGAAGATGCAAATGTCGTCCATGTAAGCCAGGGCAAAGCTCTCCATCCCTTTCAGTAGCTGGTCCACCAGACGCTGGAAGGTAGCAGGTGCCCCCTTGAGGCCAAAGGGCAGGACCAAGAACTCGTAGAGCCCCACAGGAGTGATGAAAGCCGACTTCAGCCGGGCATCTTGGTCTAATGGCACTTGCCAGTACCCCTTGGTGAGGTCTATGGTGGTGAGGTAACGGGCTCCCCCCAGCTTGTCTAAAAGGTCATCAGGCCTGGGCATGGGGTAGGCGTCCGAGACAGTGATGGCGTTAAGCTTGCGATAGTCCACACAAAACCGAACAGACCCATCTTTTTTAGGGACTAACACCACGGGAGAGGCCCAGGGGCTGGACGAGGGTTGGATCACCCCCAGAGCCAGCATGTCTTCAACCTCCCGCTCTATGTCCTGAGCCGTCTTCCCTGTGGCTCTGAATGGCACACACTTGATAGGGGCGTGGGTGCCTGTCTCTATTCGGTGGACAGCCAGGTCAGTGCGTCCGGGTCTGTCCGAGAACAGCTGTTGATGCAAATGCAGCACCTCCTTGATCTCCGTCTGCTGGGCAGGGGTCAGCTGGTCTGAGAGGGGAATAGACTCCAGCAAGGAGCCGGCTCCAGTCCTTGTGAGTAAATCCACCAAGGGATCGTCCCCCTGCCCCTCCCAGTGTCTGCACACGGCCAGCACCAAGTTCTGCCTGTCCCAGTAAGGTTTCATCATGTTCACATGATAGACCCGGTGGCTGTGGGCCCGGTTCGACAGTTCCACCACATAATTCACCTCATTTAGCTGTTTGACGACCTTGAAGGGCCCATCCCAGGCCGCTTGCAGCTTGTTCCGCCGCACAGGTATAAGGACCATCACTTGATCCCCGGTGGCATAGGCTCGGGCCCTGGCGTTACGGTCATACCAGACCTTTTGCTTCCTTTGGGCCATGGAGAGGTTCTCCCTGGCCAGGCCCATGAGCTCGGTGAGTTTTTCCTGGAAGGTCAGTACATACTGTACCACTGACTCCCCTTCAGGAGAGGCCGTCCCCTCCCACTCTTCTCTGAGCAAGTCCAAGGGTCCCCGTACCCTCCTTCCATACAGCAGCTCAAACGGGGAGAACCCCGTGGATTCCTGGGGCACCTCCCTGTATGCAAACAGCAGGTGGGGTAAGTACTTGTCCCAGTCATGGGGGTATTGATTCATGAAGGTTCTCAGCATCTGCTTCAGAGTCCCATTGAACCTCTCCACCAGCCCATTGGTCTGCGGGTGGTAGGCTGTGGCCCAGGTGTGCCGGACCCCACACTTGTCCCACAAGCTTTGCAGTAGGGCCGACATGAAGTTGGACCCCTGATCTGTGAGGACCTCCTTGGGGAACCCCACTCTGCTGAAAATGGACAGCAGTGCATCTGCCACGGTGTCAGCGTCGATAGAGGTCAAGGCCACTGCTTCTGGGTATCGCGTGGCAAAATCTACCACTACCAAAATATATTTCTTCCCCGAACGCGTTGCCTTGCTGAAGGGGCCCACTATGTCTATAGCCACTTTCTGGAAAGGCTCCTCTATGATGGGCAGTGGCCTCAAGGCAGCTTTCCCCTTGTCCCGGCTCTTCCCCACCCTCTGGCAGGGATCGCAGGACAGGCAATACAGACGGACAGCTGCAAAGATCCCTGGCCAGAAAAAGTTCTGTAACAACCTTCTCCTGGTGCGGTGGATCCCCTGGTGTCCTGCGAGCGGGACATCATGGGCTAGGTACAGCAGCCTGCGCCGGTACTTTTGGGGAACCACCAGTTGCCTCTGGACCTTCCATGGCTCCGCTTTGCGTCTGGGAGCCCATTCCCGGTACAGGAATCCCTTTTCCCACAGGAATCTCTCCCTGCAGCCCTCCCCCAGCTGTGGAGCTGGGCTGAGACTGGCCAGTTCCCTCAGCTTCTGCAAGGAGGGGTCTCTCTGCTGCTCTGCCTGGAATTCTTCCGCTCGGGCAGGAGCGGATGCTACTTCCCCATCCCTGCCTGGCTCCAGCATCCCTGGCCTGTGAGATCTGGTTTTTGGGGGCCCTCTTTCTCTCAGGGTTGGCCCCTGTGGCTTTGGCTGGGCCTGTACCCCTGAATCTGGGGAGCGCACCCCTCGTTTTCTTTGGCTACGGGTCAGGACCAGGGCACGAGGGCGTTCACCTTGCCAGTTCTCCAGGTCAGCCCCCATCAGTACATCTGCCGGCAAATGGCTGTGCACGCCCACTTCCTTGGGGCCTTCCTTCTTCCCCCATTTCAGGTGCACCCTCACCATGGGCACCTTGAAAGGGGTCCCATCAATTCCTGTTATCGTCAGGTGGGAATCGGGTATCATGCAGCCCGGTGCCACCACCCCGGGTCGGGCCAGCGTCATGTCAGCGCCTGTGTCCCAGAACCCCGTGACCTTTTTCCCGTCTACCTCGAGGTGTTTGAGACACTTGCTCCACAGAGGTAGCGCTGCCCCCACTCTGTAAACTGGCCTCTGAGCATTTGGTCCCCCTGAGGAGCTGGTCTGTGGGGCGGATTCGGCCCAATCCGAGTGCCCATTGTCAGCACCACCCGCCTTGGCCGCCAGCCCCTCTGACTTCTGGGACCCCACCCAGTTGACTCCATGACCCCCCGGCCTGCTCAACCTGTCTGGGAGCCTGGGGCACTGGGCTGCTCTATGCCCCTTTCGCCCACAGCGGTAACAGCCTGGGTCTGGTTGTGTCCCTCGGGCCGGCTGCTCTGTCCGGGCTCTGTTTGGCTCTCTGGGGGGTGGGTGGCTGGCCCCTCTTTCCTGGGCTTGCCCAAGAGGTGGTCCCCTCTGTCGTACAGTCAGGGACCGGTCTCTCTGAGATTCTCGGTTTCTCCAGGACTCCCTCTCCCTCCGGGACTCCCTCTCTCTCCGAGACTCCCTCTCTTTGTGGGGCTCACTTTCAAACCTGGCCCGGCTGTTTGTGAAGTCATCTGCCAGTTTCCCTGCATCATGTGAGTCCCCTGGCTTCCGGTCCACGAGCCACACCCTCAGGTCAGGTGCGCACATCTCATAGAATCGCTCCACGACCGCCAGCTCGATCAGGTCCTCTACGGACTGGACTCCCATTCCGAATGCCCACTTCTGGTAGTATTGCTTCAGGCGGGCGGTTGTATCTACGTGGGTTTCCTCTGGCCTCTTCTGCGCCTCCTGGAACTTCTTCTTGTACATCTCCGGAGTCAGCCCGAACTTATGCAGCAGGGCCTGTTTGAACCGTTCATAGTCCCCAGGCTGCAGCCCCACCAGCTGGCTGAGCACCGCTGCGCCCTTCTGGCCCAGCAAGGGGGTGAGGTGCCGGAGCCACTCATCTGGGGGAACCTCATGCAACTCACAGGCTCGCTCGAAGGCGGTAAGGAACTCGTCCATGTCCCCTGGGTCCTGACACTGGGCCAGCACACGCGTCTCCAAGTGACTGGCCACCCCGAGCCATCTGGCCCTCTCCCCGCTTACCGCAGCTGGGGCCTCTTGGCGTCTCACCTCTGCCATGGTTCGCTCATGCTCCCGCTCTCGCTCTCTCTCCTTCCGTTCTCGTTCTTTCTCCTCCCGCTGTGTCTCTTGTAGCTGGCGCTCGTGCTCACGCTCTCTTTCTCGTTCCTGGCGCTCGTGCTCACGCTCTCTTTCCCGTTCCTGGCGCTCGTGCTCACGCTCTCTTTCCCGTTCCTGGCGCTCGTGCTCACGCTCTCTTTCCCGTTCCTGGTGCTCCAGTTCCTTTAATTTCACCTCGAGTTCCAGCCGTCGCAGCTCTGCGGCGGGGGATTCTGCCCGCGATGGACCACCGCTAGCTGAGCGCGACCTGGTGGGCACCGCGTCTGTCTGACGGCGTCGAGCCCCTGCTCCTGTCGGAGAATCCGAAATGCTTCCCGAGGCTGACCAGCCACTTTCTGCCGGGACAGGCTCTGCCCCCCCGGATCGGTCATTCTCTTCCAGCTGTGCAATCAGCTGGGCCTTGGTCGCCTTCCCCACAGTCAGGCCCCTCTCTCTGCACAGCCCCGCTAGCTCTGCCTTCAGGAGTCGGGTATAATCCATCTCCCCGCTATTTCCCGGGGTATCCACTCACCAGCAGCAGCTGCAGGAATGGCCCTGTTCCCCCTCTGACTCTTGTGAGACTCCTTCCTTCTCTGGTGCTCAGTCAGCCACTGCTGGGAGCTCATCCGTGGGTGCAGTGCATCCCACTTCTGACACCAGTGTGATGGGGTTCAGGGGTCCCCCTGCACTGCACCCCGCCCACTGGCAGGAGAGACTCTCACTCAGCAGGTACAACAGCAGGTTTAGTAGGCAACAGATGTCCAGTTCCTCACAGAAGCAACAGCATAGCCGCCAGAGACAGTCCTTCCAACCTGTCCTGGGGGGAAGACCCCGAGGGGTGTCCCTCTGGGGTGTAGCTTTCCCCCTCCTCAGGCTGGCTGCCTTCCAGCTCTCCCTTTTCCTCGCCTCTAACTGCCGCCCCCGATTCAAAACCCAGCTCAGCTCCTCCCTGCTCTTTGTTCAGGCAGAGGTGTTATCTGCCAGTTGTAGCCCCAGGGTCATCCTTAGCCACTGGGAGCTGCTGCTTGCCTCGGACATCCAGCCTGACTCACACATGCACCCCCCCCACTCCATCACACATTCCTCTTTGCGTATCTTCCTGGCCTCCAAGTTCCTTTCTACGCACAGGGTTTTGGTCACCTTCCCCCAGTGAACCTAGTTTAAAGCTCTCCTCACTAAGTTTGCAAGCCTACTTGCGAAAATGCTCCTTCCTGTCTTGGTTAGGTGGACCCCATCTCTTCCCAATAATCCTTGTGCCTGGAACAGCATCCCATGATCGAAGAATCCAAAGCCCTCTCTCCGACACCACCTGCGTAACCATGCATTTACTTCCTCAGTTCGATGGTCCCTACCGAGCCCTTTCACTTCAACAGGAAGGAAGGATGAGACCACTTGCACTCCAAATTCTTTTACCTTTCTTCCCAGCGCCACATAATCCGCAGTAACCCACTCAAGGTCGTTCTTGGCCGTATCGTTATCGCTGGTGGCTGGTTGGATTTGCCTTAGTGAGAAGGAAATCCCAGCCTGCGGCTGTAAGTGGCCTGGATTTTAAGCAAAGATGCCCTGGATTGATTTCTCCAGCCGTGCCCAGAACCTCCGTCCTATCACACCATCATCCAGCGTAGTCCCTCAAGCTCTCGCTTGGAACCCACAAGGAAAAAGCAAAGGAGGAAGACTTCGAGCAACGTGCAGAAGATCTACTGAGATTGAAGGACAACAGCTGGGGCGCTCCTGGGATCACCTGGAAGTTCTGTCCCAAGCCAGAGTGAAGTGGGGGAGAGGTGCAGACGACCTGTGCTCCACGCTGAGTACAGGGGTGAAGTAGTCGTTGTCATTATTGTTCAGTGGGAGCCTAATAATCTTTACTGCTTCCACACCTGGGCTGTCTGAGGTGGGGTCGGTCTGTTGTCACCCTTCTACTGCTTGGGGACTGCGGCACTCTGAGGGCCCAGCGTGGCTCTTGCCTTACTGGGGAATGTCGCAGGTCAGGGCACTGCTCCTGTGTCTCCCTCCTGGGGTCAGCAAGGGCACCCGCCTCGGATTCCAACTCCCCAGCTGCTACCTTTCTGGGTGGAGACCCACATCTCCATGGGGGCAGCAAATGCACACCGCAGCACCCCAGTGCTTCATGGGAGCCATGGCCAGGGACTTTGGGTCCTGGCCACTGGCCCCACACCTGGGACTCTGCTCCTGGAGTGTAGGCCCTGCCCACGGGGCCCCGAGGCTGGGGCTCATTCTTGGCCTTGTGCCTGCCCCCAGCTGTGGCTCCTGTCTTGATCACCTTATCCTCCATGCCTGGAGACAGGGCCTTGCTCCTGGACCCCACTGGAAAGCAAGGGGCTCTGTCAGGGACAATAGGGTTGGCTTTCAGGATCCTAGTTATTGAAAGTATTCCACACCACTGCGTCTCTCTCTGTTCTGGCCTGGGTGGTCCCTGGCTTTTCTGGTCCCCACCTTCACTGTGTATCTCCAAGCAAAGAGAATCTGTTTGTGTGGTGTTGCAGATTTAAATCACCAGACAGTACTTGGGTGTGCCAGCCTGATTTGCTGTTAAGGTGAAAAGCATTACCGAGCGTACCTATAAAAGCCATACAAAAGCCTGCCTGCATGCCACCCTATGCGCTGGTCAGAGTTCTTGGGTTCTGGCATGAGCAGTCCTTTGTGCCCACATCCTCTGTCTCCAGGATAGTCACCGCTTCAGCTTAGAACAAGGAGCCAGTCTCATGGGCCTATAGTAGGCCCAGCCCTTCAGTCTTACCTTAACACTTGGGCCGTCCGTGCCCCAGGGTTCTGGCTGCTGCATTAGGAAGAAGGCCCTGAGCCAGTTTAAAAAGCGTGTTCAAAAGTCTGTCTTCGTCAATTGGTCTCTGGAGAAGCCAGTTCGATCTACTGTGTGCATGTCCCGGGGAAAGGAAAGGAGAGGCTGTGGCTTTAGCAGCTGATCACTGAGAAGGGTCATTAGCATGACAGGTACAGTGCTGCAGGAGCACAGCCTCAGGTCTGGCTTGGTGCAGCCCCCTCCCCGAGGGAGTAACCCTAATTCTGTCAGCTCTAATTTAATAAAGTTTAGGAAAAGGGTTTCAGGACATCGCAGGGGATTGTCTGTCTGTCATAGTAAAGTTGGCAGGTGCCCCACAGAGTGCTAGCGTACAGACTCACCAGGATTGCATGGTTAGCTGAGTTCATGTGAACATGGCGTGTTTTTAGTACAAATGACGTGCAAGGCCTTACATGTAGCACCAAGGTTGTGGGTCATACCCACAGGATGGGGGGCAGATTTGGAAAGCAGTTACTCTGGGTTCCTGGAAGACCAGTGAGGAATCCTGTGATGCCTTAAAGACTAACACCTTTATTTGTGCGTAAGCTTTTGTGGGCTGGAGACCACTTTGTCAGATGTCTCAGTGGCTCCTGCACACGAAAACTTACACCACATGAAAGTGTTAGTCTTTAAGGTGCCATAGGACTCCTCATCATTTTGGTGGATGCAGACTAAGATGGCTGCCCCTCTGACATCTGGGTCCCTGGTGGAGAACCAACTGAGTGTGAGCCAGGAGGGTGGGGGGATGGCTGGGAGCAAACAAGGCCCCTGGCTGCAGGAACAGGCGCGGGGGAGTAGCGAGATGCTATCATAATAGTATAGAGCAGGGTGAGAGCATTGCTGGTCACCCTGTTCCATTCTGGTTTCCACACTTCAAAGAGAAGGTTGAAGAAATGGAAGAGATTTGGACAAGAACTACATGAACAGCTTGAGGTCTGAGGAACCTGGCTGATTCTGAGACACCAAGAAAGCACCATCTGTTTAGTTAAACAGAGAGAACATTGAGGTGACATGGTCTAGTCCAGGGGTGAGCAAAGTGTGGGGCGGGCCCCCTTGGGGGGCCAGGAAATATCATAATGAGGGTGCACCATGATGAGCTGCTGGGTCTCAGACTCATCCATCTCTTTAAAAATGTTTAAACGTGTGACTGTATGTCTGTGTGTTCGCATTTCTATGCCACTTAATAAAGTTTTGACATTCTGTGTGCTTATTTTCTCACACATGTCCGAAGGTGTTTTTTCATATGAACATAACCGATATTCCCGGTGGTTTGGGTCACCTTAGACAGGTGGTGGGCGGGCTGCTAATTGCAGGGAGGAAAAGTGGGGTGGATGCAAAACGCTTGCTCACCCCTGGTCTGGTGCATGAGTGCTCACGTGTGGCATAGATCTGGCTAGCAGAGAGCTCTTCGACAGGTGACAGTGCACCGAGACCCTGACTGGAAGCTGAAGGTAGAGGAATTCAGGTGAGTATTAAAGCAAGTGGGTAGCAGAGGGTAACTGACCATGGGGCAGCTTGGGGCTTGCCTGCACATGCAGTGGTGTAGAGCTTCAGCGAAGCTGTCGCTGCCCCAGTGAGAGCAGCCCCTGTGTGTGTGAGTCCCAGCTCGCTAGCGCATTAGAACTGCAGTGTGACGTGCTTATACTGCTGCACGGCTGCAGCTTCAGCCTGGCCTGAGCATGGGGTACAGTGGCTATGGCTGGGGGCTGAGCCACAAGAGCTGGCCACGTGCTGGAGTGACAACCTGACGTCTTCGGGCCTGTACTGTGCAGGCGGGGAGGTGCTCGTCACAGCCTGTTCTGCCCTTAAATTCAGCGAGTCCCAGACTTGTGTCCTAGCTGTAGGCTCCTTCCTCAGTCACCCCACAAGATAGCTCTGACCTTCCTCACCCCTTGTAGACACAATGTTACTAAAGGCCCAGGAGCCTTGACCTTACCTGGATACACCGACAGAGGGTTTAGAATGATACAAGGTATTGCGTGCAGCCTGTGTGCCATTGTAATCCCCCTAACTTGGCTCCCGCTCCACGAGAGGTGAGGAGCCGACTTACCTGTTAGCTCCTGGCTCTCCTGTTCAGCCTGCAGCTCCCCACTCAGTGGCCCAGTCATGGCCGAGGGCTGGAATTTCTGGCCCCTCTGCAGTGTTCCTGGCCAGAAGCGCTCGCAGCCTGCGGTGCTCTGTCCCACGCTTGCCACGCCAGCTGGGGTCACTGGCAGTGCTGGGCTTCTGGACTGAAGAGTCAGGCTGAGGGGTTTCTAAACCAAAGGAAGTTTCTCTCACACAATGCACAGTCAGCCATAGACGACCTCACCACAGGGCAGGGTGGGGGCCAGGATGATAGCGAGGTGCAAAAAGGAGCTGGATAAACTCATGGGGCATAGATCCACCAGTAGCTGTTAGCCAGGATGGACAGGGATCATGTCCCTAGTCCCGGTTTGTCAGAAGCTCGGAATGGGTGACAAGCTGGATCACTGGATCATTGCCTGGTTGTTCGCACCCTCCGGGGCACCTCTGCTGGCCACTGTCGGCAGACAGGACGCTGGGCTAGATCAGCCTTTGGGCTGACCCAGTGGGGCTGTTCTCATGTTCTCCATACTTGGTGTAGCCACTGCAGAGGGCCAAGACTGTGCTGGCCTCATGCAGGTTATGGTTTGCTCCGACTCGGGGCCCTTAGCCAGTCGGAGCTGTGAGGACAGCACTTCTGGGCGCTTGCAGTGATGTGGCTCCAGCTGGGGTGAAGGGCGGCAGTGCACAGAGGCCCCTGCCAGAAGGGACTGGGCCAGAACACAGGAGCTTTACTGGCTGCAATCCCTTGATGCCCCTTTCTCAATCTGGAACTGCTGCTGGGGCCCGGAGAAGTTCACCTCTCTCACGGCTTCAGCAGCTCCGTGTGTGCTGCCCTGAGCTACCATATGGGGATTACTGGGCAGCTTAGAGGGAACTGTGGCCAAGAGGCTAATGCCATCCTTGGAGGTTGGGGGCAGGCTGAGCCACAAGCAGGGTGGTGTGTAGGAGCAGGGAGGCAGTTTCACCACTGCGCTGAGCATTAGTGCAGCAGCTGCTGGAGTACTGGGCTCGGTTCTGGTGTCCATAAGTCCAGGAGGATGTTGATAAATGAGAAACCTGCCTTCCAGTGGCAGACTCAAGGAGCACATTCTACTTCCCTTAGCAGAGAGACGCTTAAGGCAGGACTCGATCAGCATCTATAGGTATTTGTGTAGGGAATTGATGTTAACGATCTCTCTCGGTGGTCACTCGATAACAAGAACATCTCCATGTCAGGCTCCTGTTTCAGAGTCCGTTGATGGCTGACCAGCCCAATTCTGGAGCCACAGGCCTTATCCCAGGAGGGGCTGGTGCTGGTAGCTGTTGGAAGGAGGTGGGGCAGTTTTGGACACTCGTCTCTTCTTCTTCACCTCTCCTCGTCTGCACTGCAGCAGGACTGCTCAATTTGCACCCCTCCCCCCACATGGATTACCTTCTCCACTGGGGATGGTCCCGGGCAAGGCTCTCTCAAGCATTGATACCACTGGTGCAGTTTTTCAGGTGTGCCTTCAGCAAGGCCCTGTATCTTTCCCTCTGTCGCCCAACATGCCTCTGTCCTTCCTCTAACTCAGAAAACAGAATCTGTTTTGGGAGGTGCCGATCAGACAGCCAAACCACATGATCAGTCCAGCGAAGTTACTGGGGAATGATAATGGCTTCCATGTTCCTCAGTGTCTCTTCCAAAATACTAGTGTTCATGCACCTGTCCTCACAAGAGAGATTTAGGATTCTCCTGAGGCAGTGTGCATAATATTATTAAAGTGCCTTCAAATAATGCTTGCATGTTGTCCAGGTTTCACATGCATACAGTAGCACTGGAATAACCACTGCATGATATACAATATGTGGATTATAGCGCACCTCCCGGGGATAGAAGTAACATTTTTAACAGTGAGGGGAATTAACTTTGGAACCATTTGCCAGGGATCATGGGTGGATTCTTTATCACTGTCAATCGCTAAATCAAAGTGGGTTGTTTTTCTAGGCCATCAGCTCTGGGAATTATTTGGTGCAGGTCTCTGTCATAACATATGAACGGCCATTACTGGGCCAAATCAAAGGTCACAGAATCATAGGGCTGCAAGGGAGCTCAGGAGGTCATCTAGTCCAGCCCCCTGCTTCAGGCAGGATCAACCCCCACTAAGTCATCCCAGCCAGGACCTAGTCAAACCACGACTTAAAAACCTCTAAAGATGGAGATTCCACCACCTCTCTAGGCAGCGCATTCCAGTTCTTCACCACCCTCCTGGTGAAGCAGTTTTTCCTAATATCTGTTGAAGCACATTTGCACAAGACTTCTCTGTGTTTAGGCGGCTAACATTCAGCTTTATTGAATTCAATAAGGCAACAAATGAGCCAATCCGGACACTAGTAGAACCAGGTCCAGCAAGGCTGCTTGATGCAGCTAACTCTGGTATTTTATACCCTTACACAAACAAAGCCCAGTGTCAGAGGCAATTAGTTAGAGAATCGTAAATCACTTCTCAAAGAGAAACAGGTACCAGGGAGCCGGAGCCTCAACTCCGAACAGTCCATTAACGCATTCCATAGAGCTCATCCTCCCTGCCATTCCCAAACAGGTCAAGGAAAGCGCAGGCTCTTGTGTGCGTGAAGAAGTAAAGGATGTGAAATGGCTTCTCATACAAGGTGGTTTCCACATATCCAACCTACTCCTCTCCTTCTGTAACTTCAGACCATTACTCCTTGTTCTGCCATATGTCACTGCTGAGAACAGTTTCTCTCCATCCTCTTTAGAGCTCCCCTTCAGGAAGGTGAAGGCTGCTATTAAATTACCCCTCAGTCTTTTTTCTTCTGTAAACTAAATAAACCCAAATCCCTCAGCCTCTCCTCATAGGTCTTGTGCTCCAGACCCTTAATCATTTTTGTTGCCCTTCGCTGAACCTGCTCCAGCAAATCCACATCCTTTTTATACTGGGGGTCCAAATCTGGACACAGTATTCCAGATGTGGCCTCACCAGTGCCGAATAAAGAGGAATAACTACTTCTCTAGATCTGCTCGAAATTCTCCTCTTAATGCACCCCAGTATGCCGTTAGCCTTCTTAGCTACAAGGACACACTGTTTGCTCATATCCAGCCTTTCATCCACCATAACCCCTAGGTCCCTTTCCATCGTACTGCTGCTGAGCCAGTCAGTCCCCAGCCTGTAACAATGGTCGGGATTCTTCCGCCGCAGGTGCAGGACTCTGCACTTCTCCTTGTTGAACCGCATCAGATTTCTTTTGGCCCAGTCCTCCAATTTATCCAGGTCCCTCTGGACCCTGTCCCTACCCTCCAATGTATCTACCTCTCTGCCTAGCTTAGCATTGTCTGCAGACTTACTGAGGGTGCAATCCAGTCCCTCATTCAGGTCATGAATAAAGATGTTGAACAACATCACCCCCACAACTGAGCCTTGGTGCACTCTGCTTGAAACCGACCGCCATCCAGATAATGAGCCTTTGACCACTACCTGTTGGGCCTGACCATCAAGCCAGCTTTCTATCCATCTAATAGTCCATGCACCCAATCCATAACTCCGCCATCAAGCCACTGAGAGCTCCATGCCAGTCCCAAGCTTGGATGAAGGAGGAGGGTTGGTCAGATGCGTGTTGATGCGCTGACCGTCAAACAACAATATGAATGAAATCTGATGCCAGTACAACTAAATGTTAAAAGATGCCAGCTCAGACGTTGCCTGGATAAACAAGGTCCACAATACCAATCGAGCGATCAGGGTTGGGTTGATAAGTTGGCTACCAAAAGAAAATTACACCTAACACGTGCTATCCATTGGAACATGGAACATCCGAACACTGTGGGCAATTGGAAAATTAGAGCTACTTCAGAAGGAGATGGAGAGATACTGATGTGATATACTTGGACTGGCAGGGATGCGTTGGACGGCATCAGAAGAGATATGCGGTTGCAAAGTCATTTGGTCAGGAAACGAAACTAAGCATGAAGCAGGAGTTGGATTCCTTCTCAGCAAAACAGGTAGAAGAGCGTTATTAGGATACAAATCGGTGAGTGCGAGAATAATGGTCGCGCGACTCGAAGCAAAACTGTTCAACATCTCAGTCATTCAGGTGTGTGCACCCACATCGGACAGTACGGAGGAAAAGATTGAGCTATTCTGCAAAGACTCGACAAAGATGGTGAAGGAGATACCCAAGAAAAATGTGTGGCTCATCGGAGGAGATTGGAATGCGACGGTTGGAACAGATAATGAAGGTTGGGAGAGAGTCATGGGAAGGTTTGGATATAGAGAATGAAACAAATGAGGTGAGAAACTGCTAGAGTTTGCTACAGAGCATGAGATGGTGATTTGCAACAGGAGATTCCAACAAAAGGACTATAGGAAGTGGACATGGCGATCGAATGATGGGAAGTCCAAGAACATGATATATATGATTTCGATAAGAAGATGGATAACAGCAGTGCCGAACTTTCCAAAGAGCAGATATAGACTCAGACCACAGTCTAGTGATCACAAACATCAGGGTAAAACTCAAAAGAAAGTGTAAGACACAGTTTAAGAAAAGAAGAGACGTGGCGGGGCTACGTGAGGAAGAAACAGGGAATGCGTACAGAGCAGTGCTCGAAGAGAAGATTAAGAATATCGCCACAGAGAAAGACCTAGATAAGAGAGTCGCAGGGATAGCCACCGCTACAGAAGAGGCAATTGAGCAGACTGTTCCAGAAGAGGAAAAGATCAATAAGAAGCGGATTACCCAGAAGACACTGAAGTTGGTTCAAAAGAAAAGAGCGTTGAAGATCAGAAGAGCTGTTTCTGAGGTGGCAGAACAGCAGTGTAGGGTGAAATGCAATGAGGTAAGGAAAGCAGCCAGAAAGGATAAAGAGAAATGGTTAGAGGAGCAATGTGAAGATATCAAGAGGTATTATGGCGAATGTAGGACCAGGGAGGTGTATAAGACAATTAGGAATATTAATAGGAAATGGCAACCGAAGCAGATGGTGATCAAAGATGAAAACGAAGAAATGCTCATGAACAGGGAGAAGACTGTGCAGCGATGGAGGAGATATTGGACCGATCTATCCAAAGTACAGTTGGACCCAAGTGTCTCAGAGAGACTGACTGAAGAACTGAAAGAGAGATCTCCCCCGAGCATCGAGAGCGAGACCGATATTTCGAAGGAGGAAGTAGAAAAAGCAGTGAAACAACTAAAGAACAACAAGAGCCCTGGAAATGATAAGCTCATGGGAGAGATGGTCAAATACGGTGGAGAAAGCAGGATTCAGGAAATACACCGTCTGTGTAATATAGCATGGAAAGAAGGGAAGGCACCTAAGGAATGGAGAAGATCTGTGCTAGTGACAATACCCAAGAAAGGAAGTACATTGGAGTGCAAGAACTACAGAACGATTGCCCTAACGAGTCATCTAGGGAAGGTGCTGATGATGATATTGACTGAGAGATTAAGATCGCAGATAGAAGAACATATAGCAGACGAGCAAGCGGAGTTCAGAAAAGATAGAAGTACCATGCAGCAGATATTGGCACTAAGACCGATAGCGGAGAAAGCTTGACGACAGAACAAGAACGCATACACTTGCTTCGTCAATTTTCAAAAGGCATTTGACAGTATAGATCAGAAAGTGACTTGGCCAGTGTTGGAGTCATATGGAGTGGATAGCAGACTGATATGGTTGTTGAAAGATATCAGTGATAATGCGGAGGCAGCGGTGAGAACATGCGGGGAGTTCGGAAGTTGGTTTAAAACAAGTAGAGGTATGAGAGAAGGAGATCCAATATCGCCAAGTATCTTCATCGCGCATCTGGAGAGAGTGATGGACAAGGTAAGGAAGAGGTAGACGGGATATCTGTGCACAGGAAAAGAATTAACAACTTGAGGTTCGCGGATGATATAGTTATTGAAGAAGAGGAGGAGAAGCTAGCAAAAACGGTGCAGGTGTTAAACGAAGAAGGGAAGCGGTATGGGCTGATTATGAACATCGATAAAACAAAAACAATGCAAATAGGAAGGAAGATCAGCATTGATGGTATTGAACTAGAAAATGTAGAGAAGCTCACATATCTGGGGAGATACATAATGTATGATCTAGACTGTAAGAAGGAAATAGCTACTAGAATAGCGAAAGCAAGAGTGAGTTTGAAGGCAATGGATAAGATCTGGAAAAGCAAAGCAATTAGCTTAAGAATGAAGCTGAGCGTCATTCAGCATCATGTTGTACGGATGTGAGATGGATGATAACAAAAGATTCGAAAAGAAGAATATTGGCGTTCAAAAGGAGTTGTAACAGACGGATTCTGAGAATAAGATGGATGCAGAAGGTCACCAATGAGGAATTATATAGGAAGATACAGCCGAAAGAGAACCTGCTGCAGAAGGTTATAAAATGGAAGCTACACCTATTTGGACATATTTGCAGAATGAACGATGAATGAAAAATCAAGACCCTGGTATTCAGCATAATGGATGGCTCAAATCGAAGAGGCAGACCCCACAGAGAATGGATAGATGATGCGGTAGATTGGTGCAGACCTAGTCTACAGAAACTAAGCCGCTCCGCGCTGGACAGGGAAGGATGGAAGGAAATAGTGAGAGAGGCATCAGACACCAATGGGCGCTGAGCCCACAGTTGATGATGATGATGATGACCCAATCCACACTTCCTTAATTTATGGGCAAGAATGTTGTGGGAGACTGTATCAAAAGCTTTGCTGAAGTCGAGGTATATCACATCCACTGATTTCACTATGTCCACAGAGCTGGTTACCTCTTCACAGAAGCCAATCAGATTGGTCAGGTGGGACTTGCCCGTTGGTGAATCCATGTTGACTACTTTTGATCACTTTCCCCTCTTCCGAGTGCTCCAGAACGAATTCCTTGAGGATTCCCTCCATTATTTTCCCATGGATTGAGGTAAGGCTGACTGGTCTGCAGTTCTCTGGATTGTCCTCTTTTCCTTTTTCAAAAATGGGCACTACGTTTGCCTTTTTCCAGTCATCCAGGACCTCTCCTGATCTCTAAGAGTCTTTAAAGACAATGGCCAAAGGCTCAGCAATATGTGCCAATTCCCTCAGTACCCTTGGGTGCATTAAATCTAGACCCATGGATTTGTGTACATCTAGTTTTTCTAGGTAGTTCTTAACTTGTTCCTTCCCCACCGAGGGCTGCCCTCCACCTTCCCATACTGCACTGTCTGCTACCATAAAGTAGGAGCTGTCCTTGTCTGTGAAGACTGAGGCAAAAAAAAAAAAAAAAGCAGCATTGAGTGTTTCAGCTTTTCTTACATCATCTGCCACTAAGTTACCTCCCTCATCCAGTAACAGCCTGACACCTTCTCTGACAACCCGCTTATTGTTCACATGCCTGTAGAAACCCTTCTTGTTACTCTTCACATCCCTTGCCAGCTGCAGTTCCAATTGTGGTTTCACTTTCCTGATTCCTGCATGGCATTCTCCAAATATATATTTATACTACTGCTTAGTCAACTGCCCATGCTTCCATTTCTTATATGCATCCTTTTTGAGTTTAAGCTGATCAAGGTTAAGAACATAAGAACGGCCATACTGGGTCAGACCAAAGGTTCATCCAGCCCAGCATCCCATCTGCCGACGGTGGCCAATGCCAGGTGCCCCAGAGAAGGAGAACAGAAGACAATGATCAAGTGATTTATCTCCTGCCATCCATCTCCTGCCCTTGTTCAGAAGGCTAGGGCACCATACTTTACCCCTGGCTAATAGCCATTTATGGACCTAACCTGCAAAAATTTATCAAGCTCTTTTTTAAACCCTAATAGAGTGCTGGCCTTCACAGCCTCCTCGGGCAAGGAGTTCCACAGGTTGACTGTGCGCTGTGTGAAGAAAAATTTCCTTTTATTAGTTTTGAACCTACTACCCATCAATTTCATTTGGTGTCCCCTAGTTCTTGTATTATGGGAAAAGGTAAATAATTTTTCTATATTCACTTTCTCCACACATTCATGATTTTATATACCTCTATCATATCGCCCCTCAATCGCCTCTTTTCCAAACTGAAAAGTCCCAGTCTCTCTAGCCTCTCCCCATATGGGACCCATTCCAAGCCCCTAATCATCTTAGTTGCCCTTTTCTGAACCTTTTCTAATGCCAATATATCTTTATTGAGGTGAGGAGACCACATCTGCATGCAGTACTCGAGATGTGGGCGTACCATAGTTTTATATAGGGGAAGTATGATATCTTTTGTCTTATTATCGATCCCTTTTTTAATAATTCCTAACATCCTATTTGCCTTACTAACTGCCGCTGCACACTGCGTGGATGTCTTCAGAGAACTATCCACTATAACTCCAAGATCCCTTTCCTGATCTGTCGTAGCTAAATTTGACCCCATCATGTAGTACGTGTAATTTGGGTTATTTTTTCCAACATGCATTACCTTACACTTACCCACATTAAGGTAAGTTTTCCCTGTTAAGCCAAGCTGGTTGCCTACCATATTTGCATTTCTTACTGTGCAGTGGGATGGTTTGCTCCTGTACCTTCAATAAGACTTCTTTAAAATACTGCCAGTTCTCCTGAACTATTTTCCCCTTCATCTTTGTTTCCCAAGGGATCCTGCCCATCCATTCTCTCAGGGAGGTGAAGTCTGCTCTTTTGAAATCAAAGGTCTATATAGTAACAGAGAGGAAGCCGTGCTAGTCTATACACTATCAAAACAAAAAGCAGTCAAGTAGCACTTTAAAGACTAGCAAAATAGTTTATTTTATAAACTATTTATACTATACTTATATTTATATATATTTATATATATTATACTATATTTATACTATAACTATTATTTATAAACTATTTTGCTAGTCTTTAAAGTGCTACTTGACTGCTTTTTGTTTTTAAAGGTCTGTATGTTACTGCTCACCTTTCTTCCTTTTGTCTGGATCTTGAAATCTGTGATCTTGTGGTCGCTGTAGCCCAGGTTGCCACCCATTTCTATTTCTCCTACTATTTCTTCCCTGTTTGTGAGCAGCAGGTCAAGTTGAGCATGGCCCCTGTTCGGTTCCTTCAGCACTTGTGCCAAGAAGTTATCCCCAACATTCTCCAAAAACTTCCTGGATTGTCTGTGTGCTGCTGTACTGGTCTCCCAACTAACGTTCGGATGATTAAAGTCTCCCATGAGAGCCAGGGCCTGTGATTTGGAAGCTTCTCTTAGCTATCTGAAGAAATCCCCATCCACCTCCTCTCCCAGATCTTGCGGTCTATAGCAAACACCAACTACAACATCACCTCTGTTACTTCCGCCTCTTAAGTTTAACTCAAAGACACTCAACTGGATTTTCTCCTTCCTCATACTGGAGCTCTGAGCAATCATACCGCTCCCTGACACAGTGCAACTCCTCCTTTTCTCCCGTCTGTCCTTCTGAAACAGTTTATAACCTTCCATGACCGTGGTCGAGTTATGCGAATCGTCCCACCAAGTCTCCGTTATTCCAACCACCTCCTACATCTGACTGTGCCAGGGCCTCTAATTCTTCCTGTTTGTTCCCCAGGATTCTGGCATTTGTGTACAAGCATCTTGGAGAAGGGGCTGATTGGCCCACTTACTCCTCTTCACCCAGGAAACCCACTTGATTGTTCCCTCCTCCTTCCCCACTTACCTCAGGGCTTGTGTCACCTTCCCCGACAAGCCTAGTTTAAAGCCCTTCTCACTAGGTTTGCAAGGCTGCCCACAAAGATGCTCTTTCCTCTCTTCTTCCAGCTCTCTTCACTGTATCACCTGTGCAGAGAGACTGAAAGCGTTTAACTCCGCTGGAATTGGAGAGTTTTCTCCTCCTGGAGGTAACAGACGCTTCCAGTTCTCCTTGTTCTGGGCAGCCTGCTGTTCCTGCGGTATTATCTGCTGCCTTCTATCCAGAAATTCTTCACCTTCTCTGATGGACCTGAGGGTTGATATTTGGGCCTCAAGTCCTCTAACTTTCTCTTCCAAAATGGCTACCAGCTTGCACTTGGTACATATAAAATTCTTTTTATCGTCCAGGAGGAAGGCAAAAATGGCATGTGCCATGCAGGTCACAACAGCAGATTTCTCAGTAGCCGTGTCATTGTCCATTTTCTCCTTTTTCAGAGAGTTCCCTCAGATGTTTCCAGTGCCACCTTGAAGGCCACAAGAGAAACAAACCTATAAGAAAGGGAAAACTGATATGGGCTGCCCCCTAAGGCTAACTCCTAGGCAAAGTCCCTGTTAGCTGCTCACAGCGTTCGCTGTGTCTGCCTTCTTATAAGGTCCATCTAGCCCAGCATCCCATCTGCTGACAGTGGCCAGTGCAGGTACCCCAGAGTGGGTGGACTGAAGACAATGATCAAACAGAGGTCAGGGACACTGTTCCTAACTCCTGGCTAGTAGTCTCTGATGGACCGAACCTCCATGAATGTATCCAGCTCTTCTTTCAACTCTCTTAAGCTGTGTCTACACGTGCACGCTACTTCGAAGTAGCGGCACTAACTTCGAAATAGCGCCCGTCGCGGCTACACGCGTCGGGCGCTATTTCGAAGTTAACTTCGATGTTAGGCGGCGAGACGTCGAAGTCGCTAACCTCATGAGGGGATCGGAATAGCGCCCTACTTCGACGTTCAACGTCGAAGTAGGGACCGTGTAGACGATCCGCGTCCCGCAACGTCGAAATTGCTGGGTCCTCCATGGCGGCCATCAGCTGGGGGGTTGAGAGATGCTCTCTCTCCAGCCCCTGCGGGGCTCTATGGTCACCGTGGGCAGCAGCCCTTAGCCCAGGGCTTCTGGCTGCTGCTGCGGCAGCTGGGGATCCATGCTGCAGGCACAGGGTCTGCAACCAGTTGTCGGCTCTGTGTATCTTGTGTTGTTTAGTGCAACTGTGTCTGGGAGGGGCCCTTTAAGGGAGCGGCTGGCTGTTGAGTCCGCCCTGTGACCCTGTCTGCAGCTGTGCCTGGCACCCTTATTTCGATGTGTGCTACTTTGGCGTGTAGACGTACCCTCGCAGCACCTATTTCGATGTGGTGCCGCGCAACGTCGAAGTTGAACGTCGACGTTGCCAGCCCTGGAGGACGTGTAGACGTTGTTGCTACATCGAAATAAGCTATTTCGATGTTGGCTTCACGTGTAGACGTAGCCTTACAGTCCTGGCCTTCAACAGCCTCCTCTGGCGAGCAGTTCCACAGGCTGACTGTGCGCTGCGTGAGAAAGAACTTTCTGTTATTAGTTTTAATCCTGCTGCCCATTAATTGCACTGGGCGTCCTCCAGTTATGGGAACAAGTAAATAACTTCTCTTTGCCCACCCTCTCCACACGGCTCAGGATTTCATTCACCTCCATCCTATCCCCTCCGTCTCCTCTTTTCTAAACTGAAAAGTCCCAGCCTCTTTAACCTCTCCTGACATGGGACCCGTTCCAAACCCCGAATCGTTTTAGTTGCCCTTTTCGAAACCTTTTCTAATGCCAAAATATCTTGTGTGAGGTGAGGAGACCACATCTGCACACAGTACTCAAGATGTGGCCGTACCATCGTTTTATAAAGGGGCAGTAAAATATTCTGTGTCTTATTCTCTATCCCTTTTAAAATAATTCCTAACATCCTGCTTGTTTTTTTGACTGCCGCTGCGCACTGTGTGGATGTTTTCAGAGAACTATCCCCAAGATCTCTTTCCTGATTAGTTGTAGCTAAATTAGCCCCCATCCTGTATCAGGAGGTCGGAGCAGTCCTAGGGCCTGTGCTGTACAGGGGTCAGAGCAGTCCTAGGGCAAGGGTGAGCAAACTCTTTGCTTTGAGGGCCACATGAGGCTACGGAATTTGAATGGAGGGTCATGAATGATCATGAAACTGGGGTTGGGTGCGGGAGGGGGGAGAGGGCCCCAGCTAGGGGCTCAGGTCTCTAGGTGAGACCAGAAATGAGGAGTTCAGTGTGGTAGAGGATTCTGGGCTGGGAGCGATGGGTTTAAAGGCCAGGAGAGGGTTCTGGGCTGGTGCAAGGGGTTGCAGTGTGGGGGGAATGTGAGGGTTCCAGCTGGAAGTGTGGGCCAAGGATGAGGGATTTGGGGTACAGGAAGGGCTGAGGGGTTCGGAGGGTGGGAGGGGGCTGGGGGCTGGGACCGAGGTTTGACATGTGAGGGAATGGGCACAGCTCAGGAACAACAAGCAGTCCTGTGGCACCTAATAGACTAACAGATATTTTGGAGCATCAGGTTTTGTGGGCAAAGACCCGCTTCATCAGCTGCATCTGACAAAGCGGCCTTTGCCCACAAAAGCTCATGCTCCAAAATAGCCGTTAATCTATAAGGTGCCACAGGACTTCTTGTTGTTTATGAAGACACAGACTAACTCAGCTACCCCTCTGATGCTTGTCACCAGCTCAGGAACAGCAGCAGTGGCAGGCTGGGATGTAGTGGGGGCTGCATGTGTGGGCGACAGGCTGAGCAGCTCACACAGGCTGCAAAGGACCCCTTGCTGGCTGTAACCTGAGCTCTCTGTCCTGAACCAAGAGCGGGGAGGAACCCGGCTGGGTTTGAATTAGAGGCGGGCAGTGGGGGCGGGGAGGGGGCTGAAGGCTGGGGAGTAACAAAGGCAGGCCAGCACCTGAGCCTGGGGCTCCAGGCCTGGGGTTCCCTTGGGGGGAATCTCCTCCCCCACAACATGGATCAGACAGAACGCCTCTGGTTGCTGTGCTGACAAGTCTGTACCACCCTGTCTGTACCATCTCTGTCACCGAATAAACCTTCTCCTCCACCTGCTGAGTGGGAGTCACTTCTGGCTGCAGATGGGGTGCAGAGCTGGGGGACCCCTGAATCCTATTACACTGCCCCCCAGAGCTGCATGGAGGTTCTGAGGAGATGCTGCTGCTGCTTCCAGGAGCTGAGGAGAGCAGAGCCATGGCATGCATGGAGCAGGGCAAGCCAGGGGCCTGCTCCACAGCAGGAGCTCCAGGCTGCGTCTACACGTGCACCCTGCTTCGAAGTAGCGGCAGTAACTTCGAAATAGCGCCCGTCACGGCTACACGCGTCGGGCGCTATTTCGAAGTTGAAATCGACGTTAGGCGGCGAGACGTCGAAGTCGCTAACCCCATGAGGGGATGGGAATAGCGCCCTACTTCGACGTTCAACATCGAAGTAGGGACGTGTAGACGATCCGCGTCCCGCAACATCGAAATAGCGGGGTCCTCCATGGCGGCCATCAGCTGGGGGGTTGAGAGATACTCTCTCTCCAGCCCTTGCGGGGCTCTGTGGTCACCGTGGGCAGCAGCCCTTAGCCCAGGGCTTCTGGCTGCTGCTGCTGCAGCTGGGGGTCCGTGCTGCATATACAGGGTCTGCAACTCGTTGTTGGCTCTGTGTATCTTGCACTGTTTAATGAAAGTGTGTCTGGGAGGGGCCCTTTAAGGGAGCGACTTGCTGTTGAGTCCGCCCCGTGACCCTGTCTGCAGCTGTGCCTGGCTCCCTTATTTCGATGTGTGCTACTTTGGCGTGTAGACGTTCCCTCGCTGCGCCTATTTCGATGTGTGCTACTTTGGCGTGTAGACGTTCCCTCGCTGCGCCTATTTCGATGTTGGGCTGAGCAACGTCGAAGTTGAACATCGACGTTGCCAGCCCTGGAGGACGTGTAGACGTTATTCATCGAAATAGCCTATTTCGATGTCGCAACATCGAAATAGGCTACTTCGATGTAGCCTTCACGTGTAGACGTAGCCCCAGAGTGGGATCAAAACAGCTGAGAGGCTGGACGTGGGCTGTGGGCTGCCTGGCTCTGTGCTGGCGCCCAGGCTAAGCAGGGTCTCAGCCAGGTGATCACAGTCGTCTCTGTTGGCCTCAGAATCTCTGTTGATGTGACTGTGAAAGCACCAGCTGCTGTCCAGTCTCCCTCCCGCCCTCCTCTTTGACACCATCCACCACGGTCCTCTTCCTGTGCCCTCCTCTGGCTTTGCACCCTGTTTCTCTCGGTTCCCCTTTCTTTCTGACCCTCCTCGGTGTGTCCGTTGGCAAAGCCTCCTCTGGAGGGCTCTGGCTCTCGTCTGCCTCTGCACAACTGCCGCCTGCTGGGGTCTGATTGTGGGCCAGGAAGCGGTTTGCTGACGTTGGCCATTCGCAGGCACAGCCCCTGCAGCTCCTCATGGCCACGGTTCTCTGTCCGGCCACGGGGAGCTGCGGCCCTGTTGCCTGCAGGTGCTGTCCCCACGGCTCCCGCTGGAGTAAGTGCTGTGGAGAGTGATTGAAGTGTGTTCTGACGAGCTCAGACCTTGTGCCCCTTCTAAAAGGAGTTCCAGGGAGAGAATTCCATCCCGCCTCCCGCTGGCCTCCGTGGTCACGGCCTGCTGCAGCACTGACTGTGGGAGAAACCCGTCGTGCCGCGGGTCCAGCTGCCACGTGGAATTTGGCTCCTCGTCTCTCCAGAGCTGGCCAGGCCCCGTGTGCTACTGACGTGCCCTGCCACAAACTGTGCCTTGGTGCACAGACCTGGCATCTCCATCTGAGCAAGTCCTGGCTGCCTCAGGTGGCCTCCCCCCAGCGCTGGGCGCAAAGAGCCTGTGGGGGGGGACAGCAGGACTCAAGGTGCTCTCTGGGCCAGGAGGAGAAGGGCGATAGCTGACTTGGCGCTCACTGGGCTCGTACCTGGGCTCCGTGCCCAGGCCCCCTGCTCGCCGGCGCCCTCCCTGCTTTCCTTTGCCTTCCGTCTGGCCCCTGGCTCTGCCCCCTCCCAGCCCCATTCTGGTGGTGGCACCAGGGGTGCTTTGCTCTCTGCGGCTGGGTGTGCTCGCCCAGGCAGACTGCACCTTCAGAGTGAGACTGTCACTCTGCCACTTGCTGCCTCAGGCCTCCAGGGGACCCAGGCAACTCGGCCCCATGGTGCATGGTGGCGTGGGCCTGGTGGGTTTGCTCCAGGGCCCCTTGCACTCCTGGCCCCTGCAGGTAGGGAGGGAGTTGCCCACTGTGGCCCTCTCACTCTCCCTTCCCCTGGCAGCTATTTGCGGTGGTGGTACAGGAAGACACACGTGGAGAAGAAATGTCCCGTCATCGACCTGTTCAACCCGCTCCCCCTGCGCCAGATCTATGGTGAGCTTCCTGCCTGCCCTGCAGGGAACAGAGGCGCTTTGGGCACTGCAGCTGGGTGGGGTCCCCTGGCCCAAGGTTCGTTACCCAAGGGCTGAGGGCAGGAGGTTGCGGAGGAGAGAACGTTGGTGTAGGGCAGGGCAGGAGACACCCCCAGGCTGCTGCAGTGGTGGGGCAATGGCAGGGCAGGTGAGTTCTGTAGGTAACCCTGGGTACAGGTGAGTGCTGCAGGGGGTTTTCCATCGGGGGCAGGAGTGTGGGGTGGCGGGTGCTGCCAGTACCCAGGATGACGATGGTGTGAGGCTTACTCCAGGGGAGTTGCTGTGGGGTTTACCCTGGAGGAGGACAGATGCTGGGGAGGTTACTCCAGGGGCAGGTGCTGTGACGGGGCACTGAGAGGTGGGTGCCGTGAGCAGGAATAGTGCTGTATCGGGTTCCCCTGGGGGCAGATGGTGACAGACAGTTATCCCCAGGGGAGCAGGGGGGTGCTCTTGGATTTCGCCAGTGGGCACCACGGAGAAGGCAGGTGCCATGGGGATTCACCAGTGGGCGGGCGCCATGGGGAAGGCGGGTACCCTGGGGGTTCGCCTGTGGGCAGGTGCCACGGGGAAGGCGGGCGCCATGGGGTTCACCTGTGGGCGGGCGCCGCGGGGAAGGCGGGTGCCGTGGGGGTTCACCCGTGGGTGGGCGCCGCAGGGAAGGCAGGTGCCACGGTGCTTCACCCGTGGGCGGGCGCCCACCTGTGCGCAGGTGCCATGGGGAAGGCAGGTGCCACGGGGGTTCACCTTTGGGCGGGTGCCGCGGGGAAGGCGGGTGCCGTAGGGGTTCACCTGTGGGCAGGCGCCATGGGGAAGGCAGGCGCTGTGAGGGTTCACCCGTGGGCGGGCGCTGTGGGGAAGGCAGGCGCCGCGAGGGTTCACCCGTGGGCGGGCGCTGTGGGGAAGGCAGGCGCGGTGAGGGTTCACCCGTGGGCGGGCGCTGTGGGGAAGGCAGGCGCCGCGAGGGTTCACCCGTGGGCGGGCACTGTGGGGAAGGCAGGCGCCGCAGGGGTTCACCCATGGGCGGGCGCTGTGGGGAAGGCAGGCGCCGCGAGGGTTCACCCGTGGGCGGGCGCTGTGGGGAAGGCAGGCGCCGCGAGGGTTCACCCGTGGGCGGGTGCTGTGGGGAAGGCAGGCGCCGCGGGGGTTCACCCGTGGGCAGGCGCTGTGGGGAAGGCGGGTGCCGCGGGGGTTCACCCGTGGGCGGGCGCCGCGGGGAAGGCAGGCGCCGCGGGGGTTCACCCGTGGGCGGGCGCCGTGGGGAAGGCAGGCGCCGCGAGGGTTCACCCGTGGGCGGGCGCTGTGGGGAAGGCGGGCGCCGTGAGGGTTCACCCGTGGGCGGGCGCCGCGGGGAAGGCGGGCGCCGCGGGGGTTCACCCGTGGGCGGGCGCCGTGGGGAAGGTAGGCGCCGCGAGGGTTCACCCGTGGGCGGGCGCCGTGGGGAAGGTAGGCGCCGCGAGGGTTCACCCGTGGGCGGGCGCCGTGGGGAAGGTAGGCGCCGCGAGGGTTCACCCGTGGGCGGGCGCCGTGGGGAAGGTAGGCGCCGCGAGGGTTCACCCGTGGGCGGGCGCCGTGGGGAAGGCAGGCGCCGCGAGGGTTCACCCGTGGGCGGGCGCCGTGGGGAAGGCAGGCGCCGCGGGGGTTCACCCGTGGGCGGGCGCCGTGGGGAAGGCAGGCGCCGCGGGGGTTCACCCGTGGGCGGGCGCTGTGGGGAAGGCAGGCGCCGCGAGGGTTCACCCGTGGGCGGGTGCTGTGGGGAAGGCAGGCGCCGCGGGGGTTCACCCGTGGGCGGGCGCTGTGGGGAAGGCGGGTGCCGCGGGGGTTCACCCGTGGGCGGGCGCCGCGGGGAAGGCAGGCGCCGCGGGGGTTCACCCGTGGGCGGGCGCTGTGGGGAAGGCAGGCGCCGCGAGGGTTCACCCGTGGGCGGGCGCTGTGGGGAAGGCGGGCGCCGTGAGGGTTCACCCGTGGGCGGGCGCCGCGGGGAAGGCAGGCGCCGCGGGGGTTCACCCGTGGGCGGGCGCCGTGGGGAAGGTAGGCGCCGCGAGGGTTCACCCGTGGGCGGGCGCCGTGGGGAAGGTAGGCGCCGCGAGGGTTCACCCGTGGGCAGGCGCCGTGGGGAAGCAGGTGCCGCGGGGGTTCACCCGTGGGCAGGCGCCGTGGGGAAGCAGGTGCCGCGGGGGTTCACCCGTGGGCAGGCGCCGTGGGGAAGGCAGGCGCCGCGGGGGTTCACCCGTGGGCAGGCGCTGTGGGGAAGCAGGTGCCGCGGGGGTTCACCCGTGGGCGGGCGCTGTGGGGAAGGTAGGCGCCGCGAGGGTTCACCCGTGGGCAGGCGCCGTGGGGAAGCAGGTGCCGCGGGGGTTCACCCGTGGGCAGGCGCCGTGGGGAAGGCAGGCGCCGCGGGGGTTCACCCGTGGGCGGGCGCCGTGGGGAAGCAGGTGCCGCGGGGGTTCACCCGTGGGCGGGCGCTGTGGGGAAGGCAGGCGCCGCGGGGGTTCACCCGTGGGCGGGTGCTGTGGGGAAGGCAGGCGCCGCGGGGGTTCACCCGTGGGCGGGCGGGCGCTGTGGGGAAGGCAGGCGCCGCGAGGGTTCACCCGTGGGCGGGCGCTGTGGGGAAGGCAGGCGCCGCGGGGGTTCACCCGTGGGCGGGCGCTGTGGGGAAGGCAGGCGCCGCGGGGGTTCACCCGTGGGCGGGCGCTGTGGGGAAGGCAGGCGCCGCGAGGGTTCACCTGTGGGCGGGCGCTGTGGGGAAGGCAGGCGCTGCGGGGGTTCACCCGTGGGCGGGCGCTGTGGGGAAGGCAGGCGCCGCGGGGGTTCACCCGTGGGCGGGCGCTGTGGGGAAGGCAGGCGCCGCGAGGGTTCACCTGTGGGCGGGCGCTGTGGGGAAGGCAGGCGCTGCTAGGGTTCACCCATGGGCGGGTGCTGTGGGGAAGGCAGGCGCTGCTAGGGTTCACCCATGGGCGGGTGCTGTGGGGAAGGCAGGCGCCGCGGGGGTTCACCCGTGGGCAGGCGCCGTGGGGAAGCAGGTGCCGTGGGGGTTCACCCGTGGGCGGGTGCCGTGGGGAAGCAGGTGCCGCGGGGGTTCACCCGTGGGCGGGCGCCGTGGGGAAGCAGGTGCCGCGGGGGTTCACCCGTGGGCGGGCGCCGTGGGGAAGGCAGGCGCCGCGAGGGTTCACCTGTGGGCGGGCGCTGTGGGGAAGGCAGGCGCCGCGAGGGTTCACCTGTGGGCGGGCGCTGTGGGGAAGGCAGGCGCCGCGAGGGTTCACCTGTGGGCGGGCGCTGTGGGGAAGGCAGGCGCCGCGGGGGTTCACCCGTGGGCGGGCGCTGTGGGGAAGGCAGGCGCCGCGGGGGTTCACCCGTGGGCGGGCGCTGTGGGGAAGGCAGGCGCTGCTAGGGTTCACCCGTGGGCGGGTGCTGTGGGGAAGGCAGGCGCCGCGGGGGTTCACCCGTGGGCAGGCGCCGTGGGGAAGCAGGTGCCGCGGGGGTTCACCCGTGGGCAGGCGCCGTGGGGAAGCAGGTGCCGCGGGGGTTCACCCGTGGGTCGGGGGCTGTGGGGAAGGCAGGCGCCGCGGAGGTTCACCCGTGGGCAGGCGCCGTGGGGAAGCAGGTGCCGCGGGGGTTCACCCGTGGGTCGGGGGCATGACCAGGGTTCCCTCTAATTTTTTCCATCCGGAGTCAGAATAAATTTAGTTGTGTGCACTGAAGTATGTGCGGATGAGCACCTCCCACAGGAACAAGCTGCCGGCTGTGAGAACTCTGCTGATCAGTGGGAGGCACCTGAATCTCTTCTGGGCAGCTGCCCATGTGCTCAGCATGCAGGGAACGCTGGTTGTGGGGAGGGGATATGCAGTAGGGTGTTATCTGATGGGGCAGGTGGTGTAGGGGGTTACCCCAGGAGAGGGAGAGGGGCGTTATCCTTGAGCGCCCCAAAGCTCAGTTTGAGGGCTGATTCTCTTCAACATCTTTATTAATGACCTGGATGAGGGACTGGGTTGCACCCTCAGCGACTTTGCGGATAACACACAACTAGGGGGAGAGGTAGATATGTTGGAGGGTAGAGAGAGAATCCAGAGGGACCTGGATAAATTGGAGGCCTGGGCCAAAAGAAATCTGATGCGGTTCAATAGGGAGAAGTGCAGAGTCCTGCACCTGGGGCGAAAGAATCCCAAACATTGTTACAGGCTGGGGACCGACTGGCTCAGCAGCAGTACGATGGAAAGGGACCTAGGGGTTATGGTGGATGAAAGGCTGGATATGAGTAAACAGCGTGCGCTTGTAGCCAAGAAAGCTAACGGCATACTGGGGTGCATTAGGAGGAGCATTTCGAGCAGATCTAGAGAAGTGGTTGTTCCCTGCTATTCAGCACTGGTGAGGCCACATCTGGAATATTGTGTCCAGTTTTGCGCCCCCCAGTATAAAAAGGATGTGGATTTTCTGGAGCAGGTTCAATAGAGGGCAGTGAAAATGATTAAGGGTCTGGAGCACAGGACCTATGAGGAGAGGCTGAGGGATTTGGGCTGCTTTAGTTTGCAGAAGAGACTGAGGGGTGATTTGAAGGGGAGCTCTAAAGAGGATGGAGAGAAACTGTTCTCACTGGTGTCAGACAGCAGAAACAAGGGAGAGGAGTAGGTTAGATATTAGGAAAACCTACTGCACCAGGCGGGCGGTGAAGCACTGGAATGCGTTGCCTAGAGAGGTGGTGGAATCTCCATCCCTAGAGGTTTTTAAGTCCTGGCTTGACAAAGCCCTGGCTGGGATGACTTAGTTGGGGTTGGTCCTTCTTTAGGCAGGGGGCTGGACTAGATGACCTGAGATCCCTTCCAGCCTTAGGAATCTATGGTTGTATCTGAGGGCGCAGGTGCTGTGGGGGGTAAACCTGGTAGTTGGGGGTGCTATTTGTGGGGCTGGGTGCTGTAAGGGGTTACCCCGTGATCCGGGGGGGGTATTATCTGAGGGGTGGGTGCTGTAAGGGGTTACCCCAGGAGCAGGGGCTGTTATGTAAGGGAGCGGGTTCTGTAGGGCATTACCGCAGGAACTGGGGGGGTCTGTTATCTGAGGGGGAGGGTGCTTCAGGGGCTCATCCCCAGGGCACGTGGGTGCTGAGCTGTGCTCTGCTAACTGAGTGGTGCTCAGCCTGTCCGTGCCCCAGGCCCATACCCCGTGCCCCAGGCCCATGCCGTATGCCCCAGGCCCATCCTATGTGCCCACACCCCGTGCCCCAGGCCCATGCCATATGCCCCAGGCCCATGCCGTGTGCCCACACCCCGTGCCCCAGGCCCATGCCCACACCCTGTGCCCCAGGCCCATGCCATGTGCCCCCACCCCGTGCCCCAGGCCCATGCCGTGTGCCCACACCCCAGGCCCATGCCGTGTGCCCACACCCCGTGCCCCAGGCCCATGCCCACACCCCGTGCCCCAGGCCCATGCCATGTGCCCACACCCCGTGCCCCAGGCCCATGCCATGTGCCCACGCCCTGTGCCCCGTGCCCACCCCACACCCCGTGCCCGCCCCACGCACACACTCTGTGCCCTGTTGGCCCCTCTCTGGCCGGCGGCGTGACTGCTGTGTTCTCTCTCTGGCAGGGTGCCCACTCGGTGGGCTTGGGGGCGGTACCATCACTCGAGGCTGGCGGGGAGAATTCTGTCGCTGGCAGTTGAATCCTGGCGTGTACCACTATAAGACAGTCATAGCTGACCAGGTGGGTGTATGTTTGTGTTGCAGCCAATGACAAACTGCTGCTGGGGACCAGCAGCACGTTCCTCCGTGAGCTGGGCCCATTCCCAGCTATAGGACCTGCTGCCCGAGGGCCCAATCCCAGGGCTGAGGAAGGGACCCAGGGGCATAGTTCCACCCCACCCCTTGCAGCCATCTCTCAGGCAGAAGGCAGCAGCTGTTAAACAGCAGTTAGAGGCGAGGCCCTGGCAGTGTGGGCTGCAGAGCGGCTGCCAGCAGCCATACCAGCAAGGCGACATAACCCCTGGGTCAGATGCATGAGCCCAGCCATGCTTTGCTCCTCACACGGCTGTTCCGCTGGGGTGATGCGGGCAGCAAGCAAGCGACAGAGCAGCACAGCAGTGGCAGGGGCCAGGAGGCCCTGGGATTCTGGGTGGTCTGGGCTGCATGTGAGCATGGAGCCAGCACAGGGGCGTGTTGCAGCCCAACCTGGAACTGTCGGTTCCTTTCCGTCCTGCCCTACTCTCCCTTGGGGCTGGCAGGGGAGTCCCAGCAGGATCCAGGTCAGTGCTGGGCATCTCTGCCCGGTGCCTTGAGACTGCTGGGTTGGCTGGAGGGGTGGGGGGACTCAGCCGCGACTGGACTGCACCTGGAACCTGGGGTTGGGGCCCTGGTACTAGGGAAGGGTGCCCAGGGCTGTGGGTGGAGCATGCCTTGGCAGGAGCTCAGCCTTACGGCTGCTCAGCACAGCTGACGCAGCCGATCAAAGCCACGAGCAGCCACCTGCACGCAGGCCTGAAGCACCAGCTTGGCACTGAGCCTCACCTGTGCAGCC
The DNA here is from genome assembly GCF_033958435.1 of Carettochelys insculpta. NCBI lineage: Eukaryota > Metazoa > Chordata > Testudines > Carettochelyidae > Carettochelys > Carettochelys insculpta. The sequence goes on from NC_134141.1 coordinate 129,110,367, forward strand.
ACTGCCTGGAGGGCGCGAGGGCAGGACGGGGCAGGGCAGGGCAGGGGGCTCTCTGCAGGGCTGTGTTCTAGGCAGCCCAGGCCCCAGCAGGCTGAGCAGCTGCAGAGCAGCTGGATGCAGGTTCCCAGCGCTCCCATTGTCTGTGAACTGCTCCCTCCAGCATGACTTTGCCCCGTGGCGCAGGAATCCGTTTGAGGCCTGCTTGGCTGTTCTGCCCAGATCTCCGGGGCAGCCTCCCAGTGAGCGTGCCTGGTCCCTTCATCCCTGTCCCTCAGCTGGGACAAAAAGTGAGTGCCAACATGACCAGCCACCCCCTGAGCCCAGCTCCCCTGACTGGGAGTGCCTGCCTAGCGCCCTGAGCGCCCAGGCGCAGCCCTGGGAGATACTTGGTCTGTTGGGCAGCCAGGACTGGGGCCATTTAGTGCCCATAGCGCAGGTCCTGCTCGGAGAGCTGCTTGGGCAGCTGGTGCTGGGGGGCTGTTGCTCAGGCTGGCATTCCCATCTCTGCACTCTCCTCTCTCCCAGTTCACTGTCTGCTTGCGCCAGAGGGGACAGACCATTTACCAGCAGGTCCTCTCTGTGGAGCGGCCCAGCAAGCTGCAGGGCTGGAACTGGGGGTACTGCGGCCACTATGCCTTCTACCATGCCCTGTACCCTCGGGCCTGGACAGTCTACCAGCTCCCTGGGCAGGACGTGGTGCTCACCTGCCGGCAGGTCAGCCCCATCATCCCACACGACTACCAGGTGAGGCTCCCCCCTTCTGCAGCCTTCGTGTGGCCCCCGCCAGGCGCTGCTCGAACCCTTCGCTGCCCCACGCTGGCGTCCCAGCCCCACTCCTCCCACACAAGAGCTGCAGGGCTCTATGTGAGCGACACGACAAATGGCGCCTGGGTTCACAGCACCTGGCCCATGGGGTCAAACACCCCCGATGCTGCAGGCAGGAGGGGCTGGCCAGCAGCTGGCAGGGGCGCTAGCAGGAACGGGGTCTGGTGCCTGTAGCCAGGGCCCAGCCCGCCACACTGATTGGCAGCGGCGGAAGAAGAGGCAAGATGTCACAGGGGAGGGGAGGGGAGGGGAGGGGAGGCGATGGGACCGGGAGAAATGGGGTCTTGCAAACGGGGGTGTCCCTGCCCTGCCCTTTCCTGGGATGGGGGTTTCACATGGCTGGTGGCCCCCTGAGCTCCTCCTGACCAATTGCCTCTGACCAGGTTGGCACCTGGGGGATGGTCTCCACCCCTTAGACAGCGCAGATAGCCTGGGCAGCCGGCCTGGCACCTGGGGGATGGTCTCCACCCCTTAGACAGCCTGGGCAGCCGGCCTGGCACCTGGGGGATGGTCTCCACCCCTTAGACAGCCTGGGCAGCCGGCCTGGCACCTGGGGGATGGTCTCCACCCCTTAGACAGCGCAGACAGCCTGGGCAGCCAGCCTGGCACCTGGGGGATGGTCTCCACCCCTTAGACAGCCTGGGCAGCCGGCCTGGCACCTGGGGGATGGTCTCCGCCCCTTAGACAGCCTGGGCAGCCGGCCTGGCACCTGGGGGATGGTCTCCGCCCCTTAGACAGCCTGGGCAGCCGGCCTGGCACCTGGGGGATGGTCTCCGCCCCTTAGACAGCCTGGGCAGCCGGCCTGGCACCTGGGGGATGGTCTCCGCCCCTTAGACAGCCTGGGCAGCCGGCCTGGCACCTGGGGGATGGTCTCCACCCCTTAGACAGCGCAGACAGCCTGGGCAGCCAGCCTGGCACCTGGGGGATGGTCTCCGCCCCTTAGACAGCCTGGGCAGCCAGCCTGGCACCTGGGGGATGGTCTCCACCCCTTAGACAGCCTGGGCAGCCGGCCTGGCACCTGGGGGATGGTCTCCGCCCCTTAGACAGCCTGGGCAGCCGGCCTGGCACCTGGGGGATGGTCTCCGCCCCTTAGACAGCCTGGGCAGCCGGCCTGGCACCTAGAAGTCAAGCACAGGAGATACCTTTACTCTGCCATGGCCAGATCCCTCCCGTCCTGTCACCAGCGGCTTTTCCTTCATTGCCTCACCCCAGGGCTGCCAGTCAGGCCACAGAGGCAGAGAAGAGCCTGCTGGGTCTTTGGCCTGGTACTCCCAGCTAGCCGATATGGCCGAGAGGGTTGGGGGGTCCCTCCGGATGCTGGGTGAGAGCTGTCGCCTGGAAACCTGCCTGGGGCGAGCTGTGCCAGCGGGCTCCGGCTGGCTGGGTGTTGGCCTCCCAAGGCTGGGGTGATGGGCAGTCTGTGGCAGGTACAGGGCTCTTGTTGCTCTATAGCCAGAATGGGGAGAGGTGAAGGTGAGCACCAAGCATGGTCCTGGGTGACCAAGGGATGGTCTCCAGCACAGTGACTGAGGGGCCAGGGCCCTCGCCTTGGCTGAGGGTGGGTGCGAGGCAATGGCAGGGGAAGGAGGAGGGCTGGGTGGCGTCTCAGCACGGAAATGAGGGCGCCTTGGTAAAAGAGCCACGGCAGCGCTCTCACACTCCTTGTGTAGTTATCCCCTGGGACTCTGCCTCCAGCTAGCACTGGGGCCAGGAGCGTGGCAGAGCCACAGAGGGATGGGGCGCTCCAGTTCTCTACATGCCCCTGTTCCAGGACAGAGCCTGGCCCCTAGGGGTGGCTTCCCCCAGCAGATCCTCAGAGCCTGACCCAACCATGCTGCCCCGGGGGTGGGGGGTGAGTCTGCAGCAGCCTGGGGCTGTTGGGACTGGTTCTCCGAGCTCAGGCAGTAGTGACTCCTGTGCCCTCCAGGGCCGCTGCATGGCATAGGACCATCCATCCACTCTTGGGCCAAGGTCATACAGGCTGGGCCCCTTCTGGCCGCTCCTGTGTTCCTGCGTGCCTTGCCCAGCCCAGCCCAGCCCAGCGCACTCCCCCCAGGCAGGGGTGTTACAGGCCTGCGGAGCTGGGCGCAGTCCCTGCCCCAAGGAATTCAGTCTTTCTGGCCTGTTGACAAAGACGGGGAGAAGCAGCTCAGCAGAGTGGTCAGCTGGTGACCTGCCACAGCCAGTCCTGGGGCTACCCCAGCAGGGCAGGATGGACAGACTGGGGCGAGGGCTGCCTCACTCATAGCTGGGGGGCGGGGGGAGCTTTCTTCCTCATTTCTGTCTCCTGTTCTACTCCCCTCTGGCCTGCCCCTCCCGCCCAAGGCAGCCTGGGGTGGACCGGCAGGCCCTGTGAGGGCTCACCCCATGGTTTCCTTTCTGGCAGTTCTCTCCCACACATCCCGTATCTGTCCCTTCCAGCTCCCCCTTTGGTACCTGTTCCTGGGGTTTGACCCTGCCCTGGGTACAGCCCTGCCCAGTGGGCTGAGGCCCAGCCTTGCTGCCCAGCTGCCCGCATCCGGAGCTGAGATGCCCAGAGTGGCAGGAGACTCCAGGGAATTGTCTCTAGGGCTGCCCCGCCAGGTGCCACTGTTGTTGGAGCCCATGGAGGTGTTTGGCTGTCCTCTGTTCCCGGGTTGCTCCCAGGCTTTTGGCTGCCCTGACCTCCCCTCCCCAGGGCCAGTCTATCTGCTGGGCCTCAGCCCAGCTAACTGTTCCCCAGGAGGCTTCCGCAGCCGCGCTGGTTATTAGCTCAAACGGCACCGGGCCAGCTGCTCCCCAGGCAGGGGCTGCTGCTGCAAGAATGCAATCCCAGCTCCCTGACAAGCCATGCTCAGGCTCGGGTGTAATGCCGCTGAGGGCCGCCTGTTCTCTCCAGATCAGCTCCGTGCGTGGGCGTGAGGAAGTCCTGCTGCTGTGCCCATCCTGCGCTGCTCCAGAGAGCGCTGTGCTTCAGCGTCTCCCGGCACATCAGTCCCCTTTGTGCCAGCACTGTGGGTGAGCTTCCACAGTGCTGCGGGGTGCAGAGCCATCCTCCTGCACCGGAGCCCTGAGCCTAGTCCAGAGCCTGCCCTCGCTCACAGGGCAAAGGAGATCCCAGGATGCCCCTGGCGGTGCCTTGGGCCTGGCAGGCTCTGAGCTGCCTGTGTGTGGTGCCTCTTTCGCCAGGACACCAGCCTGCCCGTGGGAGTGTTCATCTGGGAGCTGGAGAACCGCAGTGGCGAGGCCGTGGATGTCTCCATCATGTTCTCCTTGCGGAATGGCCTGGGCACCAAGGAGGACAAGAGAGGGGGCCATTGGAATGATCCCTTCAGTGTGGAGAAGGAGGGTGTGCGGGTCTCGGGAGTCCTGCTGCATCACTGCAGCCCCGTCAACCCCTACACCCTGGCAATCTCTGCCAGGGAGCAGGTACGGGGCAGGCTGAGGCCTCGCTACTGGGAGGGACGGCGGGTGGACTCCTGCTTCTGTACCTGTGGCAGGGGCTCCGGACGTGCAGGATTTGGGTTCTGGGGAGCCTCTTGTGGCCTTCAGTCTGCCCCTGCCTGAGCCCTGGTTACAGACCCCAGCATCTGGCTCTCTGTCCAGCTGGAGTGATGTCTGTGGCATGGTGGAGGGGCAGCTGCTGCAGGCCCCATGGCCCGTTTTTCCCCCCAGAGCTTAGGAACCAGGCGCTAAACTCTGCTCTGCAGCCATGGGGGAGCCAGTGAAGCATGGATGGGACCTTTGCACCTGCTGGGGCTGTGGCCATTGGGAAGCCCTGGGCTTAGGGTCCTAGTGTTGGCTCCAGTTGATGGGAGGTGCAGGAAGGCAGGTCAGATGCTCTAAGGGCTCTTGCTCCCAGGTGTCTCCTCTGCAGGCTGGGCACAGGTAAGACCTGGGCCTGCAGGTCTCTGGGGTGCAGCGGAGCTGGTAGGTACAGATGTGGGGTGGGGACAGGGATGGTTTTCCCTAAGATCTGGTGGTGAGCCCTGCTGGGAGCCTGGGCCCAGTCAGACAGCAGGCACTATCCTGCCACTAGAAACAAACGGCTCCCTCAGACTTACTGTGTCCTCCTCTTCCTCTGCTAGGCTGGCACCGGAGTGACTCACTTCACAGCGTTCAACCCGGTCGGCACAGGCCAGGAGGTGTGGCGAGATCTCCTTCAGGATGGCAGGCTGGGCTCCCCTGCAGGTGAAGCGATGCATGGCTGAGTGACTGAGCACAGGGCATGCACAGCTGTGCTGGCAGTGAGGCATGGCGCTGCCAGGTGGGGGCAGACCCATGGCCTTCCATGAGGGCCACACCTGCTGTCGGGTGGCAGAGAGTGGCAGGAGATTCAATATCCATGATAGGACTGCGTGGAGTTGTCTTGTCAGCCAGGGAAATGTCCGACTTCTCTCTTTGTCTCCTGCAAAGTTCTTCACCTCAATGACTTCCTGCAGCAGAGAGTTCCCAGGGTAGTCGGGCATTGTGTGAACGTTCATTTCCTTTGTTGGCCGGTTCTTTTCAGGTCAACTTTTGGCACAACTAGTGTTAAATCAGGACACTTGGTTATTCTCAACCAGGCAACAGTTCAGCCAGGATCACATCAGAATGTGATCAGCAGTTTGCCAGTCAAGGGAAGACATAAGCAACATTCTGGGTATCTACTGAATTTCCTGCAAGAGGTAAATCAGATTAGTCCGGCATGAGCTACCTTTAGTAAACCCTGGTACATGACATCCCTCTTCTGCTTACCTCCAGGAACTGAATATCATTATTCTTTCCTGCACAATTTGTTCCAGGCTCCTGTCTAGCACTGAGGTCAGACTCACAGATCTGTGGTTTCCAAAGTCACATTTTTTCCTTAAATATAGACACAGCGTTAGCTCGTCTTCAGTCGTGCAGCACTAATGCCAGCTAGACCGGTTCAGTGAATGAGCAGTCTCATAAACCACCTCTTTCAGTCTTTGGGGATGGAAGTTACCTGGCATCCCAGTCAGAGCACGTTGTACACGCAGTCCCATCAGCCTTCGTCTCCATGCTCCCTATTGTCTGAACTGAGCCATGAGCGAAAGCGATGTTGGGATGACGGGCAGAGCTTTACGTCCCTGGGAGTCGTTTCTAGTTTGCTTTATGTTCCAGTGTTCGTGCTTCTGGGCTGCTGTGTGTCATGTGCTGTGTAGTCAGGTGGAGGGGTTTGGGGTTTGTGCATTTTCCCTGCTCTTCCTCTGAAGCCTCACAGATGGTCGTGGCTGGAGGCAGGACCCTGGACAGGGGGGCAGGGCTCAGAACTGGCATCAAGCCGTCTCTCTCGGGGGCTCGGCTGGCTGGTTCCTGCTCCCAAACTCGGAGGTGTGGAGGCATTTCCCGCAGGTCAGCCTGGCAGGGACCCTGGAGAGGGGGTGTCTCTTTTCTCTGCAGTGCGTGGGTGCGGGTCGGGTCACTGGCCAGCATCACCTGGGAAGCTCTCTCTTCATCAGCTCCTGCTCTGCGGGGGCCTGGGGCTTGGTGCCTCTCGGTGCATCCAGGTCTCTGCCTGTGACATGGCACAGCCTGGTCTCCTGTGGCTGCAGGACTCTGCTCTCATTTCCATTGTTGTGTTTAGTGGGCGTTGCTGGGTGGGTTGTGACCTGGGAGATACTGGAAGTCAAATCAGAGATCAAGTGGACCCTTCTGGCTCTGTGACTGCACCAATCCAGCCTTGCAAAAAATTGTCACAGACTTGGGTTGAGTTCAGTTCCTGCAGCAAAGAGCAGTGGAAGTCATTGATGCTGCTTTGGTGTTTACTTGTGATCATCCACGGTCAGGCCTGTGGCACCAAATGCACCTTCCCTCATCCAGCCTTACTCCGTGGAGTAGAGATGCCATTGTCATGAAGGGGCGTCTAAGAGCGTGGTCCTTGCCGTTGGCACGGTTTGCTGCCGGGGGAGCCAGCGTACAGTTCCAAAAGTAATCGCCTAAGGATACAGTTCAGAGCTCTGCTTCCTCGGACTGGCGTAGGAAGGAGCCTCAGCACTCGTCAGCACCTAACTAAGGCCACACGAGGTCTCGCTACAGAGCGTGGGTCACCGAGAGGTGGACGGTGAGTTTGAGTAGCTCACCCATCACCTCTCCGAGGATGCCCTGGCACGCCATGCTGTGTGTGCGGTGTCAGCTCTCGGCAGGGGACGAATATGGGCATGCAGAGCACTCCCCTGGGCTAAAGGCTGTCACACCACTGGCTGGGGCCCCTGTCATTTCTTCCATCCGTAGACAGAATAAGTTTTGTTCTGTGCACCAAGGCAGTTGCGGATGTGCACCACCAGTAGAAACACAGGCTGCCGGCTGTGGGCGCTTGGCTGATCAGCCGGGCAGCACCTGAATCTCTCCAGGGCGGCCGCCCCTGCACTCAGCCTGCGGGGAACGTTGGAGCAAACCCTGGAACAACTCTGCCTGGCTGGGCTGGGAGTCCAATCTGTGGCTGTTCGCGAGTTTGCTCACCTCTTGGTTCTGTGACCCTGGATGAGGCAAAAGGCTGTCCCTGGGGCTCCCTGAGCTGTCGGGGTCCCCTCGCTGTAACCGGATTCTGGGGTCTGTTACCGAGGCACCTTGCGTTTCTTATGGGCACTTGCCATTCGATTTCAGCTGCTGCTCCGCAGGTGCAGTTTGTAGCCAGAAGATGGCGTGGGTGAATAGCGCATCTCGTCATGGCTTTTCTTATCAGTACTTTGTATGTCTGGTTCATTTCAAGGATTACCTTTTAACATTGACCCACATAGTTAGCTGCAATGCCCTCCTTTCACAATTACAGCCTGCCTTATATCTGTCAGTATTCCTTTATCTTTGTCATACAATTCCTATTTCATCTGGAATGCCACAGTTCTTTACAATGACAACCAACAAAGTCCCTTGTCTTCCAGTATGCGCGGCCGTCCCTCATTGTCAACCTCTGAGGGCAGCCACGCTGCTTTGGTACAGTCCTTCTGCTGTTTTCAGCTGCATATCAGCATTTCGTATCATTTAGGGCTTGGAGCAAAGCAAGAGACACTAGTTGTGTATAGGGTACGTCTAGACTGCACACTGCTTCTGGCACTGCCTAGGTGATAGGGAACAGCCAGCATGGATTTGTAAAGAACAAATCATGTCAAACCAATGTATTAGCTTTCTTTGATAGGATAATGAGCCTTGTGGATAGGGGAGAAGCGGTAGATGTGGTATACCTAGGCTTTAGTAAAGCATTTGATACGGTCTCACATGATATTCTTATAAAATCTAAGCAAACACAATTTAGATGAGGCTACTATAAGGTGGGTGCATAACTGGCTGATAACCATACTCAGAGAGTAGTTCTTAATGGTTCTTAATCCTTCTGGAAAAGCATTACAAGTGGGGTCTGTGTTAGGACTGGTTCTGTTCAATATCTTCATCAACGATTTAGATATTGGCATAGAAAGTACACTTACTGAGTTTGCAGATGATACCAAGCTGGGAGGGGTTGCGACTGCTTTGGAGGATAGGGTCATAATTCAAAATGATTTGGATAAATTAGAGAAATGGTCTGAGGTAAACAGGATGAAATTTAATAAGAACAAATGCAAAGTGCGCCACTTGGGAAGGAACAATCAGTTTCACACATGCAGAATGGGGAGAGAGCGTCTAGGAATGACTACAGCAGAAAGGGATCTAGGGGTTATAGTGGACCACAAGCTAAATATGAGTCAACAGTGTGATGCTGTTGCAAAAAAAGCAAACATGATTCTGGGATGCATTAACAGGTGTGTTGTGAACAAGACACGAGGAGTCATTCTCCCACTCTACTCTGCTCTGGTTAGGCCTCAGCTGGAGTATTGTGTCCAGTTCTGGGCACCGCAGTTCAAGAAAGATGTGGAGAAATTAGAGAGGGTCCAGAAAAGAGCAACAAGAATGATTAAAGGTCTAAAGAATGTGACCTATGAAGAAAGGCTGAAAGAATTTGGCTTGTTTAGTTTGGAAAAGAGAAGATTGAGGGGGGACATGATAGTTGTTTTCAGGTACCTAAAAGGGTGTCATAAGGAGGAGGGAGAAAACCTGTTCTTGTTGGCCCCTGAGGATAGAACAAGAGGCAGTGGGATTAAACTGCAGCAAGGGAGGTTTAGGTTGGACATTAGGAAAAAGTTCCTAACTGTCAGGGTGGTCAAACAGTGGAATAAATTCCAAGGGAGGTTGTGGAATCTCCATCGCTGGAGATATTTAAGAACAGGTTAGATAGATGTCTATCAGGGATGGTTTAGACAGTACTTGGTCCTGCCACTGGGGTAGGGGGCTGGACTCGATGGCCTCTCAAGGTCCTTTCCAGTCCTAGTGTTCTATGATACGCGGCAGCTGCTTCTTCATCGGAGGAGGCATTGCCATTTCAAGCCCACGTAGATAGGATGCTGCCAATTTACAGCTTCCATCTGTTTCTCTCAGTGAAACTTCCCATCAGCCTTTGACATTCTGGGTTCAAGTTCAAGGGTAAAAAAAATCTTCCCATTCTGGATGAAAGCTGTGTGTGTGGGCCCAGACCCCTTTCTCTACTCTCCAAGAAAGCTGGTGCCTGATGTTGGTTTCCCTGTGAGGATTGGTTAGGGTTTCCCACTCATGCTCCTCCTAAGTTGATGGAAACAGCATCAGCAATACATGGAACAAGAGTCATTCGTGCACGGGCAGGAGGAGAACGGGTGCATTGGGAAGGAAGTTTTTCAGCCTCATTGAGTGTGAGAGGGGCAAATTACCAAGCAGTCATGGCCAGTGTTCCCTTTAGCTTGTTCCGTCCCTGTGTGGGATACGTTTTCTTACGTGCCCTGGGGCACGTGGCTGAGCTCCACCAGTAGAAACACACGCTGCCAGCTGTGGGTGCTCTGCTAATCAGCCGGGTGGCATTTCAAACTCTGCTGGGTGGCCACCCCAGTGCTCAGCTTACAGAGACCACTGGTTACGTTTCATTACCATTTCCTTTTAAGGGAAAGCCAGTCTTGGCCAGGGCTTTGCCTGAGGATGGACAAAGACAGGTGGGTGGGTTAATACCAGAGGGAGCATGTAGCACAGCGTGGACGAAGAGCTTCACTGGAGCTCTGTGACCCAGTGGCAAGAGGCGCTGCATCTGCAGTTTGTCTTTTGCAGACATGCAGAGCAGGGATAGTCTTGCCCGTCTGCCAGAGGGGGAACCTGGGAGAGAAAAGCCTCCCGTGATGGAGAGGGACTTGTTCGCAGCAAAACGAGCAGCGTGTCAGGGAAGGTAAAGGGTGCAAGATACGAGTGAGGTCATTTGGGCTTTTTTAGTCCTCGAGCAAAAAGATGTCTGAACGAACATCTAGACACATCATAACCAGTTTACCCACCTCCCAGGCTGTGCTGGCTGGCTTACTCCCAAGGTGACAAGCATGCCATCAACAGCCACCACCTGACACTTCTCAGCAGCGGCAGAGGAAGTCTTTAAACAATTTATGACATTGTCATTCTGCAATTTCCTCTTTAGCATATCTCAGAAGTGAGAGAAGAGATGTGTAAACCATTCACTGATGCAATACCGTGCATGCTCTTTGTGAGCGTCACTCTCTCCCATCCTCCAGTGAACTCTAGAAATTCCAGAAAAAGGTTTGGCTAGTCAGTTCATGACCCTCTGTCTCCCCACCTGTGTCTCTTCAGGGACTCCTCCCGTGAGAACAAGTCCCTTCTTAAAGTTGGCGTCATGCAGGAGGTTTGCCAGGAGCACGAGAATCTGGGGTTTATTCAGGATGCTTCATTAGAAAGAAGGGAGGGAGCTGCTGTCAGATGTGGGACCTGAGAAAGGGCCATGCTTACATCACCAAGTCCCTTTCATATGGTCATCCTGTTGTCTCTAATCCCCTCACCGTGGGGTCACGGTTAGGTTGCAACCCTTGCTTAAAGGAGGTGCATTTTGGTAGGGTGAGGAGCCCAAAGTGTTACAAACATCTGCAGCATGCTACTGTCTAGGGTCACTTCCAGAACAAGCATCTACCCCGTGGGCTTTCAGTGGTGCCCAGAGTCTCAACCAAATGCCTCCATCATAGCAGTTTTCCCAAGACATCCAAGAGTTTTAGTTTATTGGCTTTTGGGTGAAAACAGTGGCCAAGGTAAGATAAGAAATGTCTGCATTAGGCTTGTTTCACAGTGTAAGTCTGTTAATAACTGAGCAAGTGTAATAGGACGTGGTTTCTGGGCACACCTAGAGAACTCAACCTCGGGTATCTTTACCTAAAATCCGAGCCACTTACAGCCCCAGGCTGGGATTTCCTTCTCAATAAGGCAAATCCAACCAGCTGCAAGGGTACCTCTGCTGGCCCCACTGGCCAGCCAGAAGTTACACAAGCAAAACCATAGACCTCCCAGCTGCTGCACCTGCCCAGACCAACAACCCCCAAATTCAGGTCAGATGTTATTAAACCTATTTCACCAACTCCACATGGATTCTTCCGGACCTCAAAGGGTCCAGCCACAGTCCCCAGTCAATATATACTTGGATTTCACCCAGTCACCACGCTCTCCAAGCCTTCAGATCTAAAGATTTATTAACAGAAAGAAAGACCAGGGCTAGAGAGAAGAATTGTCAAAGTGACACTTGTGATGGGGTTTAGTGGTTCCCCTGCACTGCACCCCATTTGCTGGCAGGATTGACTCTTACTTAGCAGGTACAACAGAAGGTTTATTAGGCAACTGATGCCCAGTTTCTTACAGAAGCGACAGCACAGCAGCCAGAGACAGTCCTTCCAACCCGTCCTGGGGAGAAGACCCCGAGGGGTGCCCCTCTGGGGTGTAGCTTTGCCCCTCCTTTGGCTGGCTGCCTTTCAGCTCCTCTTTCCCCAGCCTCTAACTGCCACCCCCGATTCAAAACCAGCTCGGCTCCTCCCTCCTCTTTGTTTAGGGCAGAGGTGTTACCTGCCAGTTGTAGCCCCAGGGTCATCCTTAGCCACTGGGAGCTGCTGCTTGCCTCAGACATCCAGCCTGACTCACACACGCACTCCCCCCACTCCATCACATCTCTCCCCACTTCCAGACCGAACTGAGCGGGGTCACTTAGCCAGTGACCTGGGGAAGTTCGGGGCCCTCCCTGCGTGACAGGGCATCGGCTGTGGTGTTGTTGTTCCCCTTTACATGGACCACCTCCATGTTGTAGTGCTGCAGGAGCAGACTCCACCGCAGGAGCTTGGCGTTGGCCCCTTTTATGTGATGTAACCAGGTTAGGGGTGAGTGATCGGTGTACACGGTGAAACGCCGTCCAAACAGGTATGGCTGCAGCTTCCCCAGCGCCCACACCATGGCCAGACATTCCTTCTCTATGGCTGCGTAGTTTTGCTCCCGGGGCAGCAGCTTCTTACTCAGGTACATGATGGGGTGTTTCTCCCCTTTGTCATTCACTTGCATTAGCACCGCCCCCAGCCCCACGTTTGAGGCATCAGTGAACACCAGGAAGGGCTTGTTGAAGTCTGGATTTGCCAGCACTGGGGCCTGACCAGAGCCTCCTTCAGCGCGCAGAGGGCCTCTTGGCACTGCTCGGTCCAGACCACCTTGTCAGGCTTTCCCTTTTTACATAGCTTCGTGAGGGGGGCTGCGATGGAGCTAAAGTGGGGCACAAACCTCCGGTAGTACCCCGCCATCCCAATGAAGGCCTGGACCTGTTTTTTAGTTTGGGGTGTGGGCCAATCTCTGACAGCCTCCACTTTAGCTGGCTCTGGCTTTAAGCAGCCGCTGCCCACCTTGTGGCCCAGGTAGGTCACCTCAGCCATTCCCACCTTGCACGTCCCTGCCTTGATAGTCAGACCGGCCTTCTGGAGTCGGTCCGGCACCCGCTTGACCTGGGACACATGGTCCTCCCACGTCTGGCTGAAGATGCAAATGTCGTCCATGTAAGCCAGGGCAAAGCTCTCCATCCCTTTCAGTAGCTGGTCCACCAGACGCTGGAAGGTAGCGGGTGCCCCCTTGAGGCCAAAGGGCAGGACCAGGAACTCGTAGAGACCCACAGGGGTGATGAAAGCCGACTTGAGCTGGGCATCATCGTCTAATGGCACTTGCCAGTACCCCTTGGTGAGGTCTATGGTGGTGAGGTAACGGGCTCCCCCCAGCTTGTCTAAAAGGTCATCAGGCCTGGGCATGGGGTAGGCGTCCGATACAGTGATGGCGTTAAGCTTGCGATAGTCCACACAAAACCGAACAGACCCATCTTTTTTAGGGACTAACACCACGGGAGAGGCCCAGGGGCTGGACGAGGGTTGGATCACTCCCAGAGCCAGCATGTCTTCAACCTCCCGCTCTAAGTCCTGAGCTGTCCTCCCTGTGGCTCTGAATGGCACACACTTGATAGGGGCGTGGGTGCCTGTCTCTATTCGGTGGACAGCCAGGTCAGTGCGTCCGGGTCTGTCCGAGAACAGCTGTTGATGCAAATGCAGCACCTCCTTGATCTCCGTCTGCTGGGCAGGGGTCAGCTGGTCTGAGAGGGGAATAGACTCCAGCAAGGAGCCGGCTCCAGCCCTTGTGAGTAAATCCACCAAGGGATCATCCCCCTGCCCCTCCCAGTGTCTGCACACGGCCAGCACCAAGTTCTCTCTGTCCCAGTAAGGTTTCATCATGTTCACATGATAGACCCGGTGGCTGTGGGCCCGGTTTGACAGTTTCACCACATAATTTACATCATTTAGCTGTTTGACGACCTTGAAGGGCCCATCCCAGGCCACTTGCAGCTTGTTCCGCCACACAGGTACAAGGACCATCACTTGATCCCCGGTGGCATAGGCTCGGGCCCTGGCGTTACGGTCATACCAGACCTTTTGCTTCCTTTGGGCCATGGAGAGGTTCTCCCTGGCCAGGCCCATGAGCTCGGTGAGTTTTTCCCGGAAGGTCAGTACATACTGTACCACTGACTCCCTTTCAGGAGAGGCCGTCCCCCGCTACTCTTCTCTGAGCAAGTCCAGGGGTCCCCGTACCCTCCTTCCATACAGCAGCTCGAACGGGGAGAACCCCGTGGATTCCTGGGGCACCTCCCTGTATGCAAATAGCAGGTGGGGTAAGTACTTGTCCCAGTCATGGGGGTATTGATTCATGAAGGTTCTCAGCATCTGCTTCAGAGTCCCATTGAACCTCTCCACCAGTCCATTGGTTTGCGGGTGGTAGGCTGTGGCCCAGGTGTGCCGGACCCCACACTTGTCCCACAAGCTTTGCAGCAGGGCCGACATGAAGTTGGACCCCTGATCTGTGAGGACCTCTTTGAGAAACCTCACTCTGCTGAAAATGGACAGCAGTGCATCCGCCACGGTGTCAGCGTCGATAGAGGTCAAGGCCACAGCTTCTGGGTATCGCGTGGCAAAATCTACCACCACCAAAATATATTTCTTCCCCAAACGCGTTGCCTTGCTGAAGGGTCCCACTATGTCTATAGCCACTTTCTGGAAAGGCTCCTCTATGATGGGCAGTGACCTCAGGGGAGCTTTTCCTTTGTCCTGGGTCTTTCCCACCCTCTGGCAGGGATCACAGGACAGGCAATACAGACGGACAGCTGCAAAGATCCCAGGCCAAAAAAAGTTTTGTAACAACCTTCTTCTGGTGCGGTGGATCCCCTGGTGTTCTGCGAGCGGGATATCATGGGCTAGGTACAGCAACCTGCGCCGGTACTTTTGGGGAACCACCAGTTGCCTTTGGACCTTCCATGGCTCCGCTTTGCGTTTGGGAGCCCATTCCCGGTACAGGAATCCCTTTTCCCACAGGAATCTCTCCCTGCAGCCCTCCCCCAGCTGTGGAGCTGGGCTGAGACTGGCCAGTTCCCTCAGCTTCTGCAAGGAGGGGTCTCTCTGCTGCTCTGCCTGAAATTTTTCAGCTGGGGCAGGGGCGGATGCTACCTCCCCATCCCTGCCTGGCTCCAGCACCCCTGGCCTGTGAGATCTGGTTTTTGGGGGCCCCCTTTTTCTCAGGGTTGGCCCCTGTGTCTCCTGTGACTTTGGCTGGGCTTGTACCCCTGAATCTGGGGAGCGCACCCCTCGTTTTCTTTGGCTACAGGTCAGGACCAGGGCACGAGGGCGTTCACCTTGCCAGTTCTCCAGGTCAGCCCCCATCAGTACATCCGCCGGCAAATGGCTGTGCACGCCCACCTCCTTGGGGCCTTCCTTTTTTCCCCATTTTAGGTGCACCCTCGCCATGGGCTCCTTGAAAGGGGTTCCATGAATTCCTGTTATCGTCAGGTGGGAACTGGGTATCATGCAGCCCGGTGCCACCACCCCGGGTCGGGCCAGCGTCACGTCGGCGCCTGTGTCCCAGAACCCCGTGACCTTTTTCCCGTCTACCTCGAGGTGTTTGAGACACTTGCTCCACAGAGGTAGTGCCGCCCCCACTCTGTAAACTGACCTCTGAGCATTTGGTCCCCCTGAGGAGCTGGTCTGTGGGGCGGACTTGGCCCAATCCGAGTGCCCATTGTCAGCACCACCCGCCTTGGCCGCCAGCCTCTTTGGCTTCTGGGACCCCACCCAGTTGAGTCCACGACCCCCCGGCCTGCTCAACCTGTCTGGGAGCCTGGGGCACTGGGCTGCTCTATGCCCCTTTCGCCCACAGCGATAACAGCCTGGGTCTTGTTGTGTCCCTCGGGCCGGCTGCTCTGTCCGGGTTCTGTTTGGCTCTCTGGGGGGTAGGTGGCTGGCCCCTCTTTCCTGGGCTCGCCCAAGAGGTGGTCCCCTCTGTCGTACGGTCAGGGACCGGTCTCTCTGAGATTCTCGGTCTCTCCGGGACTCCCTCTCTCCCCGGGGCTCACTTTCGTTATGGGGCTCACTTTCAAACCTGGCCCGGCTGGTTGTGAAGTCATCTGCCAGTTTCCCTGCATTGTGTGAATCCCCAGGCTTCCGGTCCACGAGCCACACCCTCAGGTCAGGTGAGCACATCTCGTAGAATCGCTCCACGACCGCCAGCTTGACCAGGTCCTCTACGGACTGGACTGCCATCCCGAACGCCCACTTCTGGTAGTATTGCTTCAGGCGGGCGGTTGTATCTACGTGGGTTTCCTCTGGCCTCTTCTGCGCCTCCTGGAACTTCTTTTTGTACATCTCCGGAGTTAGCCCGAACTTATGCAGCAGGGCCTGTTTGAACCGTTCATAGTCCCCAGGCTGCAACCCCTCCAGCTGGCTGAGCACCGCTGCGGCCTTCTGGCCCAGCAAGGGGGTGAGGTGCCAGAGCCACTCGGCTGGGGGAACCTCGTGCAACTCACAGGCTCACTCGAAGGCGGTAAGGAACTTGTCCATGTCCCCTGGGTCCTGACACTGGGCCAGTACACGCGTCTCCAAGTGACTGGCCACCCCAA
Organism: Carettochelys insculpta; assembly: GCF_033958435.1. Taxonomy (NCBI): domain Eukaryota; kingdom Metazoa; phylum Chordata; order Testudines; family Carettochelyidae; genus Carettochelys; species Carettochelys insculpta. The sequence continues at coordinate 129,126,445 of NC_134141.1, forward strand.
GCCGTCTGGCCCTCTCCCCGCTTACCGCAGCTGGGGCCTCTTGGCGTCTCGCCTCTGCCATGGCCCGCTCATGCTCCCGCTCTCGCTCTCTTTTCTCCCGCTGTCTCTCTTGTAGCTGGCACTCGTGCTCACGCTATCTTTCTCGTTCTTGGCGCTCACGCTCTCTTTCCCGTTCCTGGTGCTCCAGTTCCTTTAATTTCACCTCGAGTTCCAGCCATCGCAGCTCTGCGGCGGGGGACTGTGACCGCGATGGACCACCGCTAGCTGAGCGCGACCTGGCGGGCACCGCGTCTGTCTGACGGCGTCGAGCCCCTGCTCCTGTCGGAGAATCCGAAACGCTTCCCGAGGGTGACCAGCCACTTTTTGCCGGGACAGGCTCTGCCCCCCCAGATCGGTCATTCTCTTCCAGCTGGGCAATCAGCTGGGCCTTGGTCGCCTTCCCCACGGTCAGGCCCCTCTCTCTGCACAGCCCCGCTAGCTCTGCCTTCAGGAGTCGGGTATAATCCATCTCCCCGCTGCCTCCCGGGGTATCCACTCACCAGCAGCAGCTGCAGGAATTGCTTTGTTCCCCCTCTGGCTCTTGTGAGGCTCCTTCTTTCTCTTGTGCTCAGACAGCCACTGCTGGGAGCTCATCCGTGGGTGCAGTGCATCCCACTCCTGACACCAATGTGATGAGGTTTAGTGGTTCCCCTGCACTGCACCCCGTTTGCTGGCAGGATTGACTCTCACTCAGCAGGTACAACAGAAGGTTTATTAGGCAGCAGATGCCCAGTTTCTCACAGAAGCGACAGCACAGCAGCCAGAGACAGTCCTTCCAACCCGTCCTGGGGAGAAGACCCCGAGGGGTGCCCCTCTGGGGTGTAGCTTTCCCCCTCCTCTGGATGGCTGCCCTCCAGCTCCTCTTTCCCCAGCTTCCTAACTGCCGCCCCCGATTCAAAACTCAGCTCAGCTCCTTCCTCCTCTGTGTTCAGGGCAGAGGTGTTACCTGCCAGTTGTAGCCCCAGGGTCATCCTTAGCCACTGGGAGCTGCTGCTTGCCTCAGACATCCAGCCTGACTCTCACATGCACTCCCCCCACTCCATCACAACACTTTACACACATCATTGACAGCTACTGGTGCAGCCAGCAATGTTATCTGCTGATTCTTGAAAGTCTCTGAAAGTCCATTTCAGGTTACATCATTTTAGTAACTGGAGAAATGTAGACCTGGCCAGCTGGGGTCAGCACACTGGTGCATGGATCCCTGGAACGTGAAAACAGCTTCTCTCCCCAGGATGGATGCTGCTAGGTTCACCTCATGGTTCCCTCCTGTACAGGCACAAAACCCTTTCTTCTTCCCATAGGCTCTTGCAGGTCTGCCCCACCTGACCCAGGTGGACCATTGTGGCAAACGGCCATTGGATGAATCCCAGGGAACAGTCTCAAATTTTTAGATGTGTGTTGTCCTTTGTCTCAGACAAGTCCCCCGGCTGGGCTGGCCGAGTGTCACACCTCCCATTGTGTACTTCTGACTCTGAATATTCCTTACACAGCGACCGAGCGAACACCTGTAACTTCACCCACACACACGGCACAGACACACCAGTCACACACACAAGTTCAGGGCATCGCCAGCTTTCAGTAGACACCTCGCGTCCCCCGGCACAATATGGGGGCCAGTAGAGACACGGGGCGCACAAAGTGGCTTCCAGACCCAATACGAAGATCCAGTCACGGGGCAGCAAGTCTGTGCTGCCCCCGTAGAGCTTTCCGCTCGTGGGTGGGATCCAGAGAGCAGAGCTGCCCTTCCCCACAGCCACCTTCAAACGTTCTGACTGCAGTAGCAGGACAGGGCCAGAACCCCATCCGCAAGCGGGTTTTTCAGCTGAAGTTGCTGGTTCCATTGCTTGTTCAGAGAACTTGTATTCAATGGGGGTGCTGAGCTCTGTGCTACAGGGGGCTCAGGCCGAGGGGCAGCTCTGGGTGCCCCAAGCCAGTGGTGACGTTTACAGCCAGTGCACCCATGGCAGGGTGGGGGGCTCCAAAGGGAGTTGGGGGAGGGACAGAGGGGAGCCTCATCTCTACGTCTGCTGCAATGCTGAGCAGTCTGTTCGTCCTTAAGGCCCTTGCCCCCAGCTGTCCGTGAGACAAGGCAATCAGTGCCATTACAGACAGCACAACAGTGAGGTGTTACCTGGGGCTGGTAGGCGAACTCCGCTTGGAGCTCAGGCACTGCCCCCATAACTCCCACGCTAGGGGCAGAGTTGTGAGTTTGGCAGGGTTTCTTGTCTCTCTCTATTCTGAAAACTTGACTGTTTTCCCTTCCCTTTGTTTCCCATCTTTTACCTAGTTACTGACCCGCGAGACCTGGAAGGTGGCTCAGAAATGCGGGGGGGGACCATGGTCTATAATAGCAGAGACAAAGAAGGGACAAGGCAGAACTGGGGGGAGGTGAAAAATCAAATCAGTATCTGAGGTGTGTGCATCCAACTGGGAGAAGTATGGGGCACAAGCATGAAGAACTTGAAATGCTAGTAAATAAACATAAGTATGACATAGTTGGTATCACAGAGATGGTGGGGTAATACTCATGTCTGGAATATTGGTATAGAAGGGTACAATTTACTCAGGAAGGACAGGCAGGGTCAACAGGCTTTATATTAAAAATGTGCATTCCTGGACTGAGGTTCAGATGGGTGTAAGATCCAGAATTGTTGAGAGTCTCTGGGTTAGGTTAAAAGGGATAAAAAAATAAGGGTGATGTCATGTTCGGGGTCTGCTACAGGCCACCTACCCAGACAGGAGAGGTGGACGCAGCCTTGTTTTAAACAACTAACAAAATCTTCCAAAGCTCAGAACTTGGTAGTGATGGGGAACTTCAACTGTCCTAACGTCTGTTGAGAAAATAACCCGGCAGGGCACAGATTATCCAACAAGTTTTTTCAGAAGGTTGAGAAAGCTCCTGTGGAGGGTGGGGGAAGCTGTTCTAAATTTGATTTAACAAATCTGGAGGAACTGGTTGAGAATTTGAAAGTGGAAATCAGCCTGGGAGACAGTGACCATGGAATGACAGAGTTCCTGATTCTAAGGAAGGGTAAAAGCTTAATAAAGCAAAATGAAGACAATGGACTTCAGGAAGGCAGAATGTAGTAAACTCAGAGAGCTGGTAGGTAAAGTCCTACGGGAAACAAGATTAAGAGGAAAAACAATTGAAGAGAATTGGCCATTTTCCAAAGGGACATTAATAAGGGTCCAAGGTCAAACTATTCCACTGCATAGGAAAGATAGGAAGTGTGGCCAGAGACTACCTTGGTGTAATTAGGAAATCTTAAATTATTTAAAAATCAAAAAGGAATCGTACAAAAAGTGGAAACTAGGTCAAAGTGCAAAAGGTGAATTTAGTCAAATAACACAAATGTGTAGGGGCAAGATTAGAAAGGCAAAAGCTCAAAACGAGCTCAGTTGAGCCAGTGACGTAAAGGGAAACAGGAAAACATTTTAGAAATACAGTAGAAGCAAAAGGAAGACCAGAGTCGTCCCATTGCTCAGTGAAGAGCAAGAAGCAATAACAGAAAACATGGAGATGGAAGAGGTGCTTAATGACATCTCTGCTTCAGTTTTCACCAAGAAGGTTAGTTCTGACTGCTTGCCTAACACAGAGAAGGCCAGTGGAAATGGGGTAGGGTTAGAAGTTAAAATAGAGAAAGAACAAGTTAGAGATCACTTCGGGCTTGTCTACACTAGCTCCCTACTTGGAAAGGAGCGTGGGAAGTAACGGGTTGGGAGATTATTAATGTATTGCTGCGCTGCATGGGCAGCACTTCATTAAACTAATTCTCCCCCGCGACAACTTTGAAGTTTTAATCTTCAAAGTGCTGGCTCACGTGTAGCTGCAGCTCACCCGCTGGTACTTCGCAGTGCTGGGCAACTTCCAAGTCCCCAGACTGCTCAAAATCAAACGGAGGGAAGAGTGAAAGAACGGGGCTTGTTTAGTTTAGAAAAGAGAAGACTGAGAGGGGACATGCTAGTGGCTTTCAAGTACCTAAAAGAGGGTTACAAGGAGGAGGGAGAAAACTTGTGCTCCTTGACCTCTGAGGTTAGGACAAGAAGTGATGGATTTAAACTGCAGCAAGGGAGGTTTAGGTTGGACATTAGGAAAAAGTTCCTAACTGTCAGGGTGGTCAAGCACTGGAATAAATTGCCTGGAGAGGCTGTGGAATCTCCACCTTCGGAGATATTTAAGAGCAGGTTAGACACACACCTGTCAGGGATGGTCTAGATGTGCGTGGTCGTCCTGTGAGAGCAGGGGACTGGACTTGCTGACTTCTTGAGGCCCCTTCCTGTTCTGAGAGCACTTCCCCTTATCCCATGACAGCTCACTTTGGTGAGGGACTTTGCTAAAGGCTTTCTGAGCATCCAGCTACACGGTATCCCCTCGATCCCCCAGCCCATGTGCTTGTTGGCCCCCTCAGGGAGTTGTAATAACTCAGTGAGGCGCCATTCCTCTTTGCGAAAGCTGCGCTCGCTCTTCCCCAACACACTGTGTTCACCTCTGTCTGACCCATCTCCTTTGCTGTAGTTTCACCTACGTGGGTCGCGCTGAGGTGAGGCTCGCTGGCGGGTTGCTGCCAGCGCCACCTCGTAGGCACTAGAGCTGGCTGTCCAAGAAGCAGTGGCTGAGAGTGTTTGGAAGTTGTTTCTCAGCGCTTGGTGCCTGTGCCCCGGCTGTCGGGAGTGGGTGCTGAGTCAGCACAAGCCTGCCGACGGCGTGGGGCCGGCAGCCTGTCCTGGGGCGCTCGGAGTCCCAGCGTGCTCACCCTCTGGTTTTCCTACCTGGCAGGAGAGAGCAGCCCCACGGAGAAGGGGCAAGTGACAGCAGCAGCTGTGTGTGCCAGCTGCACCGTGCCGGCCTGGGGACACAGGACACTGGAGCTGGGCCTGGCCTGGGACATGCCGCACATCCACTTCGGTGCAAAGGAGAGGCTGCATCTCAGGTAGGTGCCCAGATCCCCCGCGTGCTTCCAGGCACAGCTCCCACCCACCAGACGGAGCTGGGTGTGCTGCCTGCCCTGCCCAGCCGTCCCTCTGCATCACACAGCATGGCCCCATCACCTCCTGCGGCGTGTGCGTCCTCCACGGGCACCGGTCCCCGAATGCTGCCCAGCTTTCCTCACCCCAGCATGGCCCCTGCCCAGCCCGCCCTGGGACCTGGGGACAAGGCTCACACCGGTCCTGCTGGTCGCATCCGGGAGACCCGTGCGTGTGGTCTGCGTGGGCCCCCATGCCAGAGCAGACTCCTGGGTGGTACGTGTGCCTTGGGAGAGCTGGCCCAGCAGACTGCTGTCCTTCAGGGCACCTGGGCCTGTGTGGCCTGTTGTTAACTGCCCAGAGTCCTGCTGCGCCAGGACAAAGGGCTGGCTCTGCTCTGGTCGAGCCCCGCACTGGGCTGCTGCAGAAGCTCAGGCTGGATGGGGACGCAAGTCCCTTCTGGCCTCCCGGCTGCTTTTGGTGGCCCACTGCCCACTGGGTGGCCTGCATCGGGAGAGCCCATCCGGCAGTGCCTGGGCAGTGCCTGGGCAGTGCTGACAATGGGCCCCAGCGGCTCCTGGCCTGAAACACTGTTATATGATGGGATTTCTGGGCACAGCTAAGGGAATCAGCTCAGGGTATGTCTGCTTAAAACTGGGTCACTTACAGCCCTGGGCTGTGACTTCCTTCTCCCTAAGGCGAATCCAACCAGCCACCATAGCACCTCTGCCAGCCCCACTGGCCAGGCACAAGCCACACAAGCAAACCCACAGACTGCCCAGCTGCTACAAAAGCCCAGACCTACTCAGGTGAGAGGTTCTTAAAACCTATTGCACCAACTCCGCACAGATTCCTCCAGTCCCCAGACATCTAGCCACAGTCCCAGGTGAACATACCCTGGGATCTTACCCAAAACCACACGCTGGGCCAATCCTTTAGAATCTGAAATCTGCAGGTTTCTTAACAGAGAGAGAAAGAACAGGGTGTGAGAGAAGCTGTTAAAGTGACACTTGACAAACATCATCTGCAGCTATTGATGCAGCCAGCAATGTCCTGTGCTGATTCGTGAAAGTCTTTGTAAGCATCCTTCCGAGGGTCCCCCCAGTCCGGGCAGGCTTCACTCATGAGGACTGAAAACACAGAGAGTCCCTGCCAGGGCCCATCTGACAGTTTTTTCTATTCAGTGGGAAAATTTGTTTTTCTCCCATAGGTCTTGGCCCACCACCTGACCAGGTGGGTCCCTGTGGCACACGGCCATTCGCTGCAGCCCAGAAGGAAAGTCCCACCTTTCAGAGATGTGTATTGGTCATCTGGGCATCTGTCCCTGTGTCTTATCCCAGCCTCCTGGCTGGAGAGGCCACCCCGCCTCCCATTGCATACTCCTGGCTGTGAACATTTCTAATACAGCTACAGAACCAATATCTATAACTTTACCTAGGAACACAGCCCAGACACACAAGTAACACAGACAGGTTCAGGGTATCACCAGCTTTCAGCAGACACCTCCCTTGGCCCACCTGGCCCAAGATTTGGTGTCGCTATGTACAAGGGCAACAGAAATGGTGTGATGGGGTTCTGGGGTCCCCCAAGCTCTGCACCCTGTCCGCAGGCAGGAGAGTCTCTCACTCAGCAGGAAAACAGCAGGTTTATTAGCCGACAGGACACAGCATCGTACAGAGGAGTCAGTACAGCAGGCAGAGACAGCCAGTCCAATCCATGTTGGGGAGAGGAGGCCCCGAGGGGCCCCCAGAGCGGGGGCTAGCCCCCTCCTTTGTCTCTCTCTCCCAGCCCAGACTCCATGCTTCCCAGCTCCCAGTTCCAATTCAAACCCCTCAGGCTCCACCTCCTCCTTTGTCTGCAGTACAAAGGTGTTACCTGGTTGTCAGGGTTACCCTCAGCAGGAGCCCCACACCCTCTGTGAGCCACTCACACACACACAGGTATCCCCCACTCCATCACAAATGGCTTCTGTATTCAATTTAAAAATCCAGTAGCGTGACCAGCTCCAGGCAGGCTGGTTGGGCCAGGGGTTCCCTGGGCAGACAGCCGGCCGGCCAGTGCCTAGCAGCCTTTCCTACCACAGCGTCTCTCTCTGCAGGCGGTACACGCGCTATTTTGGCAGCGGAGGGGACGCGTGTCCTGCCCTCTCGCACTACGCACTTACACACTACAGGGAGTGGGAGGAGAAGATCGAGAGCTGGCAGAGGCCCGTACTAGAGAACAGGTAGAGTGGGCGCCTGGCTGGGCTCTGGGTTACTGGGACCCAGGGGAGCCCCTGCTGATTCTTGGGATCAGTGGGGTTGGCCTGGGGCGGGTGGTTAGCAGAGAACTGCTGCATCTCCCCCGATGTCCTGCTGCTCCTGGAGCCCGGGATGGGGAGCGTGCCACTCCTGTGTGCGCAGGACGGGCAGCATTCAGGGTGCTGTCTTGTGCAGGGAGGCTGGCACAGGCTCCATTCAGAGCCTGGGGCTCAGGACAAGGCCAGTACTGGGCACCGGGGCTGGTGCAGAGCTCCATGCAGGGTGTCTCCTTCACTCTTTGCCTCGCTGTCTCTCCACTGGGGTACAGGGAGGCTGTGCACCAGGGGAGGTAGAGGGTGTCTGTGCACCAGGGGAAGTAGAGGGCTGCTGTGCACCGGGGGAGGTAGAGGGGGGCTGTGCATCAGGGAGGTAGAGGGGGGCTGTGCATCAGGGAGGTAGAGGGCGGCTGTGCACCAGGGGAAGTAGAGGGTGGCTGTGCACCAGGGGAAGTAGAGGGTGGCTGTGCACCAGGGGAAGTAGAGGGCTGCTGTGCACCGGGGGAGGTAGAGGGGGGCTGTGCATCAGGGAGGTAGAGGGCGGCTGTGCACCAGGGGAGGTAGAGGGTGGCTGTGCACCAGGGGAAGTAGAGGGCTGCTGTGCACCGGGGGAGGTAGAGGGCGGCTGTGCACGAGGGGAAGTAGAGGGCTGCTGTGCACCGGGGGAGGTAGAGGGAGGCTGTGCACCAGGGGAGGTAGAGGGCTGCTGTGCACCAGGGGAGGTAGAGGGTGTCTGTGCACCAGGGGAAGTAGAGGGCTGCTGTGCACCGGGGGAGGTAGAGGGTGTCTGTGCACCAGGGGAAGTAGAGGGCTGCTGTGCACCGGGGGAGGTAGAGGGGGGCTGTGCATCAGGGGAGGTAGAGGGCTGCTGTGCATCAGGGGCGGGGGGTAGAGGGCGGCTGTGCACTGGGGGAGGTAGAGGGGGGCTGTGCATCAGGGAGGTAGAGGGCGGCTGTGCACCAGGGGAGGTAGAGGGTGGCTGTGCACCAGGGGAAGTAGAGGGCTGCTGTGCACCGGGGGAGGTAGAGGGCGGCTGTGCACGAGGGGAAGTAGAGGGCTGCTGTGCACCGGGGGAGGTAGAGGGGGGCTGTGCACCAGGGGAAGTAGAGGGCTGCTGTGCACCGGGGGAGGTAGAGGGCGGCTGTGCACGAGGGGAAGTAGAGGGCTGCTGTGCACCGGGGGAGGTAGAGGGAGGCTGTGCACCAGGGGAGGTAGAGGGCTGCTGTGCATCAGGGGCGGGGGGTAGAGGGCGGCTGTGCACTGGGGGAGGTAGAGGGTGGCTGTGCACGGGGACGGGCCGGAGGGAGGTGGAGGATGGATGTGCACGGGGGCAGGGGGAGGTGGAGGATGGATGTGCACGGGGGCAGGGGGAGGTGGAGGATGGCTGTGCACGGGGACGGGCTGGAGGGAGGTGGAGGATGGCTGTGCACGGGGACGGGCTGGAGGGAGGTGGAGGATGGATGTGCATGGGGGCAGAGAGAGGTGGAGGATGGCTGTGCCTGGGGGCAGAGAGAGGTGGAGGATGGCTGTGCACGGGGACGGGACGGAGGGAGGTGGAGGATGGATGTGCATGGGGGCAGAGGGAGGCGGAGGATGGCTGTGCACGGGGGCAGGCGGGGGTAGGCGGAGGATGGCTGTGCACAGGGGCGGGCGGGGGGAGGTGGAGGATGGCTGTGCACGGGGGCAGAGGGAGGTGGAAGATGGCTCTGCACGGGGGTAGAGGGAGGAGGAGGATGGCTGTGCACAGGGGCAGAGGGAGGTGGAAGATGGCTGTGCACAGGGGCAGAGGGAGGTGGAAGATGGCTGTGCACGGGGGTAGAGGGAGGTGGAGGATGGCTGTGCACAGGGGCGGGCGGGGGGTGGGGAGGATGGCTGTGTATGGTGGTGGGGGGTGGTGGAGGATGGCTGTGCACGGGGGTAGAGGGAGGAGGAGGATGGCTGTGCACGGGGGTAGAGGGAGGAGGAGGATGGCTGTGCACAGGGGTGGGGGGAGGAGGAGGATGGCTGTGCACGGGGGCGGGGGGAGGTGGAGGATGGCTGTGCACGGGGGTAGAGGGAGGAGGAGGATGGCTGTGCACGGGGGTAGAGGGAGGAGGAGGATGGCTGTGCACGGGTAGAGGGAGGAGGAGGATGGCTGTGCACGGGGGTGGGGGGAGGGGAAGATGGCTGTGCACGGGGGTGGGGGGAGGTGGAGGATGGCTGTGCACGGGGGCGGGGGGAGGTGGAGGATGGCTGTGCACGGGGGCAGAGGGAGGTGGAAGATGGCTGTGCACAGGGGCGGGCGGGGGGAGGGGAGAATGGCTGTGCACAGGGGCGGGCGGGGGGAGGTGGAAGATGGCTGTGCACGGGGTAGAGGGAGGTGGAAGATGGCTGTGCACAGGGGCGGGCGGGGGGTGGGGAGGATGGCTGTGCACAGTGGTTGGGGGAGGTGGAGGATGGCTGTGCACGGGGGCGGGGGGTGGGGAGGATGACTGTGCACAGGGGCGGGGGGTGGGGAGGATGGCTGTGCACGGGGGCGGGGGGTGGGGAGGATGGCTGTGCACGGGGGCGGGGGGAGGTGGAGGATGGCTGTGCACGGGGGCGGGGGGTGGGGAGGATGACTGTGCACGGGGGCGGGGGGTGGGGAGGATGGCTGTGCACGGGGGCGGGGGGAGGTGGAGGATGGCTGTGCACGGGGGCGGGCGGGGGGAGGTGGAGGATGGCCCTGCTCCGGGCACCAGGAGCTGGCAGGTGCGTTCTGGAGTGCGGAGCTGGCTGAGCCGGCCTAGGCTGGCGTTGAGCTGGAGCCGCTGGCTGTGCTGAGGGACAGTCACTCCTGGGCTGCAGCAGCTTCCAGAGGGCAGCTTCTGGAGCAGCCTGGAGCCTGCATCCCCCCAGGGCCATCGGTCCCTCTGCACTGTGGGCAGGAGGGCAGGTGGGGGCCCTGCCAGCTCGGAGGTGGGGTGGGGCGTGTAGTGCCCCGGCCCACGGCTCTGAGAAGGGGACCCCTGGCCACCCCGGCTGAGCATCCCTCTCCCCCCAGCCACCTGCCGCCCTGGTACAAGTCAGCTCTCTTCAATGAGCTCTACTTCCTGGCGGACGGCGGGACCGTCTGGCTGGAGCTGCCCCCAGAGGCCTGTGCTGAGGACCTGCTGGGCACTGCGGGGGCCGGGCTGGCCCAGCTGTTCCCTGTCCTGCGGGAGTACGGAAGGTTTGCTTACTTGGAAGGTAAAGTGCAGGGCCGAGAGCTGCTGGGCTGGGTGCCGGCTTCCCCCTCCCGACAACCCCAGGAGCCCCTCTGGCAGCTTTGCTGACCCCCTGCCCTCGGGTGGGGGAGAGAGCAGCCTGCCCCTCAGTCTATGGGGCTGTGCCCCCTTGCCCAGGCCGGGGGCCCTGCTTGCTGCTCACAGCCCTCGGAAGGGCAGGTTACTTGCTGGGCATGGGGACAGGGCCCACCCCCCTGCTCTCCTGCCCCCCAGGCTGTGGGGGAGGGTGAGAAACTCTGGAGACCCTGCAGCTCTCAGCAGGATCTGTGCCCCTCACTGTGTGCTGGGCCTGCAGGCCAGGAGTACCGGATGTACAATACCTACGACGTGCACTTCTATGCCTCCTTCGCCCTCGCCATGCTGTGGCCCAAGCTGGAGATCAGCCTGCAGTACGACATTGGTGAGCCCCTGTGGGCCCTGCCCAGCCCCTGGCCCCACCTGCCTGGACCCCTCAGTGGGCTCGTGGCTCCCCCCTGCCCAGCCTGGATCCCTCAAGTGGGCTCTGTGACCCCCTGGTGGGTGTACCAGACCCCTCGTCAGGCCCTGCATAGCCCCCACCCAGGCTAGGCCAGGCCTTTGGGGGCACACCAGCAAACCTGCAGAGCCACCTCCAGGCTGCATGGGCTAGGAGATACCATCTGGGGTGGTTCCTGCACCCGAGCAGGGCCCTGGGAGGAGGACAGGGGTTGTTGGGTTCTGGGACCCTCTGCAGCGGAGGCCAGAGCTCATTGCTGCTGCTAAGGTCAGGTGCCTTCACCCCTCTGACCATGACGGGGAACAGCTGAGGGGCGGCCCTGCCACTGGCGCTTCTCGCCTGGCACCAGGCAGAGGTGGGGGTGGCGGGGTGAGAGGTGTCCGTGGCAGGGCTGGGGCCCGCTGCCGTGCTGAGGGTCTGTGTCCCCCAGCTGCGGCGGTGCTGAACGAGGACACGCAGCCCCGGCTGTACCTCATGGACGGGCAGACAGCCCAGGTGAAGCTGAGGAACGTGGTGCCCCACGACATTGGGGAGCCAGGTAAGGTCTGCCCTGTCGTGTGGCTGGGGCTGTGGCTGGGCTGGGCTGTGCCTGCCACCCGCTTCCCCAGCTCCGTTCTAAATGCCCTGGTTGGGAATGTGCCTCAGAGGCAGACGAACTGACCCTCCGGCCCTGCGTGTGCTGCGGCAGGGAGGGCTCTGCTAAGAGGACCCCACCGCTGCCACTAGGTTAGGGAATGGGAGGCTGAGGAGGTGAGTGTGCTGTGCAGTTATGGGGCTAGGATGACATGTCCCAGATGGGCTCATTGCATGGGGGACACTTCAGTGACAGGAGGGCTCACTGCAGGGAGTGGAATAGTGTGTTTGCAGCAGGTCTCGCTGCATGGGACAGTGGTGCAGTGACAATAGAGGTTGCATGGGGGTGCACTGACAGGAGGGCTTGCTGCATGTGGGTGTGGCACAGTGCAGTGACAGGAGGGCTCGCTGCGTGGGGGTGCAGTGCAGCTACAGGAGGGATTGCTGCGTGGGGGTGCAGTGCAGCGACAGGAGGGCTCGCTGCGTGGGGGTGCAGTGCAGCGACAGGAGGGATTGCTGCGTGGGGGTGCAGTGCAGCGACAGGAGGGCTCGCTGCGTGGGAGTGCAGTGCAGTGACACGAGGACTTGCTGCATGGGGGTGCAATGACAGGAGAGCTCTGTGCATGGGGGCACAGTGCAGTGACAGGAGGACTTGTTGTATGTGGGCACAGGGCAGTGACAGGAGGGCTCGCTGTATGGGAGCAGTGCAGTGACAGGAGGGCTCGCAGTGTGAGCGCAGTGCAATGACAGGAGGGCTCGCTGTGTGGGGGTGCAATGCAGTGATAGGAGGGATCGCTGCATGGGGGTGCAGTGACAGGAGGACTTGTATGTGGGCACAGTCCAGTGAAAGGAGGGCTCTGTGCTTGGGGGTGCAGTGTAGTGACAGGGTTCGCTGCATGGGACCAGGGCAGTGACAGGAGGGCTCTGTGCATGGGGGCACAGTGTAGTGACAGGAGGGCTTGCTACATGGGGGGCACACTGCAGTGACAGGAGGGCTCACTGGGTGGGGGCTCAGTGCAGGGACAGGAGAGCTCGCTACGTGGGAGTGCAATGCAGGGAGAGGAGGGCTCGCTGGGTGGGGACACAGTGGAGGGACAGGAGGACTCGCTACATGGGGGTGCAGTGACAGGAGGGCTCGCTGGGTGGGGGTGCAGTGCATGGACAGGAGGGCTCTATGGGTGGGGGCACAGTGCAATGACGGGGGGCTTGCTGAGTGGGGATGCAGTGCGGGGACAGGAGGGCTCACTGGGTGGGGGCGCAGTGTAGTGACGGGGAGCTCGCTGGGTGGGGACGCAGTGCAGGGACAGGAGGGCTCGCTGGGTGGGGGTGCAGTGCATGGACAGGAGGGCTCTATGGGTGGGGATGCAGTGCAGGGACAGGAGGGCTCGCTGGGTGGGGGCGCAGTGCACGGACAAGCGGGCTTGCTGGGTAGGGCGCAGTGCAGGGACAGGAGGGCTCGCTGGGTGGGGACGCAGTGCAGGGACAGGAGGGCTCGCTGGGTGGGGGTGCAGTGCAGTGATGGGGGACTCGCTGGGTGGGGGCGCAGTGCAGGGACAGGAGGGCTCACTGGATGGGGACGCAGTGCGGTGACGGAGGGCTTGCTTCGTGGGGGTGCAGTGCAGGGACAGGAGGGCTCACTGGGTCGGGGCGCAGTACGGGGACAGGAGGGTTCGCTGGGTGGGGGCGCAGCGTAGTGACGGGTAGCTCGCTGAGTGGGGGCGCAGTACGGGGACAGGAAGGTTCCCTGCGTGGAGGTGCAGTGCACGGACAGGAGGGCTCACTGTGTGGGGGCACAGTGCGGGGACAGAAGAGCTCGCTACATGGGGGCGCAGTGCAGGGACAGGAGGGCTCGCTGGGTGGGGGCTCAGTGCAGGGACAGGAGGGCTCGCTGGGTGGGGGCTCAGTGCAGGGACAGGTGGGGGCGCAGTGCAGGGACAGGAGGGCTCGCTGGGTGGGGGCTCAGTGCAGGGACAGGTGGGGGCGCAGTGCAGGGACAGGAGGGCTCGCTGGGTGGGGGCTCAGTGCAGGGACAGGAGGGCTCGCTGGGTGGGGGCTCAGTGCAGGGACAGGTGGGGGCGCAGTGCAGGGACAGGAGGGCTCGCTGGGTGGGGGCTCAGTGCAGGGACAGGTGGGGGCGCAGTGCAGGGACAGGAGGGCTCGCTGGGTGGGGGCGCAGTGCAGGGACAGGAGGGCTCGCTGGGTGGGGGCTCAGTGCAGGGACAGGAGGGCTCGCTGGGTGGGGGCTCAGTGCAGGGACAGGTGGGGGCTCAGTGCAGGGACAGGAGGGCTCGCTGGGTGGGGGCTCAGTGCAGGGACAGGTGGGGGCGCAGTGCAGGGACAGGAGGGCTCGCTGGGTGGGGGCGCAGTGCAGTTGCCATGGGGGGGACCAGCACGGGCAGTGACAGGCTGTCTTCCTGCTCAGAGGACGAGCCGTGGCAGCGCGTCAATGCTTACCTGATCCATGACACGGCCGGCTGGAAGGACCTGAACCTGAAGTTTGTGCTGCAGGTGTACCGTGACTATTACCTGACCCAGGACACCGCCTACCTGCAGGACATGTGGCCTGTCTGCCAGGTACAGTGAGAGCCCCCTGCTGGGCACTGAGCTCAGCCCACAGGTTGTCTGGGGGGAGCAGACCCCGGGGGACCCCGGCCTGACCGGTGTATGTCTGTGCGGGGAGTGCGGCCGGGTGCAGGTCTCAGGCTCTCCCCAGGGGGCCCCAGGCTGACGGGGGCAGGGGGAGCGGTGGGTACCCCACAGTGCGTGCGGCCGGGTGCAGGTCTCGGGCTCTCCCCGGGGGGGACCCCAGGCTGACGGGGGCAGGGGGAGCGGTGGGTACCCCACAGTGTGTGCAGCCGGGTGCAGGTCTCGGGCTCTCCCCGGGGGGACCCCAGGCTGACGGGGGCAGGGGGAGCGGTGGGTGCCCCACAGTGCGTGCGGCCGGGTGCAGGTCTTGGGCTCTCCCCGGGGGGGACCCCAGGCTGACAGGGGCAGGGGGAGCGGTGGGTGCCCCACAGGGCATGCGGCCGGGTGCAGGTCTCGGGCTCTCCCTGGGGGGACCCCAGGCTGACGGGGGCAGGGGGAGCGGTGGGTGCCCCACAGGGCATGCGGCCGGGTGCAGGTCTTGGGCTCTCCCCGGGGGGGACCCCAGGCTGACGGGGGCAGGGGGAGCGGTGGGTGCCCCACAGTGCGTGCGGCCGGGTGCAGGTCTCGGGCTCTCCCCGGGGGGGACCCCAGGCTGATGGGGGCAGGGGGAGCGGTGGGTGCCCCACAGTGCGTGCGGCCGGGTGCAGGTCTCGGGCTCTCCCCGGGGGGGACCCCAGGCTGACGGGGGCAGGGGGAGCGGTGGGTGCCCCACAGGGCATGCGGCCGGGTGCAGGTCTCGGGCTCTCCCCGGGGGGACCCCAAGCTGACGGGGGCAGGGGGAGCGGTGGGTGCCCCACAGTGCGTGCGGCCGGGTGCAGGTCTCGGGCTCTCCCCGGGGGGACCCCAGGCTGACAGAGGCAGGGGGAGCGGTGGGTGCCCCACAGGGCGTGCGGCCGGGTGCAGGTCTCGGGCTCTCCCCGGGGGGGACCCCAGGCTGACGGGGGCAGGGGGAGCGGTGGGTGCCCCACAGGGAGTGCAGCCAGGTGCAGGTCTCGGGCTCTCCCCGGGGGGGACCCCAGGCTGACGGGGGCAGGGGGAGCGGTGGGTGCCCCACAGTGTGTGCGGCCGGGTGCAGGTCTCGGGCTCTCCCCGGGGGGGACCCCAGGCTGACGGGGGCAGGGGGAGCGGTGGGTGCCCCACAGGGAGTGCAGCCAGGTGCAGGTCTCGGGCTCTCCCCGGGGGGGACCCCAGGCTGACGGGGGCAGGGGGAGCGGTGGGTGCCCCACAGTGTGTGCGGCCGGGTGCAGGTCTCGGGCTCTCCCCGGGGGGGACCCCAGGCTGACGGGGGCAGGGGGAGCGGTGGGTGCCCCACAGGGCGTGCAGCCGGGTGCAGGTCTCGGGCTCTCCCCGGGGGGGACCCCAGGCTGACGGGGGCAGGGGGAGCGGTGGGTGCCCCACAGTGTGTGCGGCCGGGTGCAGGTCTCGGGCTCTCCCCGGGGGGGACCCCAGGCTGACGGGGGCAGGGGGAGCGGTGGGTGCCCCACAGGGCGTGCAGCCGGGTGCAGGTCTCGGGCTCTCCCCGGGGGGGACCCCAGGCTGACGGGGGCAGGGGGAGCGGTGGGTGCCCCACAGGGAGTGCAGCCAGGTGCAGGTCTCGGGCTCTCCCCCAGGCCGTGATGGACTCAGAGCTGAAGTTTGACACAGATGGTGACGGGCTGATTGAGAACTCGGGCTTTGCTGACCAGACGTATGACGACTGGGTGGCGACCGGGGCCAGGTGAGGGGCTGGGGCAGGCGGGGGCACAGGGCTGGGAGGGGGCCATGAGGCAGCCGGGCGTTGGCGGCCTTAGGGAATTGTCAGCACTGGCGCAGTGGGTGTGCAGCCCCGTTGCCTCTGGCTCCGCCTGGGTCACAGGGCAGCGCCTGCAGAGCCACCGCCCAGGCCAGCCTGATGGGCGAGGGCACGTGGCGTCACTCAGCCGGGGTGTCCGGGCCCTCGTTTCTGGGGCACCCGGAGCAGCGAGTCGGCGCGGGCTGTCTGCGTGAGTGGCACTTGGTGACGCGGCCCATCAAAGGCGGAGTTGGCACCGAGGGCCAGGACCGTCCTGTCAGGCTCCCAACTGCTCCCTGTGCGAGTCCTGCAGCCTGGGAGTGCAGAGTGTGGGCTGGGGAGCTCCAGGGCTGGGGTGCACCCTTGGAGGAAGGGGAATGAGAACTGAGGGGCTGTGGGAGGTGCAGCCTGGGGGCAGGGGTGAGATCAGGGATTCGAGGGGTGCAGCCTGGGGGCAGGGGGGCGCTGTTAGGTCTGGGGCTGGGGGGTGCAGCGTGAGGCAGGGGGGCGCTGTGAGGTCTGGGGTTGGGGTGCAGCGTGGGGCGGGGGGGCGCTGTGAGGTCTGGGGTTGGGGTGCAGCGTGGGGCAGGGGGGCGCTGTGAGGTCTGGGGCTGGGGGGTGCAGCGTGAGGCAGGGGGGCGCTGTGAGGTCTGGGGTTGGGGTGCAGCGTGGGGCGGGGGCCGCTGTGAGGTCTGGGGTTGGGGTGCAGCGTGGGGCGGGGGGGCGCTGTGAGGTCTGGGGTTGGGGTGCAGCGTGGGGCAGGGGGGCGCTGTGAGGTCTGGGGTTGGGGTGCAGCGTGGGGCGGGGGGGCGCTGTGAGGTCTGGGGTTGGGGTGCAGCGTGGGGCGGGGGCCGCTGTGAGGTCTGGGGTTGGGGTGCAGCGTGGGGCGGGGGGGCGCTGTGAGGTCTGGGGTTGGGGTGCAGCGTGGGGAGGGGGGCGCTGTGAGGTCTGGGGTAGGGGTGCAGCGTGGGGCGGGGGGGCGCTGTGAGGTCTGGGGTTGGGGTGCAGCGTGGGGAGGGGGGCTCTGTGAGGTCTGGGGTTGGGGTGCAGCGTGGGTCGGGGGGGCGCTGTGAGGTCTGGGGTTGGGGTGCAGCGTGGGGCGGGGGGGCGCTGTGAGGTCTGGGGTTGGGGTGCAGCATGGGTCAGGGGGGCGCTGTGAGGTCTGGGGTTGGGGTGCAGCATGGGTCAGGGGGGCGCTGTGAGGTCTGGGGTTGGGGTGCAGCGTGGGGAGGGGGCGCTGTGAGGTCTGGGGTTGGGGTGCAGCGTGGGGCGGGGGGGCGCTGTGAGGTCTGGGGTTGGGGTGCAGCGTGGGGAGGGGGGCTCTGTGAGGTCTGGGGTTGGGGTGCAGCGTGGGGCGGGGGGGCGCTGTGAGGTCTGGGGTTGGGGTGCAGCGTGGGGAGGGGGGCGCTGTGAGGTCTGGGGTTGGGGTGCAGCATGGGGAGGGGGCGCTGTGAGGTCTGGGGTTGGGGTGCAGCGTGGGGAGGGGGGCGCTGTGAGGTCTGGGGTTGGGGTGCAGCGTGGGGCGGGGCCGCTGTGAGGTCTGGGGTTGGGGTGCAGCGTGGGGCGGGGGGGCGCTGTGAGGTCTGGGGTTGGGGTGCAGCGTGGGGCGGGGGGGCGCTGTGAGGTCTGGGGTTGGGGTGCAGCGTGGGTCGGGGGGGCTCTGTGAGGTCTGGGGTTGGGGTGCAGCGTGGGGAGGGGGCGCTGTGAGGTCTGGGGTTGGGGTGCAGCGTGGGGAGGGGGGCGCTGTGAGGTCTGGGGTTGGGGTGCAGCGTGGGGAGGGGGGCGCTGTGAGGTCTGGGGTTGGGGTGCAGCGTGGGGCGGGGGGGCGCTGTGAGGTCTGGGGTTGGGGTGCAGCGTGGGTCGGGGGGGCTCTGTGAGGTCTGGGGTTGGGGTGCAGCGTGGGGCGGGGGGGCGCTGTGAGGTCTGGGGTTGGGGTGCAGCGTGGGTCAGGGGGGCGCTGTGAGGTCTGGGGTTGGGGTGCAGCGTGGGGCGGGGGGGCGCTGTGAGGTCTGGGGTTGGGGTGCAGCGTGGGTCGGGGGGGCTCTGTGAGGTCTGGGGTTGGGGTGCAGCGTGGGTCGGGGGGGCGCTGTGAGGTCTGGGGTTGGGGTGCAGCGTGGGTCGGGGGGGCGCTGTGAGGTCTGGGGTTGGGGTGCAGTGTGGGGCGGGGGGGCGCTGTGAGGCTGCAGGCTGGGGGGGGCAGGAGGTGCAGCCCCATGGAGCTCTCGTCCTGCCCGTGGCGCTGGTGCCGGGGCCGAGGCCGAGGCCGGTGCCCTGACCTGTGCCCTTGGCTCTGCAGCGCCTACTGCGGGGGGCTGTGGCTGGCTGCTGTGTGCGTGATGTGCAGGGTGGCCAGGCTCGTGGGCGACGGCGAGGTGCTGCGGAAGTACAGCGCCATCCTGCGGAAGGGCAGCGAGGCCTTTGAGCGGCTGCTCTGGAACGGTGCGTAACGGTGCTGGCCGGCCCCCCCCCAGGAACTGCAGGACCTCCCTGGGGCCCCAGGGCAGTGGGGGGCTCCCTCCTGGCACCAGCCGGCCCCCCAGGAGCTGCAGGACCCACCCAGGGCCCCAGGACAGTGAGGGACTCCCTCCTGGTGCCAGCCGGCCCCCGCCGCCGGGAGCTGCAGGACCTGCCCGGGGCCCTGGGGCAGTGGGGGACACCCTCCTGGCGCCAGCTGGTGCCCCCAGGAGCTGCAGTGACCCGCCCTCGCCCAGGTCCCTGGGGCAGCGGGGGACTCCCTCCTGGCACTGGCCAGACCCCCCCGGGAGCTGCAGGACCGGCCCTCGCCCAGGTCCCCGGGGCAGCGGGGGACTCCCTCCTGGCGCCAGCTGGACCCCCCCGGGAGCTGCAGGACCGGCCCTCGCCCAGGTCCCCGGGGCAGCGGGGGACTCCCTCCTGGCGCCAGCCGGACCCCCCCGGGAGCTGCAGGACCGGCCCGGGGCAGCGGGGGACTCCCTCCTGGTGGCGGCTGGGCAGGGCTGACGGGTGTCTGACTGGGTGACTCTCATCCTCACCGCAGGGAGATACTACAGCTACGACAGCAGCGGGGGCCCCTTCTCCAGCACCGTCATGTCTGACCAGTGCGCCGGGCAGTGGTTCCTCCGGGCCAGCGGCCTGGGCCAGGGCGGCTTTGAGGTGCGAAGGGTTGGCGCAGCCGGCTGTGGAGGGGGGTTGCAGCTGCTGCTGGGGAGTGGGCCCGGGAGCTCGTGTTCCTTTGCCCAGCTCTCTCTCGAGCCCTGCTCCCTCCAGGGCAGCGGCCGCACCCAGGCTCAGGGCCTCAGGAGGGTGAAAGGCTCCCGGAGCGCCGGGTTACAGAACCCCTGTGACCCGAGCAGAGTCTCGCAGGCTGTGTGCAGGGAGCCGCTCGCAGCCCGGCGCCGGTCGGTGCTCGTGGAGGGACGCGAGTCTCAGGGCTTGGGAGGGACACGTGGCTGGTTGGACGTCTGAGTGTGGGAAGGTGCTGAAGAAGAGTGAGTTTGGTGGCCCAAAGCCACGATTTCCCAGCATGCCAAGGGAGGCCCAGGGAAAAGCCCCACCTGGTGCAGAGGGGCCAGGCAAGCCCCAGCTGGAAGTTAATGCGCCTGGCTAATGAGCCAGGAAAGGGACATGCCTTATGCCCAGCGTGGATGGGCGAAGGTCTGAAGAGAAGTACCAGGGAAGACCCTTGTCTGGCAGGCGAGGGGAGTAGGCAAGAGCCCCAGGGCACAGGAACAAAGAAATCCTGGCACTGGAATGGGCCCGCTGCCAGGCAGGGACAAGAAAATTGTTGCTGATGCAAAGCAACCTGTGCCTCAGTTTCCCCATCTGTAGCCCAAGCCTTGGACTGGGGAGCTGTGACTGGCAATGGCAGGGTGCACTCAGCATTGCTGCGTCTTCAGACGCAGCCTGGTGCCTTTCTGGCAGGTGCATGGTGGGCTCCGTCCAGGCCTGTGAGTCGGGCCTGGGCCCCGTCTCCCCTGCGCAGTACAGCGCTGTCTAGGCTCTTGACCCAGCTGCTGTCTCCGTGGGCCGGTGTGTGGGGCAGGGCAGGGCCAGCCCTGGGTCCTGGGCGCGAGGGCTGATGGCGGCTCCCTTGGCAGGTGTTCCCCCAGAGCCATGTTCTCAGCGCGCTGAAGACCATCTTTGAGCTGAACGTCATGGGCTTTGCCAATGGGACGATGGGAGCCGTGAACGGCATGCGGCCCGACGGGACCCCCGACAGCTCCAGCGTGCAGTCCAGCGAGGTCTGGGTCGGGGTTGTGTACGCGCTGGCGGCCACCATGATCCAGGAGGTGGGTGTGGTAGCTGGCGCCCCAGCACAAGCAGGCGGTGCCAGGCCGTGTGCCTAACTCTGCTCTCCCTCGCTGCAGGGCCTGGTGGAGGAGGGCTTCCACGCAGCCGAGGGCTGCTACCGCACTGTCTGGGAGCGGCTGGGCTTGGCCTTCCAGACGCCAGAGGCCTATTGCCAAAGGAAGCTCTTCCGCTCGCTGGCCTACATGCGCCCCCTGAGCATCTGGAGCATGCAGCTGGCCCTGGAGAGCAGAGCCTGTCAGGCACCTGCCAGCGCCGGAGAGCTCTCTCCAGCCGTGAGAGATGGGGGCGCGAGCGAGAGCCAGAGGGAGCTGCCAGGCCGCTGGAGCAGGGACTGTGTGGGGGCTGCTCGCCCCTTTTAAGACCTCATTTGAATTGCTATGCCCCCTCCCCCGCATGCACAAAGACCAGTCCTCTGCCCCTGGGCAGCAACACGTCCCAGTCTCCACACGCCAGCCTGGCAGGTCCCCGGGCATCTCGCCTTGGCCGTGGGCCCTCTCAGCCCCAGCAGAGGGAGCTCCCTAGGCCCACTGTCTGAGCGGGAGAGCAGCCCAGAAAGCCTGGGGGCCAGGCTGTGCCGAGGGCCTTTCCGTCCTCCGTGGCTCTGGGGCTCTGCAGTGCACAGGCCAGTCCCTTGGGCGGTGGGGCGTCCCCCCATCTCCGGCAGGGCAGGGCAGAGGGCGTGCAGAGAGGAGGGGTGCTGCGGCGGAAGGGATGTGCCCAGGCTCAGGGCGTAGCACTCGCCTGCCTTTGCTGCTCGCTGCACGATGCATGCATCGCCACCTGTGATTGCTGCAATCCAGAGTCGGGCTCCCCGGGGCCCCGCTCTCACTCTGCCGTCTGCCTGGCCGGCAGCACGGCACAGCCTGCAGGCAGGACCCTGTCTGTTCCGATCCCTCGCTGGAGGGAGAACTTCCGGGCAGCGCTTGGGCAGCAGTCGAGCCCACCCCCAGCTGCTCCCCCTGGCAGCAGCACAGCCCACGGGCGAGGCGAGGCAGGGGCTGAAGATTTCGGCACTGCTGTGAATAAGGGTGTCATTGTCCCTCCGCACCAGCTGATGGGCTGTCCAGCTGGGCTGGGTCCCCTCAGGGTGCCTTGTTGGGGCAGAGGCTGCTGTGGTACCCGGAGCAAGGACAGTGGCCCCACATGACCCATCCCATGCTGGGGCCAGCAGCCTGGCCTCCGACAATCCTCATCTCAAACAAGCACATCTGGACAGGTGGGGTCTGTCCCTGGGACTGCAATCCCCCACCCCGCGTGGCCACTGCGCACGATCCCAGCTGGCGCTGGGCCAGGGGCTCCAGGGGCTGTTTTTAAATTCTGAGTAATTGTAATTTAAAATCATCACAATAAAATCTTTTGCTGTGAGCCGGGCCCTCTGCCTGTGGCTGTGGCCCCCTCTTTTGGCCCTGTGGGGCACCAGGCCCTCTGCCTGGGGCTGCATTGGAGGCCAGGCACTCTGCCTGGGGCTGCATTGGGGGACGGGCCCTCTGCCTGGGGCTGCACTGGGCGCCGGGCCCTCTGCCTGGGGCTGCACTGGGGGCTGGGCCCTGTGCCTGGGGCTGTGGTCCCCTCCAGCCCTGCACGGGAGCCTGTTGCTGTGCCTGGGAGGCAGCCCCAGCCGGATCGGGTGGTGTAATACTGAGCCTAGCTCCTGCCCAGCCGTGCCGCATTCTACCCATGCTCCCAGGAGCTCCTCTGAAAGGCAGCCACGAGGGCCTGCAGGCTTGTCGGACTTCAGCCGACAGACAGACAGACACGTTCCTGTGCAGCTTGGAAGGCTGAGCCCATCTGTGTCTACCCTGCAACGCCCAGTGTGGCTGCCACATGCCCCCAGTCTCAGAGTCCCCATCTACAGCTGTTCCCCTCCCTGCCCTGCAGGTCGGCCAGGCCGGGCGCAGGGCCTGGGCCTCAGCAGTGCCAGGCTCTGCACCACGGAATTGGCGTGACCCTGGGTGAGCTCCCCGGCAGCTGTGGGCACGACAGCGGGGAGCCTGGGCAGGCAGAGCATTACACCAGAGCACGGGCTGTCCAGCAAAGCCTGACTGGGTGTGTGCTCTGCAGCCTGCAGCCCCACGCTGAGCAGAGGTCTGGCCTGGTCCACGCCTCCCCCCGGGCTGCCTGCAGCCTGGCCTCGGGGCTGACTCCCTGGGGGTGCAGGGGTGCTGTGCTGGGGAAAATTTGCCATCAGCCCTTGTGCAGCCTGTGGCCCCTGCGGGACACGGGAAGGCTCTGTGCTTGGCGACGGGCTCAGCTGCGTGTAGACATTTACAGGGGCTTTGCAAGGTGGTGGTCCGCCAGCCTGATTTCGACGCTGGGGCTCTGCGGAGCCCAACTGCATGCGAGTCACCTCTGCCTCTTGCTGCGTAGTCTGAGTCTCCAGGGCCGTGGACAGAGCGAGCTAGATACCGCACAGACCCTCCCGCGTACCGGGTCTCAGTCTGCTGCACAGTTAGAGGTCAGCTTGTACGCTGAGCCCTGCGCCAGGTGCATGCCATGGACCACCAGACCTCAGCACCAATGTCGGGGCTGAGGGGTCTCCCCAGGCTGGGTCATCAGTCCGGGGTGGGGGTTCCTGCGGGAGTCCAGGTCGCCTGTCTTTTATGGGCCCTGGGTGCTTAAGGGCCTGGCTTCGTGCCCTTTGCTCTCAGCGAGGTGCACTCCCTGCCCTGCTCTTGCAGCACCTTACAGGCTGACGTGCCTTGGGCCTTTCTAATCTTCTGGGCAATTTTGCACAATGTTACCAGTCAGTTCCTCTTCTCCTTTCCCATCAGTGTAGGGCATCGGGTCATTTCTCGGCCACTTGGGTCAGTTCTTGTTTCTCGGGTCTAAAGTAGCCGAGCTGAAGTCTCACAGGCCTCAGCCTGGTGCAGGATTTTTAATAGGTGCAGGTTATCTTACAGGTGGCTCTTCTACTGCAGTGGTTCCCAAACTTTTCAGCATCACACCCCCTTTTGATTTTTGAGAGACCTTCACATCCCCCGATCTCTTCCTTGCCATCATCCAACCCCCCTTCTAACCAAAACTTCAATTCACAATTTAAAATAAACACAAAAACTTGATATAAAAATGTTGTTTAAAATTAAACATAGGCAGGAATAAATGTTCTTGGCCCAAAAATTCAATAAAAATGTAATTTAACATTGGAAAGAGCAGAAACTAATTTCATGTGAAGGATGACACTGCATATTATGGACAAGTTGGGCAATCCTAAGTTTGAAAGATGAAAGTGCAACACAAATTGGTTTTGACATCCAGTTGATTTCTTTGTTTCATTTTTAATGTGAGTAAACTTGACAAGCTTTCTTCACAGGGGTGCGTTGACCGAATGGAAGAATAATGCGTAACACTTCTTACCCAACTTTCACATACATGGGGAAATATTTTATCCAAAATTCCTGTAAGCTTGAGTATGTGAAATTCTTTGGCACTTCAGTGATTGTATCTCAAGTGCTTGTCCTTGCAATACTTCTGGCAGTGCAGCAGCCCCAGCACGGAGCAGATTGCTTTCTGATTTACGAATGGGGTTGCCAGAAAAGTTGTCTGGAAAATAGGAGCCAGTAGGCTCAATGGAACTGTGCTGACCTGCCCTGAGCTGCGCACCAAATGCCGCAGCTTTAGTGCCCTCCTAGCCCCAGGGTCCCCTTACCCCCTGCTGGACCTTGACCATCAGCCCAGCCACAGGCTGTGACAGCTGGTTTCAGCCCCATGCTGGACATGGCCTGTGCCCCATGGGCACCAGCTCCGGCCTCACTGGGCTGCTGGCATGGCCCCAGAGCTGCAGGTGCAGACAGTGCCCTGCAGAGACCAGCTGCAGCCCTGCCCGGGGTGCCGGCCACTGTTCCAGCCCCATCCCAGCCCAGAGGCCAACTTTTGACCGGCCAGCTAACAGCACAGCCCCCACCTTGCAGATGCCTGGTGCAGCCCCAGCTGTCCAGCTGCCTGAGCCCTGTGCCAGCCGCCAGAGCTGCCCACACCACCACCCACCCACCTGATCCCTGTGCTGCCAGACCCTCCTACCTGCCCACCCACAACCCACTGGGGCCAGTTGCCTGCTTGCCCACCAGCTGCTGGGGCCAGCAACCCACCTGCCAGTTGCCTGAGTTGCCCACCCAAACAGCAGGTCAGCCGCCTGCACCCCACTCTGCTGGGACCAGCCAGCTGCCCGCCCACCAGCCCAAGCCTGGGCCAGCCGCCCAAGCCACCCACCCAAGCCCCTCCCCACCCAAAGCCAGGCACCACCGGCCCCCCCACTCTTACCCCATCTCCCTCCCCTGCCCTCCACCAAGCCAGGCTCCCTCAGACCCCCATCCCCATCCACACACACCCCCACCCCCTGGCACCAGCTGTCACAGAGAGATGAGCATCAGTGAGGCCCTGGAACAGCCAGGGGTCCTGTGGCACCTTATAGACTAACAGGAATGTATGAGCATGAGCTTCTTCTTCGAGTGTCCCCGTGGGTGCTCCACATTAGGTGTCGGGCTCGCCCGGCGCCGCAGATCGGATCTTCCAAGCAGTTTCTGCCGGACCGCGCATGCGCCGGTGCGCGCCGCTCCCCCGCGCGCTCCCGGCCATGTGCGCGATCCGGTCCCCGCCAGTTCCTCTTAACCGCCGTCGGCTGCAGACGGAATCCAACTAGGCTAAGGCCAAGTAGTGTATTCAACGACTTTATCTGTTTTTTCTTAAAGTTTTTTCAGGCACTTAGGCTACTATAAGCTAGCCGGTTGTTATTTTGTAAAAAAAAAAAAAAAAAAAAAAAACAACAACGAACAAGCTAGGAGAGGGACAGCTCAGCCAGTCCCAGTAACAAGCGCCGGAGGCCAGGAGCTAGGGCTATCAGCCCTCCGGCTAAGGCAGACCATCGGACGGGGAAAACGGCACAAAGAAGGTGCTAAGTACCCACTTAAAAACTCAAAGACTCATCAACAATGTCCTCTTCAGGCTTTTAAAAAAAAAAAAAAAAAAAAAATGCTGCTTCTTGACAAGGCCCTCCAGCCAGAAGCGCCGGAGCGGCCGCAGCAGGAGGGACCCTCCGGGGCCCTTAAAAGGAAAGCTGCCTCCCTCACCCCATCAGCGCAGAAACGGAGGAAAGTATCTCCAGCCCGATCCCTGCCGGCAGCAACAGCGAGCGGGACGGGAGGAGCAAGCAGCCCCCAGCCGCAGCAACAGCTGATCGGCGGCGGCACGGAGAGCCACGTGGAAGCGGCTCAGCCTCCAATACTCAGCCAGCCGCCCCGCACCGCAGGCAGGGCGGCGGCTAAGCAAACGCCGGTACTGGCGGCACCGCAGGCAGCGGCACCGACCCCCGGGGAACCGGCGGTGCAGAGCGCGCAGGCACGCAGCCTGCCGGCACCGGAGGACACCGCACATGCGGCATCGCCCTCGAGCGTGCCGAGCTCGGTGCAGACGGGGCCGGAATCCCCTGTATGCTCCCCAGCCCGATCCCTGCCGGCAGCAACAGCGAGCGGGACGGGAGGAGCGAGCAGCCCCCAGCCGCAGCAACAGCTGATCAGCGGCGGCACGGAGAGCCACGTGGAAGCAGCTCAGCCTCCGATAATCAGCCAGCCGCCCTGCACCGCAGGCAGGGCGGCGGCTAAACAAGCGCTGGTACCAGCGGCACCGCAGGCAGCGGCACCGACCCCTGGGGAACCGGCGGTGCAGAGCGCGCAGGCACGTAGCCTGCCGGCACTGGAGGACACCGCACGTGCGGCACCGCCCTTGAGCGTGCCGAGCTCGGTGCGGACGCCGGAATGCCCTGTATGCCCCCCAGCCCGATCCCTGCCGGCAGCAACAACGAGCGGGACGGGAGGAGCGAGCAGCCCCCAGCCGCAGCAACAGCTGATCGGCGGCGGCACGGAGAGCCACGTGGAAGCAGCTCAGCCTCCGATAATCAGCCAGCCGCCCTGCACCGCAGGCAGGGCGGCGGCTAAACAAGCGCTGGTACCAGCGGCACCGCAGGCAGCGGCACCGACCCCTGGGGAACCGGCGGTGCAGAGCGCGCAGGCACGTAGCCTGCCGGCACTGGAGGACACCGCACGTGCGGCACCGCCCTTGAGCGTGCCGAGCTCGGTGCGGACGCCGGAATGCCCTGTATGCCCCCCAGCCCGATCCCTGCCGGCAGCAACAACGAGCGGGACGGGAGGAGCGAGCAGCCCCCAGCCGCAGCAACAGCTGATCGGCGGCGGCACGGAGAGCCACGTGCAAGCGGCTCACCCTTCGATAATCAGCCAGCCGCCCCGCACCGCAGGCAGGGCGGCGGCTAAACAAGCGCCGGTACCACCGACCCCTGGAAAACCGGCGGTGCAGAGCGCGCAGGCACACAGCCTGCCGGCACCGAAGGACACCGCACATACGGCACCGACTTCGAGTGTGCCGAGCTCGGTGCGGACGTGGCCGGGATCCCCTGTATGTCAGGGGCGGAGTTACCTCCTCAAGGGAGGGGGAAGACTGCACACAAGAGGAGGCATTGCAGCCCCTCTCCGCACAGGGCTGTGTAGTTGCTTTCTCACAGCCCTCCGCTATGTTGCAGACTCCAACTAGAAGGCAGGGGTCCCCCCCCTCCTTGGCCTACCCAGAGCCCCCTTCTCCATTTCTGCAACCAGCCTCACCCTGGCTGGGACCACCTCCACCCTTCCTGGGATTTGAACCGCTGGACTATTAGGCAAAGTCGCTCTCTCCAGGGTCTCGACGGTCTCCCTCCCCCAGACGCAAAGGGTATGCACCAAGGGAGTGGTCTAGGTCACCTTCCCAAGACCAGTGCTTATACTGCCGTGGTCGCCCCTACCACGCAGGGCATAGACACCATCGGCAATCTACTAGGGAAAGATCCCTACGAACGATCTCGTACCCCCAAGGGCAATTGTGACCGGGGACAGAGACTTAAGCATCTCAGGGGGGACTGGTTATGGAACCCCGAGATTTTTCCTCGCACACCTCTAGTGAGAGGGTGTACCATCATCAGCAGGAACCGGAAGGGTCCAGAAAGACGTACCCCAGCGGTTCCTCGCTTTCCTCCCCGGATGAGGCTACGGCCCCGGGGGGCGTCCATCCTCCGGACGATCTCAAACAGTTCCAAGAGCTGTTTTACGAGGGTGGCCTTCACGCAAGGCTTCCAGACAGCAAAGGTGCAAGAGCAACACCATAAGCTCCTCAAAAATCTGAGACCTCCGGCCTCCTCCAAAATAGCAATACCGCTGATGACGCAATCTTGGAGCCTGCCACTATGATATGGCAGACTCCTGCGACTATTCCGCCTGTCCACAAAAGAGCGGAAAAAAAAAAAAAAAAAAAAAAAAAAAAAAAATACTTCGTGCCCACGAAGGGCATGGAGTTCCTGTTCAGCCACCCACAACCAAATTCTTTGGTGGCGGAGTCGTCGCAACGTGGGGGAATAAACAAACATGCCAAAAAGCTAGAGCTGTTGGGCAGAAAGGTCTACTCCTCCTCCACGCTACTGTTGCCAATGGCAAATTACGCAGCGCATCTAGCGAACCATAATTTCAACAACCACATTAGGTTGACCTCCCTCATGGACTCGCTTCCAGAGGGCACGAAACCAGTGCTCAAGGCCATCATCCGACCATTTTATAACCAGTGGCAAAGGATCACCACAGACACATGGGTGCTGGAGATCATAGCCACGGGGTACGCCATCCCCTCCCAGTTGCTCCCACCGCCATGACCTCCACCCGGGGCCCCACCTCCAGGAGACCTCCCATGTAGCGAGGCTCAAGCAGGAGGTAGACCATCTCATGCTCGTAGGGGCAGTGGAAAGAGTGCCGGAGCAACTGCAAGGGAGAGGGTTCTACTCGAGGTACTTCCTCACGGGGAGGTCCATCTTAGATTTTCGAGGCCTCACCGGTACCTGCGCAAGCAACGTTTTCGGATGATCACAAACGCCTCCATCCTTACGGCACTAGACGATGGAGATTGGTTCGCAGCCCTCGACTTACAAGGTCCTACCGTTTGGGCTCTCCTCAGCCCCCAGAGTCTTCACCAAGACCTTGGCAGTGGTGTCAGCCTACCTGCACAGACAGGGGGTATTTATATTCCAGTATCTGAATGACTGCCTACTCAAAGGGGCCTCAAAGGAGGAGGTACTACGCATAATATGTGTCACAGCAGGCACGTTCTCTTCGCTCGGCCTGCTTATCAATCTGACAAAATCA
Organism: Carettochelys insculpta; assembly: GCF_033958435.1. Classification (NCBI taxonomy): domain Eukaryota; kingdom Metazoa; phylum Chordata; order Testudines; family Carettochelyidae; genus Carettochelys; species Carettochelys insculpta. Next base: position 129,154,913 of record NC_134141.1, read on the forward strand.
AAGACAGACCCCACACAGGACATAGAGTTCGTAGGGGCACGCATAAATTCTATTACAGCGAGGGCGTATCTACCAGAGACTCGCTTTCGGGCCATCGGCTCCCTCGCGCAAGGCTTCACCTTCAGCCCTATGGTGCCGGTTCTGACGTGCTTACAGCCGCTGGGCCACATGGCAGCAGCGACGTTTCGTACAACAGAACGCCAGGTTACACATGCGCAGCATGCAGCATTGGCTGGCGAGCGTATACAAACCGGCAGCACACACTGTTCACAGGATGGCGTCGCCCACAACGGAGGTGCGCAAATCCCTGCAATGGTGGGTAAACCCAGAGAACCTGCTAACGGGTACCCTTCCACCAACCACACGTATTGGTTTTTCTTACTACAGATGCCCCCCTCATAGGGTGGGGAGCGCACATGGGCGAAGAGGTGACGCAAGGGCTGTGGTCCTCTATGGAGCAGTCACTGCACACAAATATACTGGAGCTCAAAGCAGTGTTCAACGCCTGCAGACACTTTCGAGACCAACTGAAAGGCAAGGTAGTCGGGATCAGTACAGACGATACCTCCACCATGTTTTATATAAATCGGCAAGGAGGAGCTCGGTCCCGTGCCTTATGTGTAGAAGCAGTCCGGTTGTGGAACTGCTGCATCGCCAACAATGTAACCTTGAAAGCCTCGTACTTACCAGGCGCTCGCAATGTGAAGGCAGACCAGCTGAGCAGGCGTTTCGCACTCACGCACGAGTGGCAGATCCGTCCCGATCTGCTGCAACCGATTTTTCCACGCATGGGGTTTTTCCCCAGATAGACCCTGTTTGCTACTCAGCACAACAAGAAGTGCCCACAATTCTGCTCCAGGGCAGGACTGGGACGGGGGTCCCTGAGGGATGCCTTCGCGATCTCATGGAGGGGCCCCCTGCTTTACGCTTTCCCTCCCACAGCGCTCATCCACAAAGTGTTGCAGAAAGCCAGGAGGGAAGGAACCTGAATGATCCCGATAGTCCCAACGTGGGATCGACAGCAATGGTTCCCCCTACTCCTGCGCATGTCGGACCGGCCACTGAGGTCCCCTCCGGTGGCGCGGGATCTGCTCACGCAAGCCCAGGGGTCCATAGTGCATCCGCACCCCCAAAGCCTGCGACTACAAACGTGGTTAATCCATGGCTCAGCTCCCTAGAGAGCACATGTACGGAGGAAGTGCAGCAAGTCCTAGAAAGTAGCAGGAGGACTTCCACCAGGAAGACCTTCAAGCAGAAATGGACTCGCTTTACGGCATGGTGTTCTACCAAACAGCTAGCCCCCTTTCGGTGCCTATGGCTGTGATATTAGAGTATTTACTGGACCTCAAGAGAGGAGGACTCTCGCTATCCTCGTTTCAGGTCCACCTGGCCGCCATTTTGGTGTTCAGACACGAAGAGGAAGGGCACACGGTGTTCGCCCATCCCATGGTTACCAGGTTCTTCAAAGGGCTGGTAAGCCTATACCCCCCTCAGAAACCGCTTCCACCTCTGTGGAACTCGGACCTGGTGCTTAATGCGAAAAGGGGACCACCGTTTGAGCCTTTGGCCACGGTTTCCCTCCGCCTCCTTATGATGAAGACGACCTTTCTTCTCGCAATCACGTCAGCTCGCAGGGTGAGCGAGCTTGAGGCAGTTATGGCAACGCCGCCCTGCGCTGTTTTTCCAAGGAGGCGGTAACCATACGGCTGCATCCAGCCTTTGTTCCTAAAGTTTCTTTCTGAGTTTCATACTAACGAACCTATTGTTTACCCTTGTTTATCCAAAGCCTCATAACTCTAACAAAGAGGTGCGCCTACACCTCCTGGACGTGAGCAGGCGCTAGCTTTCTATATGGACAGGACCAAGTCCTTCCGGAGAACGGATAGGCTCCTAGTCTCTATCGCTCCCAAATCAAAAGGAGAATGTCTCTCTTCGCAGAGAATCTCTAAGCACATCGTATCTTGCATAAAAATGTGCTACAAACTCAAAAAGACTCCTTTACTGGCCACGCCCAGGGCTCATTCCACTAGGGCGGTGGCAGCATCAACAGTCTTTTTTCAAGGGCGTTGCGCTAAAAGACATTTGCAGAGTGGCGACCTGGTCATCCTGTGACACCTTCGCCAAACATTACGCCCCTCACAGGGTATTCCAAGAGGATACCCGTCTCTTGGCAGCGGTCCTCTCGGGGACAAGCTGCACATAATCCGATTACCCACCTCCTATCTTGGGTTACTGCTGGGTAGTCACCTAATGTGGAGCACCCACGGGGACACTCGAAGAAGAAAGAAAGGTTACTCACCGTAGTAACGGTGGTTCTTCGAGATGTGTCCCCGTGGGTGCTCCACTACCCGCCCATCCTCCCCGCTCCGGATCTCTGTTTAGTGTTTTGCAGGAGCATCCGAGGCGGTTGGTCAAGGAACTGGCGGGGACCGGATCGCGCACATGGCCGGGAGCGCGCGGGGGAGCGGCGCGCACCGGCGCATGCGCGGTCCGGCAGAAACTGCTTGGAAGATCCGATCTGCGGCGCCGGGCGAGCCCGACACCTAATGTGGAGCACCCACGGGGACACATCTCGAAGAACCACCGTTACTACGGTGAGTAACCTTTCTTTTTGTGGGCAAAGACCCACTTCATCAGGTGCAGGTAGTGGAAATTTGCAGAGGCATGAAGGTAGGCGTAGCGGTCAGTGGGTTTACGGTATAGGGTGGTGTTTATGTGGCTGTTGCATATTTGCACCATGGTGTCCAGGAAGTGGATCTCCTGTGTAGACTGGTCCAGGCTGAGGTTGATGGTGGGGTGGAAGTTGTTAAAATCCTAGTGGAATTCCTCCAGAGTCTACGCCTACCTTCATGCCTCCAGCTTCCATCCCAAACACGCCACACAATCCATCGTCTACAGCCAAGCAGTAAGATACAACCGCATTTGCTCCAACCCCTCTGACAGGGACAAACACCTACAGGATCTTTACCAAGCATTCTTGAAACTACAATACCCACCCGAGGAAGAAAGGAAACAGATTAACAGAGCCAGACGTGTACCCAGAAGACTCCTACTACAAGACAAGCCCAAGAAAGAAACCAACAGAACACCACTGGCCATCATAGAATCATAGAATCCTCGGGCTGGAAAGGACCTCAGGAGGTCGTCTAATCCAGTCCCCTCCCACAAGCAGGAGCAACCCCAACTAAATCATCCCAGCCAGGACCTTGTCAAGCCGGGACTTAAAAACCTCAAGGGATGGAGAATCCACCACCTCTCTAGGTAACGCATTCCAGTGCTTCACCACCCGCCTGGTGAAATAGTTTTTCCTAATATCCAACCTACTCCTCTCCCTCTTCAATTTCAGACCATTGCTTCTTGTTCTGCCATCTGACACCACTGAGAACAGTTTCTCACCCTCCTCTTTAGAGCTGCCCTTCAGGAAGCTGAAGGCTGCTATTAAATCACCTCTAAGTCTTCTCTTCTGCAAACGAAACAAGCCCGAATCCCTCTGTATCTCCTCGTAGGTCTTGTGCTCCAGCCCCATAATCATTTTCATTGCCCTCCGCTGAACCTGCTCCAGCACATCCACATCTTTTTTATGCTGGAGGGCCCAGAACTGGACGCAGTACTCCAACGTGGCCTCACCAGTGCCGAACAGAGGGGTCTCACCAAGCAGGTCTGGGATACACAGAGAGCTGCATCTGGGCTCTTTGCTCCCTGGGCTGGTGGAGCTGGGAAGGTGACACACTGCGTGCTATCGCCTACAGTCCTCAGTTAAAACCCCTCCAGCGCATCATCAGGGATTTACAGCCCATCCCGGACAATGATCCCCCACTTTCACAGGCCTTGGGAGGCAGACCAGTCCCTGCCCACAGCCCACCTGCCAACCTGAAGCACATCCTAACCAGCAACTGTACACTGCACCACAGTCACTCTAACTCAGGGACCCATCCATGCAACAAACCTCGTTGCCAGCTCTGCCCACGTACCTACACCAGCAACACCATTACAGGACCTAACCAGATCAGCCACACCATCATGGGTTCACTCAGCTGCACATCTACCAATATAATTTATGCCAGCATGTGCCAGCAATGCCCCTCTGCTGTATACATCGGACAAACCGGACAGTCTCTACGTAAAAGAATAAACGCACACAAATCAGATATCAGAAATGGCAATATACAAAAACCCGTAGGAGAGCACTTCAATCTCCCAGGCCGCACAGTAGCAGATTTAAAAGTAGCTATCCTGCAGCAAAGAAATTTCAGGACCAGACTCCAAAGAGAAACTGCTGAGCTGCATTTCATCTGCAAATTTGGGATTAAACTGATATCTCAGCCCGGGATTAAACAAAGACTGTGAATGGCTGGCTAAATACAAAGGCAGTTTCTCCTCTCTTGGTGTTCACACCTCCAGATCAACTGCCAATAGTAGGCCTCACCCTCCATGGCTGAGTTAACCTCGTCATCTCCAGCCTTGCTCTGGCCTGCCTATTTATACCTGCCTCTGCAAATTTCCACTTCCTGCATCTGACGAAGTGGGTCTTTGCCCATGAAAACTTATGCTCATACATTTCTTTTAGTCTATAAGGTACCACAGGACCCCTCGTTGCTTTTGCAGATCCAGACTAACATAGCTCCCCCTCTGATACCTGGCACAGCCGTGGGCTCACCTGAGCAGTGATATCCTTTCAGTGAAAGTCGTGTGGGAGGCCTGAGCAGGCAGCTCACCCACACCCCAGATACTTGGGAAAGGACAGGCCCATGGGGCAGATTGCTGCTGGAATGCTTTGGTCTCTGCACAGCCTCCCAGCCTGGATCTGCTGCACTTGCTGTATCAGCCCATCTGTGCGCCAGCCCCCCACCAGATGCAGCATGCCAAGCACAGCCTTGCAGAGACCTCCAAGGGCATGTTGTTGGGATGTGCCCTTGGCCTGCCCCTAGAGTCAGCCCCTGTTGCACTCCCCATGCGAGTCTGTGATGGAGTGGGGGCGTGCGTGTGAGAGAGTCAGGCTAGATGTGTGTGTGTGACAGGCACAGCAGCTCCCGGCAGCTAAGGATGACCCTGGGGCTATAACCTAGGCTGTCAGGTAACACCTCTGCCCTGAACAAAGAGCAGAGAGGAGCCGAGTGGGGTTTGAATCGGGGCAGCAGTTAGAAGCAGGAGGGAGAGGGAGCTGGAAGGCAGCCAGCCTGGTGAGGGGAGAAGCCGCACCCCAGAGGGGCCCCCCTCGGGCTCCTCTCCCCAGGATGTGTCGGAATGACTCTCTCTGACTGCTGCACTGACACCTCTGTGCTGAGCTGGGCCTCTGTTGCTCAATAAACTTCCTGTTCTACCTGCTGTGGTGAGTCACCCCTGCCTGTGGATGGGGGGCAGAGTTTGGGGACCCCTGAACCCCATCACACTGGTGTCAGAAGTGGGATGCACTGCACCTGCGGATGAGCTCCCAGCAGTGGCTGACTGAGCGCAGGAGAAGGAAGGAGCCTCACAAGAGCCGGAGGGGCCGGAGGTGGAACAGAGCGATTCCTGCAGCTGCTGCAGGTGAGTGGATACCCCCGGAGATGTCAGGGAGATGGATTATACCTGACTGCTGAACGCAGACCTTGCAGGTCCTGTGCAGACAGAGGGGCCTGACCGTGGGGAAGGCGACCAAGGCCCAGCTGATTGCCAAGCTGGAAGAGAATGATCGATCCAGGGGGCCAGAGCTTGTACTGGCAGGAAGTGGCTGGTCACCCCCTGGGAGTGATTTGGATTCTCAGACAGGAGTGGGGGCTGGACACCATCAAACAGACACGGTGTCCACCTGGTCACGCTCAACTAGCAGTGGTCCATCGCAGGTGGAGTCCCCCACGGTAGAGCTGCGATGGCTGGAGCTCGAGGTGCGACTAAAGGAACTAGAAGCCCAGAAACGGGAGAGAGAGCGTGAGCACAAGCGCCAGGAATGGGAGAGAGAACGGGAGCGCCAGGAATGGGAGAGAGAGCACGAGGGCCAGGAACAGGAGAGAGAGCGTGAGCGTGAGGGCCAGGAACGGGAGAGAGAGCATGAGCACCAGGAACGGGAGAGAGAGCGTGAGCGCCAGGAACGGGAGAGAGAGCACGAGGGCCAGGAACAGGAGAGAGAGCGTGAGCACGAGCGCCAGGAACGGGAGAGAGAGCGTGAGCGCCAGGAACGGGAGAGAGAGCACGAGGGCCAGGAACAGGAGAGAGAGCGTGAGCACGAGCGCCAGGAACGGGAGAGAGAGCGTGAGCGCCGGGAACGGGAGAGAGAGCGTGAGCACGAGCGCCAGGAACAGGAGAGAGAGCGTGAGCACGAACGCCAGGAACAGGAGAGAGAGCGTGAGCGCCAGGAACGGGAGAGAGCGTGAGCACGAGCGCCAGGAACGGGAGAGAGAGCGTGAGCACGAGCGCCAGGAATGGGAGAGAGAACGTGAGCACGAGCGCCAGGAACGAGAGAGAGAACGTGAGCGTGAGCACCAGGAACGGAAGACAGAGCGTGAGCGCCAGAAACGGGAGAGAGAGCGTGAGCACGAGCGCCAGAAACGGGAGAGAAAGCGTGAGCACGAGCGCCAGGAACGGGAGAGAGAGCACGAGGGCCAGGAACAGGAGAGGGAGCGCGAGCACGAGTGCCGAGAACGGGAGCACCAGGAATGGGGGAGAGAGCACGAGCGCCAGGAACAGGACAGACAGCGGGGGGAGAGAGAGAGAGAGTGGGAGGAGAAAGAGCGAGAGTGGGAAAACGAGCAGACCATAGCAGAGACGAGACACGGAAAGGCCCCAGCTGCGGTAAGCAGGGAGAGGGCCAGGCGGCTCGGGGTGGCCAGTCACTTGGAGACGCGTGTGCTGGCCCAGTGTCAGGACCCAGGGGACATGGACGAGTTCCTTACCTCCTCTGAGTGAGCCTGTGAGTTGTACGAGGTTCCCCCAGCCAAATGGCTCTGACAGCTCACCCCCTTGCTGGACCAGAAGGCCTCAGTGGTGCTCAGCCAGCTGGAGGGGCTGCAACCTGGGGACTATGAATGGGTCAAACAGGCCCTGCTGCAAAGTTTGGGCTGACTCCTGAGACGTACGGGAAGAAGTTCCAGGAGGCGCGGAAGAGGCCAGAGGAAACCTAGGTAGGTTAAAGCCAGAGCCAGCTAAAGTGGAGGCTGTCAGAGATTGTGCAACACCCCAGACTAAGAAGTAGGTCCAGGCCTTCATTGGGATGGCGGGGTACTACCGGAGGTTTGTGCCCCACTTTAGTTCCATCGCAGCCCCCCTCACGGAGCTGTGTAAAAAGGGAAAGCCTGACAAGGTGGTCTGGACCAAGCAGTGCCAAGAGGCCCTCTGCGCGCTGAAGGAGGCTCTGGTCAGGGCCCCAGTGCTGGCAAATCCAGACTTCCACAAACCCTTCCTGGTGTTCACCGATGCCTCAGACGTGGGGCTGGGGGCTGTGCTAATGCAGGTGAATGACAAGGGGAGAAACACCCCATCGTGTACCTGAGTAAGAAGCTGCTGCCCCAGGAGCAGAACTATGCAGCTATAGAGAAGGAATGTCTGGCCATGGTGTGGGCGCTGGGGAAGCTGCAGCCATACCTCTTTGGACGGCGTTTCACTGTGTACACCGATCACTCACCCCTGACCTGGCTGCATCACATGAAAGGGGCCAACACCAAGCTCCTGCGGTGGAGTCTGCTCCTGCAGGACTACGACATGGAGGTGGTCCATGTGAAGGGGAACAACAACACCACAGCCGATGCCCTGTCACGCAGGGAGGGCCCCGAACTTCCCCAGGTCACTGGCTAAGTGACCCCGCTCAGTTCGGTCTGGAAGGTGGGAGAGATGTGATGGGGTGGGGGGGATGCATGTGAGACTCAGGCTGGATGTGTGAGACAAGCAGAGCAGCTCCCAGCGGCTAAGGATGACCCTGTGGCTATTACCCAGGCTGGCAGGTAACACCTCAGCCCTGTACAAAGAGGAGGGAGGAGCCAAGCAGGGTCGGAATCGGAGGCAGCAGTTGGAAGCTGGAGGGAGAGGGAGCTGGAAGGCAGCCAGCCAGGCCAGGGGGGAAGCTACACCCCAGAGGGGCACCCCTCAGGCTCCTCTGCCCAGGATGGGTTGGAATGACTGTCTCTGACTGCTGCACTGACTCTTCTGTGAGAAACTGGGCCTCTCTCACCTAATAAACCTCCTGTTGTACCTGCTGAGTGAGAGTCACTCCTGCCAGCGGACGGGGTGCTGTGCATGGGGACCCCTGAACCCCATCACACGAGGGCGTTCACCTGGCCAGTGCTCCAGATCACCCCCCATTAGTACATCTGCAGGCAAATGGCTGTGCACGCCCACCTCCTTGGGGCCTTCCTTGTCCCCCCCGTTTCAGATGCACCCTCGCCATGGGCACCTTGAAAGGGGTCCCGTCAATTCCTGTTACAGTCAGGTGGGAATTGGGTATCATCTGGCCCAGTGCCACCACCCTGGGCTGGGCCAGCGTCACGTCAGCGCCTGTGTCCCAGAACCCCGTGACCTTTCTCCCATCCAACTTGAGGGGTGTGAGACACTCGCTTCGCAGAGGCAGCGCCGCCCCCACTCTGTAAACTGAGCCCTGTGCATTTTGGCCTCCTGAGCAGCTGGTCTGTGGGGCCTGCTCGGCCCAAGCCGAGGACACACTGTTGGCACCACCCGCCTCGGCCGCCAACCCCTCTGGCTTCTGGGACTCCACCCAGTTGACTCCATGACCCCCCGGCCTGCTCAGCCTGTCTGGGAACTTGGGGCACTGGGCTGATCTATGCCCCTTCCGCCCACAGCAATAACTGCCCGGGTCATTATGGGTAGCAGTTCCTTCCTCTAATATGAATATGGCACTAGGAATATATTATCGACCACCTAACCAGGACAGTGATGATGCTGAGATGTTAAGGGAGATTAGAGAGGCTATCAAAATAAAAAAATCAGTAATAATAGATTTCAATTATCCCCATATTGACTGGGTACATGTCACCTCAGGACGGGATTCAGAGGTAAAATTTCTTGATGCCTTAAATGACTGCTTCTTGGAGCAGCTAGTACAGGAACCCACAAGGGGAGAGTCAATTCTCGATCTAGTACTGACTGGAACGCAGGATCTGGTCCAAGATGGAACTATTACAGGACCGCTTGGAAATAGTGACCATAATATAATAACGTTTAATATTCCTGTGTTGGGAAGAACACCGCAGCAGTCCAACGCTCTGGCATTTAATTTCAAAAAGGGGAATTATACAAAAATTAGGAGGTTAGTTAAACAGAAATTAAAAGGTAGAATAACTAAAGTAAAATCCCTGCAGTCTGCATGGAAACTTTTCAAGGACACCATATTAGAGGCCCAAATATGTATACCCAAATTAATTAATACATTTAAATGTATACCCCAAATTAAAAAACACAGTAAGAGACCTTAAAAAGAGCCACCGTGGCTTAACAACCATGTAAAAGAGGCAGTGAGAGATAAAAAGGCATCCTTTAAAAAGTGGAAGTCAAATCCTAGTGAGGAAAATAGAAAGGAACATAAACTGTCAAATTAAGTGTAAAAATGTAATAAGAAAAGCCAAAAAAGATTGAGGAACAGCTAGCCATAAATTCAAAAAACAATAGTAAAATGTTTTTTAAGTACATTAGAACCAGGAAGCCTGCTAAAAAAGCAGTGGGACCCCTGGAAGATAGAGATATAAAAGGAGCAATCAAGGAAGATAATGCCATTGCAGAGAAACTAAATGATTTCTTTGCTTCAGTCTTCATGGCTGAGGATATTACAGAGGTTCCCAAATCTGAGCCAGCCTTTGTAGGTGACAAATCTGAGGAACTGTCCCAGATTGAAGTGTCAGTAGAAGAGGTTTTGGAACTAATTGATAAGCTAAACAGTAATAAGTCTCCAGGACCAGATGGCATTCACCGAAGGGTTCTGAAAGAACTCAAATGTGAAATTGCAGAGCTATTAATGGTGGTTTGTAACCTATCCTTTAAATCATCTTCCGTACCCAATGACTGGAAGACAGCTAATATAACGCCAATATTTAAAAAGGACTCTAGAGGAGACCCTGGCAATTACAGACTGGTAAGTCTAACGTCAGTACCGGGCAAATTAGTAGACACAATAGTAAAGAATAAAATTGTCAGACACAAAGAAGAACATGATTTGTTGGGCAAAAGTCAGCATGGTTTCTGCAGAGGGAAGTTGTGTCTTACTAATCTATTAGAGTTCTTTGAAGGGGTTAACAAACATGCAGACGGGGGATCCAGTGGACATAATATACTTAGATCTCCAGAAAGCCTTTGACAAAGTCCCTCATCAAAGGCTCTTACGTAAATTAGGTGGTCATGCGATAGGAGGAAAGATCCTTTCATGGATTGGAAACTGGTTAAAAGACAGGAAACAAAGGGTTGGAATAAATGGTAAATTTTCACAATGGAGGGGGGTAACTAGTGGTGTTCCCCAAGAGTCAGTCCTGGGACCGATCCTGTTCAACTTGTTCATCAATGATCTCTAGAGAAAGGGATAAGCAGTGAGGTGGCAAAGTTTGCAGATGATACCAAGCTGTTCAGGATAATCAAAACCAAAGTAGATTGTGAAGAACTTCAAAAAGATCTCAGCAAACTGAGTCATTGGGCAGCAAAATGGCAAATGAAATTTAATGTGGGTAAGTGTAAGGTAATTTACATTGGGAAAAATAACCCCAATTATACATACAATGTGATGGGGGCAAATTTAGATACAACAGATCAGGAAAGGGATCTTGGAATTATAGTGGATAGTTCTCTGAAAACATACACGCAGTGTGCAGCGGCAGTCAGTAAAGCAAATCGGATGTTAGGAATTATTAAAAAAGGGATAGAAAATAAGACAAAGAATATCTTACTTCCCCTATATAAAACTATGGTACGCCCACATCTTGAGTACTGCATGCAGATGTGGTCTCCTCACCTCAAAAAAGATATACTGGCGTTAGAAAAAGTTCAAATAAGGGCCACTAAAATGATTAAGGGTTTGGAAAGGGTCCCATATGAGGAGAGGCTAGAGAGACTGGGACTTTTCAGTCTAGAAAAGAGGAGATTGAGGGGCGATATGATAGAGGTATATAAAATCATGAATGGTGTGGAGAAAGTAAATGTTGAAAAGTTATTTACTTGTTCCCATAACATAAGAACTAGAGGACACCAAATGAAATTTAATGGGTAGTAGGTTCAAAACTAATAAAAGAAAATTTTTCTTCACACAGTGCACAGTCAACCTGTGGAACTCCTTGCTGGAGGAGGCTGTGAAGGCCAGGACTCTAACAGAGTTTAAAAAAGAGCTTGATAAATTTTTGGAGGTTGGGTCCATAAATGGCTGTTAGCCAAGGGTAAAGTATGGTGCCCCTAGCCTTTAGTCAAAGGCTGGAGACAGATGGCCAGAGACAAATCGCTTGATTGTTGTCTTCAGTTCACCTCCTCTGGGGCACCTGGCACCGGCCACTGTCAGCAGACAGGATACTGGGCTGGATGGACCTTTGGTCTCACCCAGTATGGCCGTTCTTATGTTCTTGCTGTGCCCCTCGGGCCAGCTGCTCTGTCCAGGCCCTGGCTGGCCCTCTGGGGGGGGATAGGCAGCAAGCCCCTCTTTCCTGGGCTCACCCCATAGGTACAGCCAGGAACAGGTCTCTCTGAGACTCCCGGGCTCTCTGGGACTCCCTGTCTTTCTGGGATTCCCTTTCAAACCTGGCCCAGCTGTTTGTGAAGTCATCTGCCAGCTTCCCCATGCTGTGTGCATCCCTTGGCTTCCAGTCCTCAAGCCACACCCTCAGGTCAGATGAGCACATCTCATAGAATCGTTCCAGGACCATCAGCTTGACTAGGTCCTTTACGGACTGGACTTTCATTCCCAACACCCACTTTTGGTAGTATTGCATCAGGCGAGTCAGTGGTACAGTATGTACTGACCTTCCGGGAAAAACTCACCGAGCTCATGGGCCTAGCCAGGTAGAACCTCTCCAGGGCCCAAAGGAAGCAAAAGGTCTGGTATGACCGTAACGCCAGGGCCCGAGCCTATGCCACCGGGGATCAAGTGATGGTCCTTGTACCTGTGCGGCGGAACAAGCTGCAAGTGGCCTGGGATGGGCCCTTCAAGGTTGTCAAACAGCTAAATGATGTGAATTATGTGGTGGAACTGTCGAACCGGGCCCACAGCCACCGGGTCTATCATGTGAACATGATGAAACCTTACTGGGACAGACAGAACTTGGTGCTGGCCGTGTGCAGACACTGGGAGGGGCAGGGGGATGATCCCTTGGTGGATTTACTCACAAGGACTGGAGCCGGCTCCTTGCTGGAGTCTATTCCCCTCTCAGACCAGCTGACCCCTGCCCAGCAGACGGAGATCAAGGAGGTGCTGAATTCGCATCAACAGCTGTTCTCGGACAGACCCGGACGCACTGACCTGGCTGTCCACCGAATAGAGACAGGCACCCACGCCCCTATCAAGTGTGTGCCATTCAGAGCCACAGGGAGGACGGCTCAGGACATAGAGGGGGAGGTTGAAGACATGCTGGCTCTGGGGGTGATCCAACCCTCGTCCAGACCCTGGGCCTCGCCCGTGGTGTTAGTCCCTAAAAAAGATGGGTCTGTTTGGTTTTGTGTGGATTATCGCAAGCTTAACGCCATCACTGTCTCGGACGCCTACCCCATGCCCAGGCCTGATGACCTTTTAAACAAGCTGGGGGGAGCCCGTTACCTCACCACCATAGACCTCACCAAGGGGTACTGGCAAGTGCCATTAGACGATGATGCCCGGCTCAAGTCGGCTTTCATCACCCCTGTGGGTCTCTACGAGTTCCTGGTCCTGCCCTTCGGCCTCAAGGGAGCACCCGCTACCTTCCAGCGTCTGGTGGACCAGCTACTGAAAGGGATGGAGAGCTTTGCCCTGGCTTACATGGACGACATTTGCATCTTCAGCCAGACGTGGGAGGACCATGTGTCCCAGGTCAAGCGGGTGCCGGACCGACTCCAGAAGGCCGGTCTGACTATCAAGGCAGGGAAGTGCAAGGTGGGAAGGGCTGAGGTGACCTACCTGGGCCACAAGGTGGGCAGCGGCTGCTTAAAACCAGAGCCAGCTAAAGTGGAGGTTGTCAGAGATTGGCCAGTACCGCAGACTAACAAGCAGGTCCTGGCCTTCATTTGGATGGCGGGGTACTACCGGAGGTTTGTGTCCCACTTTAGCTCCATTGCAACCCCCTGATGGATGCAGCGGCTGTACCGGAACTGCGGAAGGGCCGTCAGTGGGAGACCTGAAGGACGCAGTGGCTGTACCAGTACTGCGGAAGGGCTGTCGGTGGGAGACCCGAAGGACGAAGTGGCTGTACCAGTACTGCGGAAGGGCCGTCGGTGGGAGACCCGAAGGACGAAGCGGCTGTACCAGTACTGCGGAAGGGCCGTCGGTGGGAGACCCGAAGGACAAAGCGGCTGTATCCGTACTGCTGTAGGACCATCAATGGGAGATAAGTGGTTGCTTACATCCCTAGTTAGGGACCGGAACAGAATCACTACTGAGCCATGATGCTTTTTCCAGCCATGAAGATATCAGGTCATGTGACCCCATTCTTGCATGTGTTGAAGCACAAGATTTCTCCGAGTTTAGGTGGCTAACATTCAGCTTTAGTGAACTCAATAAGGCATTAGATGAGCTAAACTGGAGACCAGTAGAACCAGGTCCAGCAAGGCTGCTTGATGCAGCTAACTCAAGTATTTTATACCCTCACACAAACAAGTTCAGAGCCAGAGGCAATTAGTTAGAGAAACATGAATCATTTTCAGAGAGAAAACTGTTATCAGCAAGGAGGAACACGCACTGGGGTTAAGAGCCCCAAATCCAAACAGTTCATTTATGCGTTCCACTTAGCTCATCTTCCCAGCAACTCCCAAACAGGTGAGGAAAAGTTCATGCTCTTGTGCACGCGTACAAATAAGAAACAAGAAATGTCTTCTATAAAAGATGGCTCCCACACACGTGACAATCTTTGTAGCTCACCTAAGCACTGAAAAATGAGAAACCAGTCTCTGGGCTCGGGGGCATGTTACTGGGGCCCCACTGGTTGTGTTCCAGACCCCATTGCAGCATAGGAGAGCAGGGCTGGCATGTACAGAATTTTGGGGGGTGCCTAGAATGGGACCAAGTCCAGCCCCTCCCCACCTGCCTAAGGGCTGGGGGGGCAGTTTGGGTGCAGGAGGAGTAAGGAGTCAGGGTCAGGATTATGGTCTGGGATGGAGATTGGGTGCAGGGGGGTTCTGGGAGCCAGTCTGGGTGCAAGAGTGAGGGGTCAAGGAGTGGGATGGTGCTGAGGTGGAGGGTGAGAGCCCTGGGCTGGGGCAGAGATTGGGCTGAAGGAAGCGTCCTAGGGTTGGGCTCTGGGAGGCAGTTTGGTGTGGATGTAGGTCCAGGCTGGGGCAGGGATCTGGGGTGCAGGGGGAGCTGAGGGGTGGGCCCTGCATTTTCCCTGTGGAAGTGGTGAGGGGGGTGCTCACTGAGTCCCTGGAAGGAAGCGCTGGAGAAAAGGGGAGTTCACAACACCCCAACATGCAGCTTGTGTTGTCTCTTACCCTTCGGCCAAGCTCAGTCCCACGGCCTTTCTCCAGCCCTTGGACCAGGGCTCGCTCAGGCCCCTTCCCCAGCCTGCCCAGGGCCTATGAAGGGTCTCAGCCTCTGCCCAGAGCTGTGAAGGAGCCGCCGAGCAGAGGGCCCTAACTGTGCTGGCTTGGCTCCTAGCAAGGCTGCTGCTGTGGGGCCTTGGCCTGGCAGGCTGGAAGTGCCCTTCCTCAGGGAAGAGCCATGGCTGAGCTCCGGTGCTTGGCGGGTGCAGCTCTGGGGCCAGAGCTACGCTCGTCTGGTGCAGCAGCTTCAGCTCCCATCACTACACAGGGCAACCCTGCAACCAGGGCCCTTCCCTGCAGCCCCGGCAGGGCTGGAAAGCAGCGCAGGGGGGAGGCTGTCAGGAGTCTCAGGAGCCAGGTGGGGGACTTGGGCTCCCGGGGCTGGGCCCAGAGTCACCTGGAGCTAAAAGTTCAAAGTGCCCCGGCACCAGCACAGGGACCCGCCCAGACTCCGGGAGCTCTGTGCCCGCAGCCGGGGCCCTGGAACTGACCCTGCACCGCCCCACGGCTGCCACCTCCAGCCCCCTCCCGCGCCCTTAGCGCTGCTGGGCGCGGCGCGGCCGGACCCCGCCCGGGGCAAGCGGTACGTGCTGCTGCCAAGGGGCCGGGCCGGGCCGCGAAGGGAACTCGGCGCCCAGTTCCCCCGGCCGGTTGCTCAAGAGCCGGTGCTGCCGGGCGCTATAAAAGCGGAGCCCGGCGGGGAGCCCCAGCGAGACTCGCCCCGCGCCGGCCGGAGAACATGGGGAGCGTCGCCCTCTGCCTGCTGCTCGCCCTGGGCCTGGGGGCGCTCGCGGCCTCTCGGGAGAAGGTGGGGAGCGGGCCGGGCCGGGCCCCGCAGCGCGCGCCCCGGGACCTTGCTCCCCGGGGGAGGCCGCGGCGTCGGGCCGAGCTGCTGCGCGCCCCGGGCGGGGCGGGTGTGGGGCCCGCGGTGCCGAGGGAGCAGGAGAGCCCGCGGGTGGCGGCGGGCGGGTGTGGGGTGCCCGAGGCCAGAGCCTGGCGCAGCTCCCGGAGCCGGAGCCGGAGCCGGAGCCGGGCCCCGACACCTGCCCCCGCGGAGCCATTCAACGCGCCTCGGTCCCCGGGCCGGCAGGTGCGAGCCCCGGCGCACGGCCCTGCTCGGCCTCAGCTGCGCCACGTGCGCCCGGGGTCGCCGGGACCCGCCGCCTTCGCACCGCGCCAGGACCTCGGGCCGGCGCATCCGCCAGTGCGCGGCGGGGAGCGGCCTCGTGCGCTGCGGCGGAGGGCTCCGGGGCAGGCGGCCGTCCCCTGAGGTGCAGGGCAGTCCCCCCTCCCCCCACGCATACCCCGCACCCCTGCCCACATCCAGCCCCCCCCACATCCAATCCCCCACCCCCACATCCCCACACGTACCCCCCAACAGCCAACTACCCTCCCCATCTCCCCACCCCCACACGTATCCCCACCCCCTGCCCACATCCAACCCCACCCCCACATCCCCACACGTACCCCCCAACAGCCAACTACCCTCCCCATCTCCCCACCCCCACACGTATTCCCACATCCAGCCCCCCCACGCGTATCCCCACCTCCGCGGACATTCAGCCCCCCCCATCCCCACACGTACCTCCCCACCCCCACACATACCCCCCACATCCAATCCCCACCCCACCCACACATCCCCACATGTATCCCCCCACATCCAACCACTCACCCCACCCACACACACATCCCCACCACTGCCCACATCCAACCCCCCCACCCTCTACATACCCCCACACATACCCCCCACCCAAATCCACACACACACACACCCCACCCAAATCCAACCCCCATCCCACCCAAACATGTACCCTCACCCCACCCACATCCAACCCCCACCCACACACGTACTCCCCACCCCCGCCCACTCCAACCCCCCACCCAAACACGTACCCCCCCACCCACATCCAACTCAACCACACATGTACCCCCACCCCCACCCCACATGTACTCCCCCACCCCCACACATACCCCCCAGCCTGCCAAACATCCCACCCCCACCCCTGCATTAAGGGAAGGGCAGGACAAGCTGAGTACTTCGCGGCTTGCTGGGCCCCCTCAGCCGGCCGCCTTGCACCCTGTGCAGCCCCTCAGCCACGGCTGGGGCCTCTGCCCCTTTCGGGCCCACGGCCTCACTGGGGGGCTCTTACAGGCAGCCGCACAGTACCCGGCTTCACACCGCTGCCAGCAGAGGGCCTCAGGGCAGGGGGGTCGGTGAAGGGCTCGGGGTGGGGGGGTTGGTGAGGGCCTCAGGGCAGGGGGGTCAGTGAGGGGCTCAGGGTGGGGGTTGGTGAGGGGTTCGGGGGGGTCGCTGAGAGGTTAGTGGGGGGTTGATGAGGGGCTTGGGGGGTCGGTGAGGGGCTCAGGGCAGGGGGTCAGTGAGGGGCTCGAGGGGGTCGGTGAGAGATTAGTGCAGGCATCGATGAGGGGCTTGGGGGGTCAGTGAGGGGCTCAGGGTGGGGGGTCGGTGAGAGGTTAGTGGGGGGGTTGATGAGGGGCTTGGGGGGTCGGTGAGGGGCTCAGGGCAGGGGGTCAGTGAGGGGCTCAGGGTGGGGGTCAGTGAGAGGTTAGTGGGGGGGTCGATGAGGGGCTTGGGGGGTAAGTGAGGGGCTCAGGGTGGGGGGTTGGTGAGAGGTTAGTGGGGGGGTTGATGAGGGGCTTGGGGGGTCGGTGAAGGGCTCAGGGCAGGGGGTCAGTGAGGGGCTCGGTGAGAGATTAGTGCGGGCATCGATGAGGGGCTTGGGGGGTCAGTGAGGGGCTCAGGGTGGGGGGTCGGTGAATGGCTCGGGGTGGGGGGGGTTGGTGAGGGGCTCAGGGTGGGGGGTTGGTGAGAGGTTAGTGGGGGGGTTGATGAGGGGCTTGGGGGGTCGGTGAAGGGCTCAGGGCAGGGGGTCAGTGAGGGGCTCAGGGTGGGGGTTGGTGAGGGGTTCGGGGGGGTCGCTGAGAGGTTAGTGGGGGGTTGATGAGGGGCTTGGGGGGTCAGTGAGGGGCTCAGGGCAGGGGGTCGGTGAGGGGCTCGGTGACAGATTAGTGCGGGCATCGATAAGGAGCTTGGGGGGTCAGTGAGGGGCTCAGGGTGGGGGGTCGGTGAAGGGCTCGGGGTGGGGGGGTCAGTGAGGGGTCAGGGTGTGTGCTTGGTGGGGCTCAGGGTGGGGGGTCGGTGAGTCAGTCAGGGCAGGGAGTCGGTGAGAGGTTAGGGTGTACGCTTGGCAGGGCTCAGGGCGGGGGAGTCGATGAGGGGCTCAGGGCAGGGGGTCAGTGAAGGGCTCGGTGGGGGTTAGTGAGGGGTTCGGGGGGTCAGTGAGAGGTTAGTGGGGGGGTCGATGAGGGGCTTGGGGGGTTGGTGAGGGGCTCAGGGCGGGGGGTCAGTGAGGGGCTCAGGGTGGGGGTTGGTGAGGGGTTCGGGGGGGGTCGGTGAGAGATTAGTGGGGGGTTGATGAGGGGCTTGGGTGGTCGGTGAGGGGCTCAGGGCAGGGGGTCAGTGAGGGGTCAGGGTGTGTGCTTGGTGGGGCTCAGGGTGGGGGGTCGGTGAGTCAGTCAGGGCAGGGAGTCGGTGAGAGGTCAGGATGTATGCTTGGCGGGGCTCAGGGCGGGGGAGTCGGTGAGGGGCTCAGGGCAGGGGGTCAGTGAGGGGTCAGGGTGTGTGCTTGGTGGGGCTCAGGGTGGGGGGTCGGTGAGTCAGTCAGGGCAGGGAGTCGGTGAGAGGTCAGGATGTATGCTTGGCGGGGCTCAGGGCGGGGGAGTCGGTGAGGGGCTCAGGGCAGGGGGTCAGTGAGGGGCTCAGGGTGGGGGTTAGTGAGGGGTTCGGGGGGGTCAGTGAGAGGTTAGTGGGGAGGTTGATGAGGGGCTTGGGGGATCGGTGAGGGGCTCAGGGCAGGGGGTCAATGAGGGGCTCGAGGGGGTCGGTGAGAGATTAGTGCGGGCATTGATGAGGGGCTTGGGGGGTCAGTGAGGGGCTCAGGGCAGGGGGTCGCTGAGAGGTTAGTGAGGGGGTGTTGATGAGGGGCTTGGGGGGTCGGTGAGGGGCTCGAGGGGGTCGGTGAGAGATTAGTGAGCGGTTCGGGGGGGTCAGTGAGAGGTTAGTGGGGGGGTCGATGAGGGGCTTGGGGGGTCAGTGAGGGGCTCAGGGTGGGGGGTCGGTGAGAGGTTAGTGAGGGGGGGTTGATGAGGGGCTTGGGGGGTTGGTGAGGGGCTATGGGCAGGGGGTCAGTGAGGGGTCAGGGTGTGTGCTTGGTGGGGCTCAGGGTGGGGGGTCGGTGAGGGATCAAGGTGGTGGGTCAGTGAGGGGGCAGGGCTGGGGCCGGTCCAGGCTCTAAGCGCCCGGGCAGCATGCGGCTGCCTTCACCCAGAGCCGGTCCTCTCTCTTCCTGCGTGCCTGTCGCAGTTACTCCATCCTCCAGCTCCTTCCCCGCCCAGCCCCAGGCCCTCCCCAGAGCCAAGCCGCTCTGCGCTGGAGCAGGAGCCAGTGGGGACGTGCCCTGGGACCTTGGACGCTGCCGGGCTCAGCAAGGCAGGGAGCGGTCCTGGGGACCAGACCAGCTGGAGTAACCCAGCCCGGGACGGGATCTCCCTGCCCAGAGGCAGCCTTGCCCAGGAGGCTGGGATGGGAGACATGGGGCTTCCCTCTGGCCAGGGACCTCTCACAGCCCTGCACTCTGCTCCTCTGCTGCTCGGTGGGGCTGGTGCCTGCGTTCCAAGCTCTCTGGGCCCAGGACTGTGGGCAGCCTCCCTGTCCCCTCTGCCCCTGTCCAAGTGGACCTGGCTGGGGTGAGGCACTTCACTGGCCACGGTGGTGGGGCAGGAGCTGTCTACTGACTGTGCTGCCTTTCAGTGCGTCCTGTCTGGGGCCTGGCGGAACGACCTGGGCTCCAACATGACCATCTCGGCCATGGACGCTACCGGGGGATTCTCTGGCTTGTACCTCACGGCAGTGAGCGCCACAAATGCAACCATCCTGGAGTCATCCCTAAAGGGGTTCCAGCACATGGGCCAGGCACAGCCCACCTTCGGCTTCACTGTCACCTGGAACTTCTCGGGTACGTGGTTGCGGGCCGGCGCCCTGAGGGCTGGGGCAGCAGAAGGAACTCAGGGCTATGCAGGCTGAAGGGCCCTTAGCTGTCCCCACCCTGCAGCTACCCAGCCTCTGCCCCTGCCTCCAGCCAGCCTTTGTCTGCCCCCAGCCCAGCTACTGCTCCCCCCACCCAGCTTTGTCGCTCAGCCATGCCACTCTGAGCCCGAACAGACAGTGCAAGACCCAGATGTACTGGTGCCAAACCGCAGGGGTTGCTCTGCCCCAGGCCCCGGGACCCATTGCTCACTGCAGCCTGTGTCGCTGAGGCTGGTGCAGTCAGACGTTCTAGGCTCCATCCACGGCTCTGCCTGGGACTCACCCATCACCTCTCCACCTACCTGCGGGGAGCCTTGGGGGACCCACCTCACTGGCTGGGCATGCTGTGTGAGGTCACCCAGCCCCCTGCCCCACTCTGTGCTGCCTGTACCCAGGGGTCACTGGCTGGCTGCCTGTGGGGATGCTGCAGTAGTGGGTGCTGGGGGACAGGGCAGGAGCCTGTCCCCTGAAGATGGGGGACTGTGCAAAGCAGGGGTGGCAGAGCAGCCTGCAGGAGGGCATGCAAAGCAGAGCTGTGCAGAGCTGCTGGGGGCAGGATGGAGAGGAGTAGGAGAAACTGAGCCCCTGCCTCCAGCCCCACCTGGAGTCTTCCCCTTTCCCTCCAGCCCCTTCTGCTGTCCCTGTCCCCACATTTCCCCAGCCTGCCCCACCCTCCCCTGCAGGCCCCTCTGCCCCATCCACCCCCACCCTGGCCTGCAGCTCTTCACCCCTCTGCATAGCAGACAGGCTGTGCCCTCTGTCCCTCTGCCCCACCCCGGGGGAGCAGGGGGCAGGCAGTGCCACGGGAAGACCAGTTCTCACTCTCAGGACCCAGGCTGGGGGTCAAAGGTGCAGGGCAGGTCCCGCTGAGCCCCGCAGCTGCAGGATGGTGCACGCACAGCAAACCTTCAGTGCCTTTAGCTGGGAGCCTCTGCCAGGGGTTTCCTGAGCACGTGCAAAGGGAGAGTGGCCGGGGCTCTTGACTTGCCCACATCTGAGGATGGCCAAAGGCCAGAGACCCGCTGCCAAGTCCCAAGCCTGGGGCAGCAGGGGTGGCGAGAAGCATTTGTGATGTATTTCCCCCAAACTCATTCTGGGTTGGATGGAACCCACCAGCCTGAGGCAGGTGCCTGGCATGGGAACAGCAGCCGAACTGGGTGAAACATGGCACGTTATAAATACCCGAGAGAGAACAGGCCTTAGACTGGAATCCCTCAGACGCCCTTGGCCCTGGGCACGGCTGACTGCTCTGCTCTCCCCTGACTGTCTCTTCGGTCTGTAGCAGTTCCATCCACTCCCACAGTACTTCCGGCCACCAGCCTCCTACCCAGGGTCTGCGTGCATCTCTCGGGGCCTTGCTGACGCCCTCTCTGTCCGGTTCCCTCGCAGACTCGACCACCGTCTTTGTGGGCCAGTGCTTTGTGCTTCCCGGAGGGGAGGAGGTCCTGAAGATCATGTGGCTGCTGCGTGAGTTGGTCGATTCCCCCAGCAATGACTGGAAAGCAACCAGGTAGGCACAGTCAGGTTAAGGTATCCTGGAGCCCCGGCCCAGAGCAAGTGGAGGGCTCCCCTGCCCCTTCCAGCTGCAGCCAGGCCCCGCTTCTGCTGCATCCAGCTGCGGCCCGACTCCCAGCCACACCCCTTTCTGCTCCTGCCCCCAGCCCATACTGGGCCACTGCTCCCCACTGCAGCCCTGCTACCCCTGCTCTGTCTGCCCCTCCCAGGTGGCCCCAGGCCGGAGGACGTCTGTTCATGGTCCTGGGCGCAGTGGGGCGTGAGAGCTCTTCCTGTCCCGGGGCTGCGCTCGTCAGGGCGCATCCCCCATCTGCACTTTCTGCTAGGGGTGAGACAGGGGCTGTTGTGGGGCAGGGGCTTCCCCAGTTCAGCAGCTGGGCATGTGGCCTTCCCCCAGTTCCGCTCCCTGGCCACTGGCCCTCGAGGCTTGTGCTAGTGGTGAATTTTGTCTCTGCCCACCTTATGGAGAGGTTCCTGGGGGGCTGGAGAGGGCTGTCAGCACTGGGACACCTCCCAGGGCACCCAGGGGAGCTTTGAGTGGGTAGCTGCTGGCAGGTCCCTGCCCCATTGACCCTGCTGAGTGCTAAAGGGATGTGCAGCTGTGGAGCTGCTCTGGCTCTGAAGCCAGAGCGATGTGGGGCTCCCACAGCTGCACTGTGCCCCTGGGCTGGCAGCTGGTGGGATCCCCAATTCTGACTTGAGTTATTCCAGGGGGTTGTTTTTTCCCAGCATGACCCAGGGCCTACCAAATTCACAGACACGAACACCACACCACAGACCATGGGATCTGATCTTCCCTATGGAATCTGCTTGATTGTGGGATTTTAGCCTTGGCTGTACAGATGTCACAGGAGAAACCAGCATTTCTCCGCTCGATCCAACAGGGAGCTGCTGGGGGAGTTGTGAGGTTATTTTATTGGGGGGTTGCAGTAGTGCCACCCTCACATCTGTGCCGCTGCCACCAGAGCTGGGTGACCAGAGAGGCAGCTATTGGCTGGGCAGCGGCCTGCTCAGAAGTAAGGGTGGCAGTACAATCCAGTCCCATCCTTACTACTGCCCTGCTTCTAGCAGTGGCTCTGCCATCAGAGCTGGGCTCCCAGCCAGCGGCCGCCACTCGCAGCATAACTGCCAGCAGCAGCACAGAAGTGTTGCAGTACTGCAAACTGCCTCCTCCCCTCAACACACACACACACACACACACACACACACACACACACACACACACACACACACACACACACACACACAAAATAGCCATGCACCCACCCCCAACTCCCCAACTTCTTTTAAGGTCTGGACCCTACGATTACAGCACCATGACATTTCAGATGTAAATAGCTGAAATCATGAACTTTATAATTTTTTAATGCGGTGACCATGAAATTGTCCGTGAATCTGGTGGGGCCCTAAACACGCTGCAATAAAATACCCTGCTAGAAACTCCCGGATTGCTTTCAGGCGGCCAGGGGAGACCAGTGCTGATTTTGGGAGACTCCAGGCCAGTCTTGGAGACTTCGCAGCCCTAGTGCCTGGGTGGCCCTGGAGGTGGCCCTGGAGGAGGTGCTTTCACCAGGGGCAGGGGGCATGTGTGTTTATTCGGCCTTTGCTCCTTTGGAGGCTGATGCCCGTTGTGCCCCCTTCTCCACTCCCCTTGCCCTGCATGGGGCAGGCAGCGCTGGGCAGGTGACAGGGGAGACAACCCACAGAGGGAAGTGCCCAGTGCTGATGGGTTGGAAGCTGAGGGGACAAGGCCCAAATGTTTCACCTCTGGTCCAAGCAAATGAGGGTCACATTCCGTCACGGGTTGGTGGGAAAATCAGAGCCAGTTGCAGGCAATAAACAGCGACTTGTGGAAAGCCAAGGCCTGTCCCGGACTCCCCGCAGGGAGTGGGGCCGAGCCGAGCCTGCCAGGCTTGCAGCTGCTCCCGTAGTAGGGGCTGACCTGACCCCGGCCACGGCTCCAGCCCAGGGCTGAGCAGGGGCTGGAACAAACTGAACCAACATGGAAAGCGCGTGTTGGGTGGAAACCACTTCCAGCCAGGGCTGCAGCAGACCCATTCCAGCGGCTGGGGGCGACAGCCAGCCAGCCAGCTTTGGGCAGGCCCCAGGCGCTGCTCCAGTGACGCCAGCCAGCCTGGGCTGACAGCTGCCCAGCCCTGCCCCTGGAACGGGCTGGAATCCACGACAGACTTTGTAGCCTCGCTTCTGACTGCTCTGTGACTCTGCACTTCCTGCAGGGTCGGCACAAATACGTTCATCAGACAGCGCGTGGGAGACTCCACGAGGCACGACGGTGCCTGGTGAGCCCAGCCCCACCACGACCATGCCACGGCTCCTGTCCTGAGACCCTCCAGGGTGGTTCTGGGCTCTCTCAAGAGCGTCTCGCCCGGCCTCAGAGCTGTTCGCTGGTCTGCGGAGCTGCCCGTCGTTCTCCATCCTCCTGGCTCTCCTGTTACCCCTCCCCAATCACTGCCCACACCACAGTCTGGTTCCTCTCCCAGTAAAGCTCTAGCTCTGAAGGCAAATGCTCTTGTGTGAAGTCTGGGCTGAGCAGTGACCCCCATGATTCCTGTCTTTGTTGTTCAGGGGAAGCGGCTCAGATTGCCAAGGGCTGAATCTGCAGGGGGGTTAGGCCCCAGGCTCGTAAGAAGCGTGACTTTCAGCTCTTTTGGCTCCTCAGGGGCGCGTCTCCCTGTTTTGCGTAGCCTGGTGTCATCATCATTCCCAGCCCAGAAGCCGAGGCATCGGTAAACGCCGTGCAGGTCTTGTCAAAGTCTAGGTTTACCAGCACAGGGGCCCCGCCCAGGGCCTCTTCCAGCACTCAGAGAGCCCCTGTCACTGCTTGGTGCAGGCTGCCTTGTGTGGCTTCCCCTTCTCACACAGCTCCATGGGGGCTGTGATGGAGCTAAAGTGGGGCACAAACCTCCAGTAGCACCCCACCATCCCTATGAAAGCCCAGACCTGCTTCTTAGTCTGGGGCACTGGCCAATCACTGATGGCCTCCACTTTAGCTGGCTCTAAGCATCTGCTGCCCACCTTGTGGTCCAGATACAACTTCTCTGCCATCCCCACCTGGCACTTCCCAGACTTTACCATCAGCCGTGCAAACTGGAGGCAACCCAGGCCCCTCTGCAGCTGAGATGCCTGGTCCTCCCAGTCCTGCCTAACACCACAAATACCACTAATGTACACCAGGGTAAAACTAGCACCCCTCTGCAACTGACCCTCCCGTTGCTGGCATGTGACAGGGCCCCTCTGAGGCCAACATGTAGGGCCAGGGATTTGTAGGCCCCCAAGGGATAAAATCAGGTTTCAAGCTGGGGCCCCAGCCCCCCACTTCTCCCACCAGCATGAAGAGGAGCTGATGTGTGAGGACCTCCCTGGGGCACACCCCTCTGCTGAGAAGATCAGCAGTATGTCCACCAGTGCCTGCCTCAAAGGCAAACAGAGCCATGGCTGCTGAATGGGTACTGACACCCCCACCCGCCACCCATCAGAATGTGTTTCTCCCCTGCCCAGGCTGCCTGGCTGCAGGCCCCCTGTGTCCTGGCCCCCTTCTGAAAAGGCTCCTCTGTGACAGGCAGGGCTTTACCCTTGTGTGATAGGACGGGGTTTCTGGGTACAGCTAGAGAAATCAATCCAAGGTAACTGCGCTTAAAATCCAGGCTACTTACAGCCCCAGGCTGGGACTTCCTTCTCGCTAAGGCAAATCCAACCAGCCACCACAGCACCTCTGCCAGCCCCACTGGCCAGCCAGAGCCACACAAGCAAACCCACAGACTTGCCAGCTGCTGCACCAGCCCAGATCAACACCTCCTGCTCTGGTGAGCAGTTATTAAACCTGTTTCACCCAACACTGCACAGTTTCTTCCAGACCCCAAAGAGTCCAGCCCCAGACCCCAGTCAATGTATACTTGGATCTTACCCAAACAACACTCTCACCAATCTTTCAGATCTAAAGATTTGTTAATACAAAAGAAAGACCAGGGTTAGGGAGAAGGACGGTTAAAGCGACACTTTACACACATCAGTCACAGCCACTGCCGCAGCCAGCGATGTTATCTGCTGATTCTTGAGAGTCTCTGAGAGTTCGTTTCAGGTCACATAGATTCAGTCATTGGCGCATTGTAGATCCGGCCCGCTGGGGCCCACGTGCTGGACATGGACCCCTGGAGACCACAAGACAAAACATCCGAGGTGGACACTGTTAAGTCCACATCATGGTTCTCTCTTCAGTCCTTGTGTTCAGGGACCAAGCCTTTTCTTCTTCCCATGGTCCCTTGAGGTCCCACCCCCCACCTGACCCAGGTGGGCTGTTGTGGCAAACGGCCATTGGCTAAATCCGAGGAGACAGCCTCACACTTCTGAGATGGACCTGTTCCTTTGGCCCAGCCCAGGTCACCTGACCAGTGGGCTGCATCCCATTGACACGTCCCAAGCACCTAGAATGTGGATTCTACCGTCTGAGCCTTTGTTTGTAGTCCATTTGTCCTGACTGGGGCTGGGTTCCCACCTCCCATTGTGAAGTTTAGCACTGAAACGTTTTCTAACACAATTGCATAGCTAAAATCTATAACTTCAGCAACACACATGACAGACATATAAGTAGCACACATAGATTCAAGTATCAGATAGGTAGCTGTGTCAGTGTATCTTCAAAAACAACCAGAAGTTCTGTGGCACCTTATCGACTAACAGATATTTTGGAGAATAAGCTTTTGTGGGCAAAGACCCGCTTCGTCAGATGCATGCGTGGGGCCAGGGGGGTTTCAGAGGAGGATTTAAAGAGGGGGTCTCCGTAAAGGGGAGGGCCAGAGCTGACAAGGTCTATTCAGTCAGGGTGGACATGGACCATTGTCAGCAGTTAATGTGGAGTTGTGAACATCAAGAGAGGAGAAATCAAGTCACTTTATGCTTAATGGCACAGCCTCAAACTTCTCTGTTCATTTTTGAATATGCTCTTGATGTTTACACCTCCACATTAGCATCTGACAATGGGTCACATCACCCCAATGAACTGACTTGTTTTCTCCTCTCTTAGTATTCACAACACCACATTAACTGCTGAAAGCTTATGCTCAAAAATATCTGCTAGTCTACGGGTAAGTAAAGAAGATGGAGACCTGGGAGATGGGTCGGAAATGGGAGGGAGCATGGGCTATAATGGCAGAGAAAAGGGAGGGTCAGGGCAAAACTGGGAGGCAAGATCAAATCAATATCTTAGATGCCTATATACGAATACAAGAAGTATGGGTAATAAGCAGGAAGAACTGGAAGGGGTAATAAATAAGTACAGCTATGACTTTGTTGGCATCACAGAAACTTGGTGGGGTAATACACATGATTGGAATGTTGCTGTGGAAGGGTACAGCTTGCTCAGGAAGGATAGACGGGAAAAAGGGAGGACGTGTTGCCTTATATATTAAAAATGTACACACTTGGACTGAGGTGGAGCTGGACATAGGAAACGGGTGTGTTGAGAGCCTGTGGATTAAGCTAAAAGGCGTAAAAAACAAGGGTGATGTTCTGCTAGGAGTCCACTACAGGCCACCTACCCAGGTGCAAGAGGTGGATGAGGCTTTTTTTAAACAACTAACAAAATCATCCAGGGCCCAGGATTTGATGGTGATGGAGATGATGGGGGACTTCAACTATCCAGATATATGCTGGGAAATGAACAGAGCGACACACAGACTATCCAATAAGTTCTTGGACTGCATTGGAAACAACTTTTTATTTCAGAAGGTTGAAAAAACTACCGGGGGGAAGCTGTCCTAGATTTGATTTTAACAAATAAGGAGGAACTCGTTGAGAATCTGACAGTGCAAGGCAGCCTGGGTGAAAGTGATCATGAAATCATAGAGTTCACAATTTTAAGGAAGGTTAGAAGGGAGAACAGCAAATCAAAGACAATGGATTTCAGGAAAGCAGATTTTGGTGAACTCACAGATGGTAGGTAGGGTCCCATGGGAAGCAAGACTGGGGGGAAAAACAGCTGAGGAGAGTTGGCAGTTTTTCAAAGGAACATTATTAAGGACCCAAAAGCAAGCTATCCCGCTGCGTAGGAAAGATGGAAAATATGGCAAAAGACCGCCTTGCCTTAACCAGGAGATCTTGCATGATCCCAAAGTAAAAAAGGAATCACATAAAAAATGGAAACTAGGACAAATTACGAAGGCTGAATATAGGCAAACACCACAAGGATGCAGGAGAAAGATTAGAAAAGCTAAGGCACAAAATGAGCTCAAATTAGCTACGGGCATAAAGGGAAACAAGAAGACTTCTTATAAATACATTAAAAGCAAGAGGAAGCCCAAGGACAGGGTGCGCCCATTGCTCAGTGAGGAGGGAGAAACAGTAATGGGAAACTTGGAAATGGCAGAGATGCTTAATGACTTCTTTGTTTTGGTCTTCACTGAGAAGTCTGAAGAAGGAATGCCCAACATAGTGAATGCTAGTGGGAAAGGGGTAGGGTTAGAATATAAAATAAAGAAAAGAAGAAGTTAAAAATCACTTAGGAAAGTTAGATGTCTGCAAGTCACCAGGGCCTGATGGAATACATCCTAGAATACTCAAGGGGCTGATGGAGGAGGTATCTGAGCCATCATCTATCTTCTTTGGAAAATCATGGGAGACAGGAGAGATTCCAGAAGACTGGGAAAAGGCAAATATAGTGCCCATCTATAAAAAGGGAAATAAAAACAATGCAGGAAACTACAGACCAGTCAGTTTAACTTCTATGCCAGGAAAGATAATGGAACCAGTAATTAAGGAAATCATTTGCAAACACTTGGAAGGTGGTGAGCTGATAGGGAACAGCCAGCATGGATTTGCAAAGAACAAATGATGTCAAACCAATCTGATGGCTTTCTTTGATAGGATGACGAGACTTGTGGATAAGGGAGAAGCAGAGGATGTGGTATACCTAGATTTTAGTAAGGCATTTGGTACGGTCTCACATGATATTCTTATCAATAAACTAGGCAAATACAACTTAGATGTGACTACCAAAAGTGGGTGCAAAACTGGCTGGATAACCATGCACACAGAGTAGTTATTAATGGGTCTCAATCCTGCTGGAAAGGTATAACAAGTGGGGTTCCACAGGGGTCTGTATTGGGACCAGTTCTGTTCAATATCTTCATCAATGACTTAGATATTGGCATAGACAGTACACTTACTAAGTTTGCAGGTGATACCAAGCTGGGAGGGGTTGCAACTGCTCTGGAGGATAGGGTCAAAATTCAAAATGATCTGGACACATTGGAGAAAAGGTCTGCGGTAAACACGATGAAGTTGAATAAGAACAAATGCAAAGTGCTCCACTTGGGAAGGAGCAATCAGTTTCACACATACAGAATGGGGAGAGAGCGTCTAGGAATGATTACAGCAGAAAGGGATCTAGGGGTTATAGTGGACCACAAGCTAAATATGAGTCAACAATGTGATGCTGTTGCAAAAAAAGCAAACATGATTCTGGGATGCATTAACAGGTGTGTTGTGAACAAGACACAAGAAGTCATGCTTCCGCTCTACTCTGCACTGGTTAGGCCTCAGTTGGAGTATTGTGTCCAGTTCTGGGCACTGCAGTTCAATAAAGATGTGGAGAAATTGGAAAGGGTCCAGAAAAGAGCAAGAAGAATGCTTAAAGGTCTAGAGAATGTGACCTATGAAGAAAGGCTGAAAGAATTGGGCTTGTTTAGTTTGGAAAAGAGAAGATTGAGGGGCAACATGATAGTGGTTTTCAGGTATCTAAAAGGGTGTCATAAGGAGGAGGGAGAAAGCTTGTTCTTGGCCTCTGAGGATAGACCAAGAGGCAACGGGCTTAAACTGCAGCAAGGGAGGTTTAGGTTGTACATTAGGAAAAAGTTCCTAACTGTCAGGGTGGTCAAACAGTGGAATAAGTTGCCAAGGGAGGTTGTGGAATCTCCATCTCTGGAGATATTTAAGAACAGGTTAGATAAATGTCTGTCAGGGATGGTCTAGACAGTACTTGGTCCTGCCATGAGGGCAGGGGGCTGGACTCAATGACCTCTCGAGGTCCTTTCCGGTCCTAGTGTTCTATGATTCTATAAGGTGCCATAGGAGTTCTTGTTGTTTTTATACACAGATTCAGAGAATCATCAGCTTTCATTAGATACCTCACACAACTCCCCAGCACAATATTTGGGGCCGATAGATACAGTGGACACATAAAATGGCCTCCAGTGTAAAAATCCAGTCACAGCACACCTTGTCAGTCTGTCACAAATGATCTGGGTGCTAAATTCCTTTTTTCTGAGACACTTAATGTTGTCCATCCTTTCTGGCCACCCAATCTGACACCAAGTTTCAGAGAGTCAGCTGTTGTAGACATGCCTGCAAGGTCTCTTTGCCCTTTTGTCCAGTTTGCCTTCTCTCCTCAGTGATGTAGCTGATGGCCAGGAGAGCGCCCCTATAAAGATTACACATCACACCAAGCTGGGAAGGGTTGCAGCTGCTTTGGGCAATAAGGTTATAATTCAAAATGACATGGGAAAAGGGTCTGAGATAAATGGGTTCAAAATTTACTGAGAAGTACAAAATATTTCACTTACGAAGGACCAATCAGTTGCACACATGCACAATGGGAGAAGCACCTCAGAAAGGGATCTGAGGGTCATATTGGATCACAGACTAAATATTGGTCAACGGTGTGACAGTGTTGCAAAATGCCCAAGCGCCATTGTGGAGTGTTTTAGCAGTAATGCTGTAAGCAAGAGATGAGTAGGGCCTTTGGTGTTCAAGGGTAATTTTATTTCATCTTTTCTGCAAATTTATGGGTGTTGTGACAAAGTCAGTCTTGTTCATGGGCTCCAGACCTCTGTTCAGTTCACTGGTCCCACTTTAAGGGCCCAGTTGCCCTCATTGGGGTGAG
The DNA here is from genome assembly GCF_033958435.1 of Carettochelys insculpta. Lineage (NCBI taxonomy): Eukaryota > Metazoa > Chordata > Testudines > Carettochelyidae > Carettochelys > Carettochelys insculpta. Next base: position 129,185,047 of record NC_134141.1, read on the forward strand.
GGGTGGTCTGGGGGAACCCAGTCCCCACCCACTCATTGCAGGCTCCTGCCCAGGACCCCATGCGACTGCTAGTGTGGAGGGCTGACTCCCCTAGCCCTTAGCACAGCAGTTCTGCTCCCTGGGCCACTTCCCTGGACGATTCCCCTGGTACCTTCTCCAGGCTGCAGAATCAGCGAGTCCCCCCTCTGGATCTGATCGGGCTGGTGACCTGTTCTTCCCAGCCTATGGTTGAGCCCAGGGTTAGGAAGTTCACACACTCGCTGCTGAAGCACCTAACCCCCCGCTGGTTCTGGTGTTCCTGACCCTCTGCTCCTCACAGACCTGCTCTCTCCCTCTACTCTGGTCTCCTTGCCTCTGGCCGCTCACACGCTTTCCCTGCCCTCCCCCGTGTGAAGGGCTTTTAAAGGCCTCTGATAGACCAGTCATGTAGTCAGCTGGCCACAGTTAGGCTGAGCCATCTCCCGCCCAGCTGCCTGTGATTGCCCTGCTGGTGCTCCGCCAGCTCTTCTGCTTGCTTGGGCTCCCTCTGAGAGGGCCTCCACCCTGGCCCTGCCACACTGTAGACTGTGATCGTAACTCCTTATAACCTTCCGTGTGTTAACCTGAGTAGATTGAGCTGCATTAGTCTCGCAGACTGTGTCTGCAGTGCAGTGCTATTTTGGGATACCGAGGTATCCTGAATTAGCTACTCCCTGTTTATGAAACGTGCCCATTGTTGAATGACCTACAACCTGTCCTTAATCAGGATGCCACACTCCAGCAGGTCCCAGGTGACAGGTCTGTTCTCTCCTACAGACAACCTCCCAACCTTATGAGGATTCTCACCAACAGCCACAGTCCATACCGCAGGAACACCAGTCCTGGAACTTTTCCTTGCAACAAAGCCCACTGCCAGCTTTGTCCACATATCTATTCTGGAGATACCATCACTGGACCTAACCAGGTTACTCACAGAATCACGGGCACATTCTCATGTTCCTCAGCTAACATCATATAGGCCATCGTGTGCCAACAATGCCCAGATGCTTTATATATGGAGCAAAGAGTAAACGTGCTTTGGCAAAGAATAAATGGACAAAAAACAGACATCAAAAAGCTCTTAACTCACAACCCTGTCAGCCGGCACTTTGATGGAGTGCGCCATTCTGTTAATGACCTGAGAGTCTGTGTTTTACTGAAAAGTGACTTTAAGAATCGCCTACAAAGAGAGAGTGTCGAGCTCTCTTTTGTATTCAAATTTGACACATTAACACATGGTTTGAAATGGGATGCCAATTACCTGGGCCATTATAAGAACTCTTTTATATACTTTGTTTTATCTGACTCTTGACTCCCCGACTCCTCCCACTCCTCTTCTCTTCTGATTTGCTCACCTTGATTACAATTTTTCTGATTTGTCCACCTTGATAACTATTTTTGGTTCTCTGTGCCTTAAATATTGAGTCTGTTCTGGTACGGCTATGGTCTGAAGAAGTGGGTCTGTCCCACAAAAGCTCATCACCTAATAAATTATTTTGTTAGTCTTTGAAGTGCTGCTGGACTGCTTTTTTGTTTTGATAGTATATAGACTAACCCGGCTATCTCTCTGTTACAGCTGAGTTTAGGTACTTTTCTGATGTATTTGAAAAGTTTGATACCAGAAATAGGACATAATGCATGTATGTAGAGCAGGGATTCCCAGCCTATGGGTCAGGACCCAAACATGCATCACCATTAGGTTTGTTAAAGACCACCAGCTGGGCAGTTCTGAGCTGTGTGTGGCTGTTGAAGCCATTGGCAGTGTCTTAACCCTGCTGCCTCAGGCAAATATCTATTACTAGCGGTAGCAATTACCTTGTGCCTAGGTGCTGAAAACTTAACACTTGAGTTAATTGGTTTTAATGACTGTTACCTACTGGGAGCAAGAGGTCTGGGGAAGCCATCCAGCCTAGCAGCCCCAGTGAAGAGGCTGCAGGAGGAGGCAAGGCTAAGGCTGGGGCCATTTAGGGCTGTGGTGGGGCGTAGTGGCAGATCTAAGACTGGGGGCGGTTTAGGGATGTGGGGGGTGTCTAAGACTGAGGGAAGTTTGGGGCTGCAGGGGGGTTCTAAGGCTGGGGGCAGTTTGGGATTGCTGCGGGGGGTGCAGGTCTCCTCACTTCCCGGCCTGGGACCCATGGCTTGTTCATATTAGTGGAGGAAGTTCACTCATTTAGTGAACATAGGGGGTATACATGTCCCTTGTTTTAGCGAGTACTCGTAACTAAAGTACTATTTAAACGAGGGATGGGTGTACGGGCATCTAAGATATTGATTTGGTTTCGCCTCCCAGTTCTGCCTAGTCCCTATTGCTTTTTTTTTTTTTTAGTCATTGGCTAGCTGTTCTTCGAACTGCTTTCTGTCTTGTCTTGTTACGCTTTCACACCTGACACGGTTTATGCTCCTTTCTATCTTCCTCACTGGGATTTAACTTCCACTTTTTAATGGGTGCCTTTTTCTTCTCACCGCTTCCGTTACTTGGGTAAGCTGTGGTGGCACTGACTTGGTTCTCTAACTGGGTTTTTTAATTTGGGGTATAGATTTAAGTTGGACCTTTATTTTGGTGTCTTTGAAAAGGTTCCACGCAGCTTTCAAGGATTTCACGTTAGTCACTATACCTTTTAATTTCTGTTTAACTAACTTCCTCATTTTCTGAAATTAAATGCTGCAGTGTTGGGCTGCTGAGGTGTTTCCCCACCACAGTGATGTCAAATTTTATTACATCGTGGTCACTATTTCCAAGTGATCCAGTTATATTTATATCTTCTTGGACCAGACCCTACACTCCACTCAGGACTCAGTCGAGAGCTGCCTCTCCTTTTGTGGATTCCAGAACCAGCTGCTCCGAGGGGCAGTCATCCACAGTACCGAGAAATTTTATCTCTGCATCTAGTCCTACGATGATGTGTAACCAATCAACATGGCGATCATTGAAATCATTTTATCATTATTATTGAGTATTGTATCTTGATTGCCTCTCTAATCTCCCTCAGCATGACATACTCGCTATCACTATCCTGGTCAGGTGGTCTGTAATATATCTCTACTGCTATATTCTTGTGATTAGAACATGGAATTTCTATCCATGGATTTCTATCCTATCCAGACCTTCTACAGAACATTTTGGATTTTTACTTCATTTGATTCTACATTTTCTTTCTGCTGTAATGCCACCCCCCCACCAGCACCACCTGTTGTGTCCTTCTGATATATTTTGTACCCTGGTATGACTGTGTCCCAATGATTGTCCTCATTCCACCAAGTTCTGTGATGCCTGTTACATCAATGTCCTCCTCAAATACAAGGCACTTTAGTTCACCCATCTTAGTATTTAAATTTCTAGCATTTGTGTATAAGCTCTTCAAGAATTTGTCACTATTTATCTATTTCCCAATGTGTTAGATTCTTGCATTTGATTGTTTCTCATCTGATCTTACCCATATTTTATCATCTCCAATCTTCTCTTCCTTACTAGAACATAGAGAATCCCTATTAATAGCCCCCGCCCCCAAGAGCTGTCTTTGTCCAATCCGTGTGCTCCTCTGCACCCATCGACTTTCCCCCAGCCCTTCATATAAAAAGTGCTCTATGAACTTTTTAATGGTGAGTGCCAGCAGTGTGGGTCCCTTTTGGCTGATGGAGTCCATCCTTCCTGTATAGGTTCCCCTCTCCCAGAAGTTTCACCAGTTCCTAATGAATAAACCCCTCCTCCCTACACCATCGTCTCATCCATGCACTGAGACTCTGAAGTTCTGTCTTACTGCCCTGCCCAGCCCTGTGTGTGGAACTGGGAGCGTTTCTGAGAATGCCACCGTAGAGGTCCTGGATTCCAGTCTCTTTCCTAGCAGCCTAAATTTGGCCTCCAGAACCTCTCTCCTACTCTTCCCTGTGTCGTTGGTACCCACAGGTGCCACGATCACTGGCTCCTCCCTGGCACTACACACTAGTCTGTCCAGCTGTCTTGAGAAATCTGGAACCTTCGCACCAGGCAGGCAACTCAATCCGTACAGTTCTCCCGGTCACCACAAACCCAGCTGTCTATGTTTCTAATGATCCACTCCCCCATTACTAACACCTGCCTTTTCCAAAGGACTGGAGTTCCCTCCCCGGGAGAGGTATCCTCAGTGCGAGAGGTACCACAGCATCATCTGGAAGGAGGGTCCCATCTATGGGATGGATTCTTTCTGCTCCCATTGAATGTTCTTCCCTGAGTCTTTCACCCTCCTGGACAGCACAGGGGCTGATGGGAGGTGGGACTATTCTACAGTGTCCTGGAAAGCCTCATCTATGCACCCCTCTGCCTCCCTCAGCACCTCCAGTTCAGGCACTGTTGGCCCTTGTTGCTGGCAAATCTGTTTGGCAGAAGGGTTACATACAAGCCTGCCAACCCCCCGCCCCCGCATCCCATGGTCACTTCCCCTTTCCCTTTCACTTTCCGTTTCACTTTTACCCAAAGGCTGCCTGTTACTGGAAAATCAGCTGTTTCTGGGAACAAAGGAGGAAATTTGCCCTCCCAAGGTGCAGCTGTTCTCAGCATGAGTAACGCCCAGATCCAAGTACACAGCTGAGAGCTGCATCTCGGATGTGGGACTCAGCACTGTAAAGGCAGCTCACCAGCGACAGAAGCACATCTGATACTTGCTGCCAACTTCTACTTCAGAGATGATCAAGAAAATCAGCTTCTCCTTGGCTGTGGGCCTGGCATCCGTGGGGGCTTTTTCAGGGCAGAAGGTTTGGAATTGGCTGGGGCAGGGTGAGGGTCCGAGGGGGCTGTGGGCAGGGGGCTGGCTCTGAGCTATGGCTCTGGGGAAGGGGAGTGTCCGGGGGGGGCTGGGGGCAGGGGGCTGGCTCTGAGCTATGGCTCTGGGGAAGGGGAGTGTCCGGGGGGGGGCTGGGAGCAGGAGGCTGGCTCTGAGGTATGGGTCTGGGGAAGGGGAGTGTCCGGGGGGGGGCTGGGAGCAGGAGGCTGGCTCTGAGGTATGGGTCTGGGGAAGGGTGAGGGTCCAAGAGGGTTGGGGGCAGGGGGCTGGCTCTGAGCTATGGCTCTGGGAAGGGTGAGGGTCCGAGAGGGTTGGGGGCAGGGGGCTGGCTCTGAGCTATGGCTCTGGGGAAGGGCGAGGGTCCGAGGGGGCTGGGGGCAGGGGGCTGGCTCTGAGCTATGGCTCTGGGGAAGGGTGAGGGTCCGAGGGGGCTGGGGGCAGGGGGCTGGCTCTGAGCTATGGCTCTGGGGAAGGGCGAGGGTCCGAGGGGGCTGGGGGCAGGGGGCTGGCTCTGAGCTATGGCTCTGGGGCAGGGTGAGGGTCCGAGGGGGCTGGGGGCAGGGGGCTGGCTCTGAGCTATGGCTCTGGGGCAGGGTGAGGGTCCGAGGGGGCTGTGGGCAGGGGGCTGGCTCTGAGCTATGGCTCTGGGGAAGGGAAGTGTCCGGGGGGGGCTGGGGGCAGGGGGCTGGCTCTGAGCTATGGCTCTGGGGAAGGGGAGTGTCCGGGGGGGGGCTGTGGGCAGGGGGCTGGCTCTGAGCTATGGCTCTGGGGAAGGGAAGTGTCCGGGGGGGGCTGGGGGCAGGGGGCTGGCTCTGAGCTGTGGCTCTGGGAAGGGCGAGGGTCCGAGGGGGCTGTGGGCAGGGGGCTGGCTCTGAGCTATGGCTCTGGGGAAGGGGAGTGTCCGGGGGGGGCTGGGAGCAGGGGGCTGGCTCTGAGCTATGGCTCTGGGGAAGGGGAGTGTCCGGGGGGGGCTGGGGGCAGGGGGCTGGCTCTGAGCTGTGGCTCTGGGAAGGGCGAGGGTCCGAGGGGGCTGGGAGCAGGGGGCTGGCTCTGAGCTATGGCTCTGGGGAAGGGGAGTGTCCGGGGGGGGCTGGCGGCAGGGGGCTGGCTCTGAGCTATGGCTCTGGGGAAGGGTGAGGGTCCGAGGGGGCTGTGGGCAGAGGGCTGGCTCTGAGCTATGGCTCTGGGGAAGGGTGAGGGTCCGAGGGGGCTGGCGGCAGGGGGCTGGCTCTGAGCTATGGCTCTGGGGAAGTGTGAGGGTCCGAGGGGGCTGTGGGCAGGGGGCTGGCTCTGAGCTATGGCTCTGGGGAAGGGCGAGGGTCCGAGGGGGCTGTGGGCAGGGGGCTGGCTCTGAGCTATGGCTCTGGGGAAGGGCGAGGGTCCACGGGGGCTGGGGGCAGGGGGCTGGCTCTGAGCTATGGCTCTGGGGAAGGGGAGTGTCCGGGGGGGGGGCTGGGGGCAGGGGGCTGGCTCTGAGCTATGGCTCTGGGGAAGGGCGAGGGTCCAAGGGGGCTGTGGGCAGGGGGCTGGCTCTGAGCTATGGCTCTGGGGAAGGGAAGTGTCCGGGGGGGGCTGTGGGCAGGGGGCTGGCTCTGAGCTGTGGCTCTGGGGAAGTGAGGGTCCGAGGGAGCTGTGGGCAGGGGGCTGGCTCTGAGCTGTGGCTATGGGGAAGGGTGAGGGTCCGGGGGGGCTGGGGGTTGGGGACTGGCTCTGAGCTATGGCTCTGGGGAAGTGAGGGTCCGAGGGGGCTGTGGGCAGGGGGCTGGCTCTGAGCTATGGCTCTGGGGAAGGGCGAGGGTCCGAGGGGGCTGTGGGCAGGGGGCTGGCTCTGAGCTATGGCTCTGGGGAAGGGCGAGGGTCCGAGGGGGCTGGTGGCAGGGGGCTGGCTGTGAGCTATGGCTCTGGGGAAGGGCGAGGGTCCGAGGGGGCTGTGGGCAGGGGGCTGGCTCTGAGCTATGGCTCTGGGGAAGTGAGGGTCCGAGGGGGCTGGCGGCAGGGGGCTGGCTTTGAGCTATGGCTCTGGGGAAGGGCGAGGGTCCGAGGGGGCTGTGGGCAGGGGGCTGGCTCTGAGCTATGGCTCTGGGGAAGTGAGGGTCCGAGGGGGCTGGCGGCAGGGGGCTGGCTGTGAGCTATGGGTCTGGGGAAGGGTGAGGGTCTGAGGGGGCTGGGGGCAGAGGGCTGGCTCTGAGCTATGGCTCTGGGGAAGGGTGAGGGTCCACGGGGGCTGTGGGCAGGGGGCTGGCTCTGAGGTATGGCTCTGGGGAAGTGAGGGTCCGAGGGGGCTGTGGGCAGGGGGCTGGCTCTGAGGTATGGGTCTGGGGAAGGGCGAGGGTCCGAGGGGGCTGTGGGCAGGGGGCTGGCTCTGAGCTATGGCTCTGGGGAAGGGTGAGGGTCCGAGGGGGCTGTGGGCAGGGGGCTGGCTCTGAGCTATGGCTCTGGGGAAGGGCGAGGGTCCACGGGGGCTGGGGGCAGGGGGCTGGCTCTGAGCTATGGCTCTGGGGAAGGGGAGTGTCCGGGGGGGGGGCTGGGGGCAGGGGGCTGGCTCTGAGCTATGGCTCTGGGGAAGGGCGAGGGTCCAAGGGGGCTGTGGGCAGGGGGCTGTGTGATGGGGTTCTGGGGTCCCCCAAGCTCTGCACCCCGTCGCAGGCAGGAGTGACGCTCACTCAGCAGGAGAACAGCGGGTTTATTAGCCGACAGGACACAGCATCGTATAGAGGAGTCAGTACAGCAGGCAGAGACAGCCAGTCCAATTCATGTTGGGGACAGGAGGCCTCGAGGGGCCCCCAGAGCCGGGGCCTGGCCCCCTCCTTGGTCTCTCTCTCCCTCAGCCCAGACTCACTGCTTCCAACTCTCAGT